>NC_057934.1:62653837-63021337 GCF_018555375.3 Anguilla rostrata
ACATGACTTATTGAACATAGGAATGCACCTGGAGCATGATTTATGGAACATACACTGCCTGGCCAAAAAAAAAATGTCGCCCGTTTGGATTTTTTTGGACAGTGCCCACTGCACAAGCCTTTGGAGGCTTTGGTGTTATGATCTGGGGTTGCTTCAATTGGTCAGGTCTAAACTCAGCAACGTAATGTGGCAATAAAACGAAGTCAGCTGAATACCTGAATGTACTGAATAACCAGGCTATCCCATCAATGGATTTTTTCTTACCTGACGGCACGTGCATATTCCAGGACGACAATGCCAAGATTCATCGGGCTCAAATTGTGAAAGAGTGGTTCTGGGAGCATGAGGAATCATTTTCACACATGAATTGGCCACCACAGAGTCCTGACCTTAACCTCATTGAAAGTCTTTGGGATGTGCTGGAGAAGACTTTACGTAGTGGTTCGACTATCCCGTCAATACAAGATCTCTTGCGTTAAAAATTAACGCAAGTCTGGACAGAAATAAACATTGTGACGTTGCATAAGGTTTTCGAAAACCTTATGCAGTGCCACGACGAATGCGCGCCCTAATCAAAGCTAATGGCGGTCCAACGAAATATTAAAGTGTGCAACTTCTTTTTTGGCCAGGCAGTGTAGTAACATGCAGGGAACACCGATCTGAGGTTGGGGAGATCTCGTGGGAATTGAGCGGGTGCTTTTGATGGCTGGTGCCCACAAATGTAAAAAATGCTTCAGCTCTGGCTGTCTGGTGCCAATGCAGTAAATGAGGCACAAAGACGGACTGACCTGTTAATACTGCAGAATCACTCAAAGCTTATTTTATAAATATGTTATAAATAAGAAAACAAGAACCATTCATTGTCAGTTTAGTTATCAGCCGGTAATGTTTGAAATCAAACTGCAATACTCAAAAAGTTACTGAAATGAACTGGAAATGTGTACAGCAGAATAACAATATTTGAACACCCCAGCTGTTGTGCTTCGACACAGTAATTCAGTGCTATCAGTGCTATTAAGTGTTAGCTGAATGTTAACCCTTGAAAATGAACATGACGCAATTTTACTAATTTGCTTTAACCAATACTGAAGTATATTCAGCTCAGATGTGAAGTAGACATTTTGTTGCTAAAGCTATCATTCAGATGTGAATTTGTTTCTTCATTTGGTTCTGTTGTGGGTCATACATGCACAATTGCCTTAGGCATATTATCTGTGAATGTAATTGGTTAGAGCTCGGCAAGGCTTGTCTCACTAGCACATAAAAACCTGAGTCACACCTTACAGTTTACTCCACATTACAACCAGAGCCATACAGCTGTGAGGAATCAGCAACTGAACTGCCAAGATGGATGTAAGTATAGACAATTTTCAATGAAAAATATAACAACAGAATGCTGTATATGATGCACATGGAGTAATTAATTTGATTTAATAAATTCAACTCAATCAAGTCGTTGAAATGCTCTTTACATTACACAATGAAAGATGACACTTCCACAAAATATAGAGTTAAGAGAAAGGTGACTCGAACATATTAGTAAGGAAACTGTTTCTCAGTATGATGCCAACCCCAGCTCTGCTTGTGCGTGCAGATGGGGCACAGTCTTTGTATGGTGATGTTGCACTGCTGAGAAGATTAGGTTTTCATTTTATTATAAAAGTACTGACTTTCTAATATAATGTCCAAGAGATGTGAAAGTGTATGGAGTACACTGTAGATACATTTGCATGCTTTCATGCTGCTGATAATCACAAGAAATGCATGCAGGCCCTCATGATGCTTTCACCATACATGTTTCTGGTCTCTATTCTGTTATAAACAGTTCGTGGAGGTGAAAAACCTGATCGTCAAGCCAGGAATGGAACTGAAGGTCAACGGTGTCTTCGACGCCAATCCAGAACGGTGAGTCATTTTTGCCTTTGTCTCTATGGGGCCTGTTACTCACTTGCTGAATCACTTGCTGACTTTGTCCATAATCATCCATCCATCTTTTTAAAATGCTGGTGAAAACCACGCTCTCTATTCACTTCCTGCTTTCTTATTGGTTGCCCTGCCTTGTGCTACTCTGTTTCTCACCCAGTTTCTCTATCAATGTGGCCCACTCTACCCAAGAAGTTGCGGTGCACGTTGACGTGCGTTTCAGCTATGGAAGTGACAAACGCCTCTTGGTCATAAACCACAAGACCGACGACAAATGGCAAGAAGAACAAAAATATCCTGGATTCCCCTTCACAGAAGGGCAGGCATTTCAGGTGAGGCCTTTGACAGGGAGACCTTGGCCCAGCGCCAATTCACCTCCTAATCACTCCGCCTGTACACTCATTTTGCACACTCACAAGAATCGCCATCTTGTACACAGCTGAGTGAAATTTCAGTAAGGGACAGTAGATGTTCTGCCCTCCGATGCTCCCTCAATAACAAGGAAATTAAAGTGCTGGCTTAAAAGCGAGTGCTGACCCAGCAGGCATTACGTTGCTCAATGCTGTTACCGAAGTTGTTAAAGCATCGCAGAACTAACTACATTTATCATGGTCATCACTGTGTTTTCTCAAATGATGCAGATTTTGTCAATTAAAGTGTACTGATAACACCAGTAACATCTAAATTGTGGTATTCATTATTTGTAATGCAAATGTGGAGGTTCGAAGTTGCTCATTGTCCCCAGCTGTTAAATGACATGCTTTACAAGTGATAATGGTATTTTTTATAAGTGATATTGATTTATTATTGACAATAATTCATTATTTGTAAATTCCGATCTGTAAATTATAAATCGTTGGAGACCAAAACTGCATCTCCACACACCTGCTGCTTTTTATGCTCCCTTTCACCTCGATACCTGCCCTTGCTTGTAAGTGGCCCTTACGCCTGTGACATTTATAATTAAGCGTAACTCGAAACACAAGGGCAGTGTTTAGGAGGTGAACTGGGACTAGGGGCCTGAGTTGGAGGCCCTCAACCGAGCCTTCATCCACTCCTCTGCACCTGTGTTCAATGGATCAGCCTGAAACTGCTAAATGAAAAACACTTGCATAATACATTCAGATGAGGCACTGCACCCATAAATTATTAGCCACCATTCTATGGATAACTTCCCTTCACAATCCTGCATGTAAGATAAATTCTTTCACACACACTCGTCACAGCAGGGCTTCGTGAATGATATTTTAATCATTCAGAGTGGAGTTTGGCTATTGTGAGAATCTCCAGGTGAACCGGAATCATTGAATGTTCTCCACAGCAATTAAATCCCAAACTCTTCTACACCTCTTCCAGTGTTATGCTCTTTATTCAATGAGAAATTGTAGAAAATAACTTGAAACAACAAAAGTAGGTGATAGAACAAATAAGTAAATGACAGAAAGGTAGTTACTGACCTGTATTGTAAAGATTTGGACTGTGTTAACATTCTTCTTGGTAACTTATCTCTCCTGCCTTCTCTCCCCATCTCTCTTTTTAACTTTCCTACAATCTCTCCTCTCTCAGGTGTCCATTGTCTTCAACTTTGATACTTTTGACATTTATCTGCCAGATGGCAAGGTGGCGCACTTCCCCAACCGTCTGGGTGACCAGGAATACAAATACATTTTCTTTGTGGGGGATGCCACAGTCAAAACCATAAGTGTGAATGTGGCTGACAAACCAACCAAGAGATAGACATCCCTTTTTTTGTCTCCTGATTGGCTGCTCTGCTCCCTGCTTCCTTCCTACAGCTGTGCTATAACAGCACTTTGTCTGCACCTCCCAAACATCAGCGCCTTTAATCTTGTGCCTCTCTGCTTGTCTGTGCAAACTCACTGAGTATAAGAATCATTCCAGCTTTGAATGAAATAAATTGCAAGCAAGAAAATCTTAATGCCTGTGTCTGGATGTTCATTTGGGACGGGGGTGAAGTGTAAAGGGGGGGGGGGGAGGGGGGTGGGTGTTGGTGTCAAGTCCTTTCTACATATCTTTTGTGTGTATGTATTTTAATGGTCACAAATTCACTCTTCAATTTTTCTTGCTTTGCAGTGTTTCCTAGCCTGGTCAGTGACTTTTTAACAGGAGTACTATAGGGGGTCCATGGCCAGGCTTGATATCCAATGGCTATATCAATTTGAGAATTCATTTCAAAATATAAAGCAAAAAAAGCAAAAAAAAACTTCACAACTTACGATGGGGACCCCAGGACAGATGTTCTTTGGCTTAATCCTAATTGTTTTAATATATTATTGGACATACAATTAATCATCAATGTGAAACTTACGCGACAGATTTAAAACTGAATTATTCAACTTTATCATTCAAATTAAAACATGGATATAAATAAACTGTCTTTAATCGTGAAATTATAATAATTATTATAAATAAATAAATAAATAACAACGTAACTATATAATTAAATAAATAAATAAATAAATAAATAATGCAATCATGACATCTCCAAATGTTATTTAATTAAAGTTTATTTATATATTTTTCATCTCAACAGCATATAAGCTATACATGTTTTCTTAACTTTCTGCCATAAACTTACCTGCTTTGGCTTCTCTCCCTGTGCATTACTCATACAGATTTTCAACTAGGACGTGAAAGAGGCTAAAATAAATAATAATAAAAAATGAATATTTTTGTTTGTGTGGTAGAAAAAAATTTGCCTATGAAAAATAATAAGTAATTTTTTCTGTCTAATATAATGCACAGAGTTAACATCAATATTTAAATGGAGGTATTTCATTTTTGCTGTCAAAAATGAATGGAGCCCAATGGGGGAAACAGGCTTTTTGAGAGAAAATCATAGACATCAGCAGGGGGCGAAATTTAATCTGCTGCAGAGGTTGAGAACCAAGGCCGGCCCCTTGTCATATACACTGGGTTCTCGATCATAGAGAGATCAACAGCTGTTGATACTGCCACCTACAGGTAGAGACTAAGTGTGATCACACTGATTTGATCAGTGTGCTTCATCTGGATGTAAATATCAAGGGTTTAGGTTAAGATAAAAGACCCTAATAAGGGTTACGATAACTCTAATCACTGAACTGGAACAAGTGTAGTTTATAACCTTAATAGCTCTTGAAATAAAGGGGAAATAAAATGACGTACCCCTCAGCTCCTGTTAACAATTACCACTGATGTCTGGCATATACTGTATCTTAAAATTAGATGTTATAATGACATATGGCTTTCTGTTTGCAATTTCAACTTAAGCCATGTAAGACGCCTTCGGGACAGTTCTATGCGCTTCACTTCACAAAAACACTTTTTTGCATTGTACTCACGTTTGCGATGGTCTTGATAGTTGATTAGTTGATTAGATAGTTGATTTCGGAAGTTCCACAAAGCAGGTTATTGTTTGTTTGTATGTATGAGTGTGCATGCGGTGCATAGTGCAATGGCCTTCAATAAACACTCAAACAAAAGGCTACGATGCATGCATCAAAATAAAGAAAATTATCAAAGGCAAATCAAGTTGTTTCTCAAATCAAAAATATCCTAAATCAAAAGTAAAACACAATCAAATAATTCAGGCTAGTATTTATTTCAATATATTAAATTCAAAGGCAGTGTGTAGAGCAATGCGAAGCGTTGTATAGCGGTAGAACACTGTGTGTCGGCAGCATCTTCTCCGTTCAAATGCACACCTGCTCTAATTACTGTCATCACAGCCCAACATCACTATTCAGATAGCCACTAGGGGGCGCCATTTACATATTTACAATAACTCATAAGATATTTGGCTCACACAGACATAATGTCATCATCCAAATGGAATTGAATCAATGAACTTGATTATTTGTGTCTGTACATTGTGTCTGTACTTCCCGTTTGCGTCTGCTGGCTGTCCTGGCCCCTCGCTGGTGGAATGACCTTCCCGTGGAGGTCAGAACAGCAGAGAATCTGACTACCTTCAAGCACAGACTAAAGACTCATCTCTTCAGGCTGCACCTCTCCCCACCCCTCCCTAGCCTCTAGTTTGGCTCAATGTACCCAGTTAGGCTAATGCGATCTCGTTAGTTTTGTATTTGGCAGGATTGTTTTGTTGATTCTGATTAGGCAAATGTGATTTTGGTGCTAGTTTGTACTTGGCAAGACTGTTGTTTATTTGCCGAACAGGTTACCCTACAGGGTTGGAGTCCTGATCTGTGGTCACTTCTGGCACTGCAATCTTTACTTCACTCCAATGTGTTTTTCTGCACCTCTGCACTTTGAACTGATGCACTTGTTGTACGTCGCTCTGGATAAGAGCGTCTGCTAAATGCCTGTAATGTAATGTAATGTAATATTTTGGAGTGATCTGACAAATTACTTTCTTTCAATCTTTTATATTTTTTTCAGCTTTTTGATCTTTCAAACTCGTCAGGTGTTCTGAGGTCTAAGGATGAGGGCAGAAATTCTGCAAACTCTACTCTAATTACCAATGAGAGAGATATAAGCTCAGAGGGACATTTTGCAATACTACAATGAACAATATGAATTAGATTCACAGTATTCACTTTTCTTCTCTCCCATTTTCTCCCCAATTTATTCGTTATACCAATTCCCCATGTGTATCACGGTCCTGGTCAATGCGCTATCCTTCTGTTGGTCTGGGGAGAGGTGTGTAAACTACCACGTCTCCTCCGATACATGTGGAGTCGCCAGCCGCTTCTTGGGAGAGTGTAACGCATGTGGAGGTTCACACTATCTCCCCCAGATTCCCTCCCTGCTGAACAGGTGCCCCGACCAACCAGTAGGAGTCGCTAATGCAACGATCAGGACTCATACCCTCACCGGCTTCCCACCTGTGAACACTGCCAATTATGTTCGTAAGGACGTCTGACCAAGCCGAAGGTGCTGATGCCGAGGATTGAACCCGGGGCTCTGCAATGGTAGGTGAGTGCTTTTACCTCTACACTACCCAGACGGCCCCCACAGTATTGATTTTTCTTACGTTTCAGTTAAATTAGAGTCTCACAGAATCAAATGTTCCAGGCCTGGTGGTGACTGGGGTACAGTGAGGCTAAAAAAGGAATGCACCTTCACTCAAAAACTGAGCATCAAATGAAAAGCCCCAACTTACAGTATACGGGTCACTCCCAGGGGCTATGTTGCCAGTTTTATTATCCTCTGTGCTGCTCTGTTGTTTTCTCGCTTCCTTTTTTCTGTGGTTCTGTTTTTTTTTCTCAGTTTCAGTCCACTTCACTCTCTTCTGTTGTAGCCACCTCTGTTTAGTTTTGTTTAATTCTGCTTTTTTTGTTTTTGTTCTGTACTATTCTACATTGTTGTGCTCGGATCTATTGTTCTTTATAACCACACTGATCAGCTGTGTTTTGCTCTTTTGATCTACTCTGTTTTTTTTTTTTTTTGCTTGGTTCAGTTTTGTTCTGCTCTCTTTCACTCTTCGCTGTCCTATCTGTGAGCCAAATCCAAGACTGCAGGCAATTATAAGCCAAATTTCCATTAAATTGTCAAACGAATTTTAAGCGAACGTTTGAAATATGGCAAAAAAGAAAAAAAAAAGAAAGAAAATGCGAATTCAAAGTGTTTCCATTAACTGGTTTGGAGCGAATGAACCAGGCTACGCAAAGCGTAGTTACGTCAGAAGTTGGCGGTATAGGCTACGTTACGCATGGCTGTAAACAGAGTAGAAGAAGAGGTTGCAGACTGATCAGTCATATGACTTAAATGTCCGCTACATCAGAACTTATTCGAAAAAACTGTTTCCATTTCTCATTTTGCGCATTAACTCTTTTTTGAAAAACCAGCTCAACTGAGCGTAAAAACGTTTTGCGCATTTTGCTGTTTCCATAAATAGCAAAATGCGCAAAATGGCAAAATGCGCATCAAAATACGTTTATGGAAACACGGCTATAGAATGAGCCCTGAGGGCAGAAGAAAAAGCACAAAACTGAAGGACTGACACTAATCATGCTAGCACATACATACATAAGTATGCATTTTCAGTCACATTATGTCAAAATTTACCATTAAATTCAGTCATCATATGTCAAAAATTAATGAAAATTGTTTACCTTTTTCAAAGGAGGTGCTGGTGCTCAGATGATCATATCCACCTTCCAGGCTTTAGCATTTGCTAATGTGGCTATCGTGTCCTCCATGTCCAGGATTCTTCAGACTTTCTGCTCTTTTGATATAATGGCGTGATCTGGCAGGCGGTGATCTGATACATTGTAGACCGCAGGTAAGTCTTGAGTTCGGGCTCCAGGTTGGGCTGTAAATCTAGGAGGTTTTGCATATATATAGTCCAGCATTTCTGTTGAGGTAGAAAGCTTGCAGTCTGGAAAGGCTTTGACTGCAGCCCTTACCTCCAGCTCCAAGTCCTCACCATCAATTCTGCTTCTGTCTCCTTTTTTAATGTCGATCGCACTATCATGATTTTATTTTACAAAGCTTTTATAGAAAGTATCTTCTGCTACTGACTGCATCAACATCAACAACAACATTAATTGCTCTATTCACAAGTGCCAATAACTTCCGGTTGAATCGTTCTTGGGTGGACTGTATTTCTTCCCATTCCTTAATAAAACTAGCAAGTTGTCTTCTGCTGTCTCTCTTCTGGCGGGCTCATGCATATTATTCCATGTATATAATTACATTACGGGAATTTAGCAGATGCTCTTATCCAGAGCGACTTACATAACGTTTTACATAGCATTTACATTTATCCATTTGTACAGCAGGATATATACTGAAGCAAGATATGTATCTGGGATGTATGCCTGGGAATCAAACCTATGACCTTCAGGTTACAAGACCATCTCCTTACCCATTATACTACACCAGTCTTTTCATTTCTCTAGCACCTGACTGGTGATGCTATCCCCCTGGTGCCCCCCCCCTCCCCCCCCCACCCAAACACTATTTCAGTCTATCCCCACACTATCTCCTTGTGTTCTTCCCAGGACCACAGCCAATTAAAATGATAGAAAGAAGGAAGGCAGAGATGAAAGAAGGAAGGAAGTAAGAGAGTGAGATATGTGGCAGGGGGATGGAGGAAGAAAATAAAGTTTGAGAAAGGAGTAAAGGAGAAGGAAAGAATGGATAGAAGCAAGGAAAGGGGAAAGGGATCGTGACAAGCTATGTGTGACTCACACGCAACCTCTGAATCTCATGGACCGCGAAGCAGGGAGACTGGCTTTAATTTGTTTAAAACATTTGAAAAAGACACACCTTCACTGTAATGTTGAAACATTAATTCACAGCTGTGGGGGCAAAAAAGAACAAATGCAAATCATAATTTTTGTTTAACATTCAGTTTTGTATAAAAGCCATTTTGTATTTCAAGGTATTATGTGACAAGACAAGGAAATCGTAATTATTAAAGGCTGCAGGCTACATATAAAGATTGTACAGAGCAAAGATTGCTTTATTTATGCGTGAGTCTGCAGTATTGCAAAATATCTTGTGATTATGCTCGTTTGCGTGAAAATTGTGGAATATAAAAAACCTCTCCTCTTCTCCACCGGGAAAGGCATGGGGATGGTCTTGCCCTGCTGACCAGAATTTATGTGGAAGCAAACCACCCCACCCCCCGGGAAAATCAACAATCAAACCCCTGTTATTGCCATGCTTTGTCTGTTGAGCTAAGCCATTTCTGAATTGTTATACACTGACCACGTCACATGACCAGCTGTAGGCAGAAAAGAGCTGGTGGTCCATTTAAGACAGGTTTAAATTGCTTGACAATGCATCGCTATGGCTGTGCCATTTAAACTGAGCCACCTTCTCTCAAAGAAACATCAAATAAAATACAATGACAAGTACCTACATTTATCAAGTCAGACTCTCTCATCACCGGTTCATATTCAACAGATAAACAAAATAATGTAATATTGTAATAAGTTCTAACAGTGCTGTTTGTCCCCTCCCTGATTTTCCTCCATTATCGCATATTGATAAAACGTAATGGTTTCAGATCTTTAGGCAAAAGTAATATTACAGACATTTAAAAAGATTAAACAAAGGAAACCTGAGTAAACACAAAACAGTACTATTATTTATTCAATGAAAAAAGTTTTCAAACACCCATATCACCTATGAGAAAAAATAACTGCCCCTTAGTTACTCAATCAACCAATTAACCAAATTAAATTGATAATTGGCTTCACTGCAGCCAGTCCAGCTGAATCCAAACCTCACTTATATCGAACCGTATCATCAGAGTGAAGTAGTGTAGGAATTTGGCCCTTTGTAAAGTACAACTCCAAGTTCAAGTCAATAACAATTTATTAACAAAGCAAAAATAGTCTTTAATACAGTATGCAGCATACCAGGTGAAAGCAAGGCAGTTCAATCACCATAGTGATGTGTGGGTACAAGCTTTTATGCCACACGCCTGAAATAGAACACTGAAATAAAATGCAGGTTCCTGTCCCGGATTGGGTGACAGGCAAACAAATGGACACTGTTACATATGTATGTGGTGTGGAAGGAAACCAAATGGTCATTGTCACCGAGACCTCCTGTCTCAAACCCATTGATTACTCTGGCCTCGCCCTGGTTGTGCCGTCATCACAAGGCTTTGATCCTAACCCCCTCTTGATAATTGAATTAGGTTGATTGTGTTAGGTGACCATCCAAAAACACTGAAGCAGGAAATGTATTTTTCCCTACAAGTAGTCATCAAAGATTTCTACAAGCACACCATGCCATAACATAACAATGGTCCAGCAGGTTTGTCTGACCAGTTTCAGCTTGTAATCATAAGCAGCCATCTCAAAATCCACAAAATTAAACACAAAAGGTACACCACCTACCAAGAAAAGTACTCTAAGAACCACCCTGCCAGGAGACACTACAGAATCATGACAAACACACAGTATAGATAAAGTTGATGTTTATTGAACGTAGGAACACACATGTAACATGATTTATTAAACACAGGAACACACGTGGAACATAATTTATAGGTCATAGTAACACACATGTAACAGATATCTGAGGTAGGGGAGATCTCTTAGGAATTGACCAGGAGTTTTGAATAACTGTAGGTGCCCTCAAATGTAACAATGTGCCAGAATGGCTTACTGGTGCAAATAGAGAAAGTGAGGCATACAAATGGACTGAACCATGAATACTGCAGAATCAATAATACAATAATATTATAAACAGAAAATGTAAAATTTTATGCTATTTGTGAAACATTTGTTATAAGAGGCTTTAGGACAGCACTTTCCTATCAATTATGAATGAAGACTGACACGTAACTCTGATGGAGTTTTTGTAAGGTTGGGGCTGGCGAGCAATGTCAGAAGCGGACAATAAATCAACGGGGAGTCTAAAAGCTGACTGCGAACAGCAGTCAACCACTGAGCGAGGTAGGAGAAAGGAAAAAGGGGAATAAACCCTGGCAAAAGGCCAAACAAAAGGCAATCCTCAAAAACAGGACGAAAGTCTCTTGACTGAGAACCAAAAACAACACACGCCTAGGTAAGTAAGATCTCTCAGCTCAAGCCTGAGACTAGCTGGAGATAACTCTATCCACAAATACCTTCTATGAAAAGTGACAACTCTCAAGTGCCCCGGTTGCTACGTGTTTAGCTCCCGTACCAGATAGCCATCGAGTAAGTCGCATCTAGCGCTCGAAATACCCAGGGCGTTACCAGCTGCTTGTAAAATGCAAGAGCACCGAGCAGAGGGAGTGAGGTCCCTATAAAGGGTAGACTCCAGGTGGCCCGAATCAGCAATTAGCAGGGAATGAGAAAGCGAGGGGCAGCACCACCGCAAGCACAGGCACATTACAGTTTTGCTCCGAAACATGTCAATCTTAATTTTTTCCCCTTGATGTAATAATAGTAATTCAACGAAATAGCCAAATAATCATTGTTCCCTTGATGTAGTAGTAGTCACTCCCAGATATTCAAATGTGAATTTGGTTTTTCATTTGGTTCTGTCTCAGGTAATAGAAATGCAATTGCTTTAGGCCTATTATCTGTCAATTTCATTGGTTAGATCTCGGCAAGGCTTATCTCACTAGCACATAAAAACGTGAGTCACACCTTACAGTTTACTCCACATTACAACCAGAGCCATACAGCTGTGAGGAATCAGCAACTGAACTGCCAAGATGGATGTAAGTATAGAGGATTTTCATCTAAAACATACACAACATAGAATCACAAAATACATGATACACATGGAGTAATTAATTTGATTTAATAAATTCAACTCAATCAAGTCGTTGAAATGCTCTTTACATTACATAATGAAAGATGACACTTCTACAAAATATAGAGTTAGAGTAAAGGTGACTCGAACATATTAGTAAGGAAACTGTTTCTCAGTATGATGCCAACCCCAGCTCTGCTTGTGCGTGCAGATGGGGCACAGTCTTTGTATGGTGATGTATTAGTATTTTTTAGTATTCTTTTGCTTTTTTTGATTATCAGCAGCATGCTTTCATGCTGCTGATAATCACAAGAGAAATGCATGCATCAGTGTGAAAGAGGTTTGCATTTATGAAAAGGCCCTCATGATGCTTTCACCATACATGTTTCTGGTCTCTATTCTGTTATAAACAGTTAGTGGAGGTGAAAAACCTGATCTTCAAGCCAGGAATGGAACTGAAGGTCAACGGTGTCTTCGACGCCAATCCAGAACGGTGAGTCATTTTTGCCTTTGTCTCTATGGGGCCTGTTACTCACTTTCTGAATCACTTGCTGACTTCGTCCATAATCATCCACCCATCTTTTTAAAATGCTGGTGAAAACCATGCTCTCTATTCACTTCCTGCTTTCTTATTGGTTGACCTGCCTTGTGCTACTCTGTTTCTCACCCAGTAACTCTATCAATGTGGCCCACACTTACGAAGATATTGCGCTGCACGTTGACATACGTTTCAACAGTGGAAATGACAAACGCCTATTGATCACGAACAGCAAGGCCAGCGGCAAATGGCAAGAAGAACTGAAAGATCCTAAATTCCCCTTCACAGCAGGGCAGGCATTTCAGGTGAGGCCTTTGACAGGGAGACCATGGCCCAGCGCCAATTCACCTCCTAATCACTCTGCCCATACACTCATTTTGCACACTCACAAGAATCGCCATCTTGTACAAGGGTTGTCCCACAGCTGAGTGAAATTTCACTAAGGGACAGTAGATGTTCTGCCCTCCGATGCTCCCTCAATAACAAGGAAATTAAAGTGCTGGCGAGTTAAAAATTAAAGCGAGTGCTGACCCAGCAGGCATTGCGTTGCTCAATGCTGTTACCAAAGTTGTTAAAGCATCGCAGAACTAACTACATTTATCATGGTCATCACTGTGTTTTCTCAAATGATGCAGATTTTGTCAATTAAAGTGTACTGATAACACCAGTAACATCTAAATTGTGGTATTCATTATTTGTAATGCAAATGTGGAGGTTCAAAGTTGCTCATTGTCCCCAGCTGTTAAATGTCATGCTTTACAAGTGATAATGGTATTTTTTGTAAGTGATATTGATTCATTATTGACAATAATTCATTCTTTGTAAATTCCGATCTGTAAATTATAAATCGTTGGAGACCAAAACTGCATCTCCACACACCTGCTGCTTTTTATGCTCCCTTTCACCTCGATACCTGCCCTCACTTGTAAGTGGCCCTTATGCCTGTAACATTTATAATTAAGCGTAACTCGAAACACAAGGGCAGTGTTTAGGAGGTGAACTGGGACTAGGGGCCTGAGTTGGAGGCCCTCACCCGAGCCTTCATCCACTCCTCTGCACCTGTGTTCAATGGATCAGCCTGAAACTGCTAAATGAAAAACACTTGCATAATACATTCAGATGAGGCACTGCACCCATAAATTATTAGCCACCATTTTATGGATAACTTCCCTTCACAATCCTGCATGTAAGATAAATTCTTTCACACACACTCGTCACAGCAGGGCTTCGTGAATGATGTTTTAATCATTCAGAGTGGAGTTTGGTTATTGTGAGAATCTCCAGGTGAACCGGAATCATTGAATGTTCTCCACAGCAATTAAATCCCAAACTCTTCTACACCTCTTCCAGTGTTATGCTCTTTATTCAATGAGAAATTGTAGAAAATAACTTGAAACAACAAAAGTAGGTGATAGAACAAATAAGTAAATGACAGAAAGGTAGTTACTGACCTGTATTGTAAAGATTTGGACTGTGTTAACATTCTTCTTGGTAACTTATCTCTCCTGCCTTCTCTCCCCATCTCTCTTTTTAACTTTCCTACAATCTCTCCTCTCTCAGGTGTCCATTGTCTTCAACTTTGATACTTTTGACATTTATCTGCCAGATGGCCAGGTGGTGAACTTCCCCAACCGTCTGGGTGACCAGGAATACAAATACATTTTCTTTGTGGGGGATGCCACAATCAAAACCATAAGTGTGGATGTGTCTGACAAACCAACCAAGAGATAGACATCCCTTTTTTGTCCCCTGATTGGCTGATCTGCTCCCTGCTTCCTTCCTGCAGCTGTGCTACAACATACTACTTTGTCTGCGCCTCCCATACATCAGCGCCTTTAATCTTGTGCCTCTCTGCGTGTCTGTGCAAACTCAAGAATCATTCCAGCTTTGAATGAAATAAATTGCAAGCAAGAAAATCTTAATGCCTGTGTCTGGATGTTTATTTGGGACGGGGGTGGAGTGTAAAGGAGCGGGTGTGTGTGGGGGGGGGGGGGAGGGGGAGCGGTGGGTGTTGGTGTCAAGTCCTTTCTACATATCTTTTGTGTGTATGTATTTTAATGGTCACAAATTCACTCTTTAATTTTTCTTGCTTTGCAGTGTTTGCTAGCCTGGTCAGTGACTTTTTAACAGGAGTACTATAGGGGGTCCATGGCCAGGCTTTGTTGTGCTCGGATCTATTGTTCTTTATAACCACACTGATCAGCTGTGTTTTGCTCTTTTGATCTACTCTGTTTTGTTTTTTTTTGCTTGGTTCAGTTTTGTTTTGCTCTCTTTCACTCTTGGCTGTCCTATCTGTGAGCCAAATCCAAGACTGCAGGCAATTATAAGCCAAATTTCCATTAAATTGTCAAACAAATTTTAAGCGAACTTTTGAAATATCGCAAAAAAGAAAAAAAAGAAAGAAAATGCGAATTCAGAGTGTTTTCATTAACTGGTTTGGAGCGAATGAACCAGGCTACGCAAAGCGTAGTTACGTCAGAAGTTGGCGGTATAGGCTACGTTACGCATGGCTGTAATAAACAGAGTAGAAGAAGAGGTTGCAAACTGATCAGTCATATGACTTAAATGTCCGCTACATCAGAACTTATTCGAAAAAACTGTTTCCATTTCTCATTTTGCGCATTAACTCTTTTTTGAAAAACCAGCTCAACCGAGCGTAAAAAACGTTTTGCGCATTTTGCTGTTTCCATAAATAGCAAAATGCTCAAAATGGTGCATCAAAATACGTTTGTGGAAACACGGCTATAGAATGAGCCCTGAGGGCAGAAGAAAAAGCACAAAACTGAAGGACTGACACTAATCATGCTAGCACATACATACATAAGTATGCATTTTCAGTCACATTATGTCAAAATTTCCCATTAAATTCAGTCATCATATGTCAAAAATTAATGAAAATTGTTTACCTTTTTCAAAGGAGGTGCTGGTGCTCAGATGATCATATCCACCTTCCAGGCTTTAGCATTTGCTAATGTGGCTATCGTGTCCTCCATGTCCAGGATTCTTCAGACTTTCTGCTCTTTTGATATAATGGCGTGATCTGGCAGGCGGTGATCTGATACATTGTAGACCGCAGGTAAGTCTTGAGTTCGGGCTCCAGGTTGGGCTGTAAATCTAGGAGGTTTTGCATATATATAGTCCAGCATTTCTGTTGAGGTAGAAAGCTTGCAGTCTGGAAAGGCTTTGACTGCAGCCCTTACCAAGCTCCAGCTCCAAGTCCTCACCATCAATTCTGCTTCTGTCTCCTTTTTTAATGTCGATCGCACTATCATGATTTTATTTTACAAAGCTTTTATAGAAAGTATCTTCTGCTACTGACTGCATCAACATCAACAACAACATTAATTGCTCTATTCACAAGTGCCAATAACTTCCGGTTGAATCGTTCTTGGGTGGACTGTATTTCTTCCCATTCCTTAATAAAACTAGCAAGTTGTCTTCTGCTGTCTCTCTTCTGGCGGGCTCATGCATATTATTCCATGTATATAATTACATTACGGGAATTTAGCAGATGCTCTTATCCAGAGCGACTTACATAACGTTTTACATAGCATTTACATTTATCCATTTGTACAGCAGGATATATACTGAAGCAAGATATGTATCTGGGATGTATGCCTGGGAATCAAGCCTATGACCTTCAGGTTACAAGACCAGCTCCTTACCCATTATACTACACCAGTCTTTTCATTTCTCTAGCACCTGACTGGTGACAGCTCATATTCCAGTCTTAGTGCTGGAAACTGCAATGCTACCCCCCTGGTGCCCCCCCCCTCCTCCCCCCCCCCACCCAAACACTATTTCAGTCTATCCCCACACTATCTCCTTATGTTCTTCCCAGGACCACAGCCAATTAAAATGATAGAAAGAAGGAAGGCAGAGATGAAAGAAGGAAGGAAGTAAGAGAGTGAGATGTGTGGCAGGGGGATGGAGGAAGAAAATAAAGTTTGAGAAAGGAGTAAAGGAGAAGGAAAGAATGGATAGAAGCAAGGAAAGGGGAAAGGGATCGTGACAAGCTATGTGTGACTCACACGCAACCTCTGAATCTCATGGACCACGAAGCAGGGAGACTGGCTTTCATTTGTTTAAAACATTTGAAAAAGACACACCTTCACTGTAATGTTGAAACATTAATTCACAGCTGTGGGGGCAAAAAAGAACAAATGCAAATCATAATTTTTTTTTAACATTCAGTTTTGTATAAAAGTCATTTTGTATTTCAAGGTATTATGTGACAAGACAGGGAAATCGTAATTATTAAAGGCTGCAGGCTACATATTAAGATTGTACAGAGCAAAGATTGCTTTATTTATGCGTGAGTCTGCAGTATTGCAAAATATCTTGTGATTATGCTCGTTTGCGTGAAAATTGTGGAATATAAAAAACCTCTCCTCTTCTCCACCGGGAAAGGCATGGGGATGGTCTTGCCCTGCTGACCAGAATTTATGGGGAAGCAAACCACCCCACCCCCCGGGAAAATCAACAATCAAACCCCTGTTATTGCCATGCTTTGTCTGTTGAGCTAAGCCATTTCTGAATTGTTATACACTGACCACATCACATGACCAGCTGTAGGCAGAAGAGAGCTGGTGGTCCATTTAAGACAGGTTTAAATTGCTTGACAATGCATCGCTTTGGCTGTGCCATTTAAACTGAGCCACCTTCTCTCAAATAAAATACAATGACAAGTACCTACATTTATCAAGTCAGACTCTCTCATCACCGGTTCATATTCAACAGATAAACAAAATAATGTAATATTGTAATAAGTTCTAACAGTGCTGTTTGTCCCCTCCCTGATTTTCCTCCATTATCGCATATTGATAAAACGTAATGGTTTCAGATCTTTAGGCAAAAGTAATATTACAGACATTTAAAAAGATTAAACAAAGGAAACCTGAGTAAACACAAAACAGTACTATTATTTATTCAATGAAAAAAGTTTTCAAACACCCATATCACCTATGAGAAAAAATAACTGCCCCTTAGTTACTCAATCAACCAATTAACCAAATTAAATTGATAATTGGCTTCACTGCAGCCAGCCCAGCTGAATCCAAACCTCACTTATATCGAACCGTATCATCAGAGTGAAGTAGTGTAGGAATTTGGCCCTTTGTAAAGTACAACTCCAAGTTCAAGTCAATAACAATTTATTAACAAAGCAAAAATAGTCTTTAATACAGTATGCAGCATGCCAGGTGAAAGCAAGGCAGTTCAATCACCATAGTGATGTGTGGGTACAAGCTTTTATGCCACACGCCTGAAATAGAACACTGAAATAAAATGCAGGTTCCTGTCCCGGATTGGGTGACAGGCAAACAAATGGACACTGTTACATATGTATGTGGTGTGGAAGGAAACCAAATGGTCATTGTCACCGAGACCTCCTGTCTCAAACCCATTGATTACTCTGGCCTCGCCCTGGTTGTGCCGTCATCACAAGGCTTTGATCCTAACCCCCTCTTGATAATTGAATTAGGTTGATTGTGTTAGGTGACCATCCAAAAACACTGAAGCAGGAAATGTATTTTTCCCTACAAGTAGTCATCAACGATTTCTACAAGCACACCATGCCATAACATAACAATGGTCCAGCAGGTTTGTCTGACCAGTTTCAGCTTGTAATCATAAGCAGCCATCTCAAAATCCACAAAATTAAACACAAAAGGTACACCACCTACCAAGAAAAGTACTCTAAGAACCACCCTGCCAGGAGACACTACAGAATCATGACAAACACACAGTATAGATAAAGTTGATGTTTATTGAACGTAGGAACAAACATGTAAAATGATTTATTAAACACAGGAACACACGTGAAACATAATTTATAGGTCATAGTAACACACATGTAACAGATATCTGAGGTAGGGGAGATCTTTTAGGAATTGACCAGGAGTTTTGAATAACTGTAGGTGCCCTCAAATGTAACAATGTGCCAGAATGGCTTACTGGTGCAAATAGAGAAAGTGAGGCATAAAAATGGACTGAACCATGAATACTGCAGAATCAATAATACAATAATATTATAAACAGAAAATGTACAATTTTATGCTATTTGTGAAACATTTGTTATAAGAGGCTTTAGGACAGCACTTTCCTACCAATTATGAATGAAGACTGACATGTAACTCTGATGGAGTTTTTGTAAGGTTGGGGCTGGCGAGCAATGTCAGAAGCGGACAATAAATCAACGGGGAGTCTAAAAGCTGACTGCGAACAGCAGTAAACCACTGAGCGAGGTAGGAGAAAGGAAAAAGGGGAATAAACCCTGGCAAAAGGCCAAACAAAAGGCAATCCTCCAAAACAGGATGAAAGTCTCTTGACTGAGAACCAAAAACAACACACGCCTAGGTAAGTAAGGTCTCTCAGCTCAAGCCTGAGACCAGCTGGAGATAACTCTATCCACAAATACCTTCTATGAAAAGTGACAACTCTCAAGTGCCCCGGTTGCTACGTGTTTAGCTCCCGTACCAGATAGCCATCGAGTAAGTCGCATCTAGCGCTCGAAATACCCAGGGCGTTACCAGCTGCTTGTAAAATGCAAGAGCACCGAGCAGAGGGAGTGAGGTCCCTATAAAGGGTAGACTCCAGGTGGCCCGAATCAGCAATTAGCAGGGAATGAGAAAGCGAGGGGCAGCACCACCGCAAGCACAGGCACATTACAGTTTTGCTCCGAAACATGTCAATCTTAAATTTTTCCCCTTGATGTAATAATAGTAATTCAACGAAATAGCCAAATAATCATTGTTCCCTTGATGTAGTAGTAGTCATTCCCAGATATTCAAATGTGAATTTGGTTTTTCATTTGGTTCTGTCTCAGGTAATAGAAATGCAATTTCTTTAGGCCTATTATCTGTCAATTTCATTGGTTAGATCTCGGCAAGGCTTATCTCACTGGCACATAAAAACGTGAGTCACACCTTACAGTTTACTCCACATTACAACCAGAGCCATACAGCTGTGAGGAATCAGCAACTGAACTGCCAAGATGTCTGTAAGTATAGAGGATTTTCATCTAAAACATACACAACAAAGAAACACAGAATGCTGTTTATGATACACATGGAGTAATTAATTTGATAAATTCAGCTAAATCAAATCATTGAAATACTCTTAACGCAACACAATAAAAGATGTCAAGAAATAGTTAAGAGAAAGGCAGAGTAACTGGTATGGATCACAAAGCAAACAATGTCTCAGTGTGATGCCATCTCCAGCTCTGCTTGTGTTGTAGATGGGGCACAATCTTTGGACAGTAATGTTGCACTGTTGAGAAGATGGTTTAAGTTTTCATTTTATTATAAAAGTTTTGACTTTCTAGTATAACTCCCAAGACAAGTAAAAAAATCTAGTTTATGGAGTGTAGATACATTTTCATGCTTTCATGTTGCAGATAATCACTAGAGAAATGCATGCATCAGTGTACGAGAAGGCCTTCTGGATGCGTTGAGCATAAATGTCCCTGATTGCTTCTGTTCTGTTGTAAACAGTACATGGAGGTGAAAAACATAAACTTCAGTACAGGAATGGAACTGAAGGTCAAAGGCGTCGTCAAACCCAATCCGGTTCGGTGAGTCATTACTGCCTCTGTCTCTATGGAGCCTGTTATTCACCTGGTAAATCACTTGCTGGCTGCATTTATGATCATCCATCTTAATTTAAAATATCAATGAACACCATTCTCTCTATTCGAGGTCTGCATTCTGATTGGTTGCCATCCCTTGCGCTACTCTGTTTCTTTTTCAGTTTCTCTATCAATGTGGGGCTCACCGAAGATAAAATTGCACTGCACTTTGACCCACGTTTCAACTATCGTGGGGACATCCGTACCATCATCTTGGACACCAAGAAAGATGGATCCTGGCAAGAACAGCAGAAAGAAAAAGACTTCCCATTTGAGGCAGAGCAGGAGTTTGAGGTGAGGCCTGGGAAAGTAAATTATAGAACAAGTAGGCAGATGCCAGAAAGGTAGATATGATCTGTAAACAAAGTGTTCTTCTTTTTAGGAAGCCTTTTTATAACACTTTGGCCAGGGACTACAGATGAAAATGAGCCTTTTGGCTAAATCTTGCATATTTACATTTGTTGTTGATTAATATGCACTGCCCCTTCTTAAATAAACAAAAGAAATAAATAAAATAAATAAATAAATATTGTAAATATTTTAGAACTTATTTATTTGTAGATTTATTGCATTGTTTTTCACTGCAGTCATAGTGTGTTCTTTGTAAGTTGGACTGCTAACATTCTTCTTCTCCTGCCTTCTCCCCCCATTTTTCTTTTTTTAACTTTCTACCTATCTTTCTATCTCCAAGGTGACCATTGTTTTCAACCTTGACACTTTTGACATTTATCTGTCAAGTGGCAAAATGGTGCAGTTCCCCAACCGTCTGGGTCTCAACAAATACAAGCACATTTTCTTTGTGGGAGATGCTACGATCCAAGAAATAATTGTGAAGCCATCTGGAAAAGCTACCAAGAAATAGTGTGGCTGCTGATTGGCTGCTTGGCTTCCTCCTTCCTGCCTACTGCTTCACTGCAACTACACCACCCGACCATCAGGGAATTTAGTCTTCTGCCTCTGCATTTCTCTGATGTCTATGAAAACTCACTGAGTATGGAAATAATCCCAGCTTTACAATAAATTTCTAGCAAGAAAATCTTGATGCCTGTGAGTGTATAGTCATTTGGGATGAGGGTTGGTGTCTGTGTTGGGTGGTAGGGGGGGGGGGGGGGGAGGGAGGGAGGGGGAGGATTGTATCAAGTCCTTTCTACACTGAAGAACAATATAAATGCAACACTTATCATTTTGAATATTTTATTGAGGTAATAAACGTAAATCAGTCAACTGAAATAGACTCATTTAGCACTTATCTATTGATTTCATGTGATTGGCGATACAGATATGCATTTGTTAGTCACAGATTCCCCCCAAATTATTTTAATAATAAACACAAGATACTTGTGCCCTAATGATAAGAATAATCGCTCAATGAAGAAACCCAATCCCATTGCCAAAAGAAAGTCAAACATGCCTATGCATATTTATACTATGGGACTACACACTACGAATGTATTACATGGCCCATAGCGGCCCCCAAACAGCATTGCCAACTTCAACAGACCCGTGCTCCATTGATACGAGTTCCAGGTATTGACAATGCCGATGCTACATACCCTACCACATGGCCCCTAATGGTCACCACAACCCAACGTGTAGATAGATAGGCAGTGCGAGTATAACGGATTATTGTAAATATTCCACTTGCCTTTGTATTGGCTGTTTGTATGTTTCTCTCAGCCTATGCTGCACGCTGCTGATTGGGTTGGGCGTTTGCTGACTAGGGACGGAAGTGACGTTGTGTTCGTCCCAGTCGGTGAGCGTGTGTTCAGTGGTAGGTCACCGTGAAAAATTTGTCCAGTAGATATTGTAAATATAACACTTTAAAATATGTGTGGTTCAATTTAAATGATATGGTGTCAAACATAAAGTTAAAGTAGACATCTCTCCTGAATGTGATGACTCTTAAAGTTAATATTTTCGGAGCTATTTGTATTTGAGTGTTTGAGCTAATGCCGATGTACTAGTTGTTAGCTAGTGCACAGTTTCACATGGGAATGTGTGTTTCGAACAGCGTGTTGCAGAGAGATGAACATGCAGACGGGCTATTGATAAGATGTTTCTTGTAACAGGTACCGTATCTCTCCTTGTTAAGTGTCATGTATTTTAGTATTTTTTAGTTATTTTAAGTTATCAGGATAATGTTTCAGTTAGAATAATCCGGATTGTACAGACTATTGTTTTTGTTGTATATGTTTCTTTTAAGTAATGGCGTAAGTCATTTATTTTTATATGAATTTATTTTTATATGTTTATATATATATATTTATATATATATATACGTGCCAGTCGGTGAGTGTGTGTTCAGTGGGGCAGAAGTGACGTTGCGTTCGCCCCAGTCAGTGAGCGCGTGTTCAGTGTGTGTTGCAGAGAGTTGAACATGCAGACGGGCTGTTGATAGGATGTTTCTTGTAACGGAATAAAACATGAAGACGATGACGGATGCTGAGTCTTTTATAAAACACAACATAGAAGAGAAGTGTTACACAAGCCAGCATATCAAGTGGGCACCTCCCTTCACCGGTGTTTTGTCAAGTTGGGCCCACGACACCTCGGGAAGGCTCAACAGTTAGTTCCAGCGTCCCAGAACCACCCCCTCCATAGCCGAGTTTCCACCGCAGGAACTTTACCCCGGAACTAGGAACCTTTTGACCGCAGGAACTAGGGTCTAAATTAAGTTCCGGGGACTTTATTTTACCCCCAAAAAAGTCTCTGCTGGGGGGGTAGTATTTTCCAAAAGTACCGGAACCTTTGGGGTGGGGCGCAAGCGCTGAAAATTTCTGATTGGTCGACTACTTGCAGTGTTTTATTTCAACCGCCATTTTTAAAAATCTGCAGCCGCAAACCGATTTATTTTCATAATAACTTGAAATCAAACTTGTATGTTATGCGGCGCAGTAGCCTACTTTTGGTTATAGCCTGCCAATGTCTTGGAATTATAATGTGTGCTCTTCTGTTCTTTTCTTGCTTTAGTATTCGCTTTATAAAATGCTAAGCATTTGTGCTGGGACAGCATATTACATACCAAAACATTCAAACGGTTTCATTCAGTTGCTGAATATTTTCTTCCAGATTTTCTTTGTTAGCCCGTTGTAATTGACTCAACACGTTATGTGAGGTATGCGGTAGTTCTGCGTAATTTACATTGGTGATACAGTAAAAGCAAACTGGAAATCACCTTCTGTACTTTTTGTCAGGGTAAAATAACAGGTTAATTCTAGTAATCGTCACTTTTGCTTTTTTCAGACGGCCATAATTTTACTCATTTTTCAATTCCACAAAAAGACCAGGAAGACTATGGACTAATTTATGGTGCATGGTTCGCATCTGGAGGGCACACTTCGCTGCTCGGCTAGCAGTAACTTTGAAGGAAAGCAAACGGTGGCTGTACCACTGCTAATTTAAATTTTCACGTTCTATTCTTGTCATTTTGCGATTAGCCTATATGGAATTGACAATGAGAAAGTAATCAATTCAACAGCAAATTGTTAACAACGTGTGCATGTTTTCTGCTGTTGTTGCCAGTTATTTGTGGAATGTGAATTCATTCTCGGATGTCAAGACATGAAAGTGAATGTTTGAGAGGATATATAAAACAGTTACAATCTGACTATTGGCCTGTTATATCCTATTTGTTGCATAACAACGGTCCAAGTTCAACCACCAACAACGGTAAAATATGCCCAAATGGCTGCGGAAGAATATTTAAATTTCAGGTGATTAAATCGATAAAAATCAATAAATACAAAAGTAACCATATATAGTCATTGTTGGTAACCCGTTGTATATAAGTGGAATAAACCCCTCCGGGCTGTCCCGGTTATTAGAAAATAATGTAGGCTACTTCGGTGGTATTATGGGGCTACAGAAGAAATCATAGGACAGGTGGACCGACGACAACGTTGCTTTTTCATACGTCAGTGGGCTAATTTGCCTAATCTTCGCGGGACTTTAGACTGCGGTGGAAACGCAGACAACAATGGGCTGAAGGAACCTTTTAGTTCCTTGAAAAGTAGTTCCTGGGACTAAAAGTTCCGGGTAATTTTGGTGGAAATGCGGCTCATGCTAGCTCTCATTGTCCATGATACACACATGCAGAACTTCCTTGGCAACATGGTGCGGTTTCCCAATCGTCTGAGTAGCCAGAAATACAAATGCATTATCTTTGCGGGAGATGCCACAATCAAAGACATAAGTGTGAGACCATCTTTAAAACCATCCAAGAAATAGACATCTCTCTTCTGACTCCTGGTTGGTTCCTCTGCACCCTGCTTCCTTCCTACAGATGTGCTACAACAGCACTTTGTCTGCACCTCCCAAACATCACGGTCGTTAATGTTGTGCTTCTCTGCAACATTGCACATGTTTCAGTGAAAACTCACTCAGTATGGAAATCATTCCAGGTTTGAAAATAAACCACTAGCAAGAAAATATTTGTGCCTGTGTGTAGATTTTCACTAGTACATACCTTGTCAGGATACAGTTTTACAGTATTTTTGCTAGGCTGGTCAGTGCTGTTTATGATAGGTGAATAACATAGATCAAATTTCATACATTTTATTTATTTTTTTATTTTCTGGAGAGATCCAGGTCAGGTTTCTTAATAACGGGAGTTAATGTTGATGCACCTGTACTCACCACTGGGCAGATTACTTCAGTTTCAAACCTTCTTTCAAAGAGCCAAAATCATACTCTGAGCATAATGCTTTGTACCGTATATTGGCATTTTTTGATATTAAAGCCAGAGACAATACACATACAGATTGTTCACTTTCACATGTGTCCATGTGTTCTATTTGAGACCATATGTATCACTCTTTCAGCAGAGCTTCTCCACTAACTGAGTTGGTACATAGCATACAATATTTAAATTTAGTGTGATTACCTGTGATTAACTAACAGATCCTGTATTTGATTGTATATTATAGAGTGTCAAGAGCATACAAGTGCAATATGAATCTAATTTTCAACCCATAACTTGGCCTTGACCCATAACAGGTCGTATAGTTGCTACAGTACATTATAAGCATCAAACTGGTAGTCCAATGGCTCAATTTGTATAGCACTGTGCTGGCAACGCAAAGGTTGTGGGTTTGCTCAGGGGGCTCCATATGCTTAAAAATGTGTGCATTCATATACTGCACATTGCTTTCGATAAAACTGTCTGCTATGAGTATGTAGACACATGACAACTAATATCTGTCCAAATGTAATTGGCAAATCAAAGTCATGGCTAACCACTGTGCACCGACAGTCACTCAGTGATAGAGTCACCGACAAACCTCTTTTCTGAGGAATGAATATTATAATGTGATCTATATATTTCTATTTTATTGGCTGAATTTATTAAAATAATTACTATGTTGCCATCTTAATACCATTCAAACAACTGGATATAAATTAGAACAAGTTCTGGTTATTCACAAGCTATATATAAACTATATAAACTAAATGGCAAGATGACC
Source organism: Anguilla rostrata (assembly GCF_018555375.3). NCBI lineage: Eukaryota > Metazoa > Chordata > Actinopteri > Anguilliformes > Anguillidae > Anguilla > Anguilla rostrata. Next base: position 62,679,561 of record NC_057934.1, read on the forward strand.
ATCTTGGGAATGTTATCTTTAACAATATTATCATCAGTCTTAATTATTCACAGTGCAAACATTTATATGATTGTCAATACTCTGAAATGCCCTAGCAGCATGCTATCATCACGCGTCACCTCACTGTCCCCCTCATATGCTGTCACCCTATGAGGAGGAACCTTGGCAGAAGTGGACAAGAGGGCAGGTTCAACAAATGGTGACAAACCATTTCATTCACTCAAAGAGCTCAATTCACAAACAAAATAAGGCTTCAATGAATTAACATGGTAAAGTTTAGTTGAGTTTCTGTGATCAGGAGTAGCTATTAAATACAGCAGTTCTGATCAGAAACTTTGCACAACACAGTAAAGGGACTAGTATTTTTAGCCATGAATGGCAAACAAAAAATAGATAAAAGGGCAAGGCTTTGATCCCCTGAACTAAACTGCCTTTCCTCCGCTCCACTATCGTAAATAACTTTTATTTTCTTCTGTGAAAACTGCAGTTCCTGTTTTGCTTTTACTCGTGCATCATGTAGTCGATGCCTAAAGCCATTCACAGTCAATTATGTTTTTGGGAGACTCAGATGACTGCCACTCATCCCTTAAAACATAAAATGGGCCACACACGGTATGTCCAAAAACCAGATAATTTGGGTTAAAACCAGCGCTTTCCTGAATGACTTCTCTAGCTGTCAGGAGTAAGCATGGCAAGCCCCCTGCCCAGTCTCAACTCAGCAGCAATAGCTTCAACGTCTGGTGGGATCGTTCCAACATACCTGGACTCTTTTGTGCAAGGTCAGCTGAAGATGCATTGTGCTTTATATGGTGTTGTTGGAGGACCTGAGAAAACAGCTGGAAGGTAAAGTCAGTTCCTAGGTCACTTTGAATGATCTTAGGTGTACCAAATACGGAGATGGACTATGCTTAAGCCCTAACCACTGATTTGGCTGTAATTCTGTGCAGTGTATAAGCAGCTGGATACCTTATGACCCGGCACAACTGTAAGTAAGTAAGTATTACCAAAACAAGACCGAATCAGAGGATCCACACAGTAAATAATCAATTGTTCAAATGACTGACCCACTGCAGGTGACAGGTTTTAATAAAAACTGAAACATCTTGTTTTAACTGAGGCCAGACAAAATGGCACAGCATGCATTCATATGTTTTCATAACCCCCATATGATGTGCTGTTTTGTCATGTGAAACCTGAAGCACCATTTGTTGAAATTTAGATGGGACTACTAATTGAAAAAATTAGGCCTCTCACAAAAACTTCCTCATGTGAAACCCACTTTCTCACCAACATTTAAAAGACAGCCACAATGTGCAGTATTTTCCATTCCATTCCATTTTCCAGTACATTATTATCATTTTTGCCCGAAACCAATGAGGAGGAAGGGTGATGATCGTTTATTTTATTTCTGGCGTGTGACAGTTTGGTGCCGAAACTGGAGAGGGAACCCACACAAACATGAAATAAAATAATCGCCATCTTCACCCTTCCCCTCACAGGTTCCAGGCAAAAATAATTAACTAAAAACACAAGCTAAAATAACAAAGACAAAAAAGTAAAACAGAGTGACAACTATTTCAGTTCCCTGCTCGTAGCTGGCCAGCTCCTCCCACTTTTCAGGAGGGGTTCACGTTTTCCCCCGTCTTGTTAAAAGAACAAAACGGAAATTAAACGCAATTCAAATAAAGAAACATACTCTCAGTGTGATCTCCTGGTTTCGGGACCCGAACTGTGGTGAGCAGCACACCTTTAAACACTTGGACTGATTAGCTAACGCAGCCCAGGTGCGTGTGCTCTCTCCACCGGCCTGCGCAGCCGAGACCAATCCGCCTCTCCGGCGCACCGAGTGCCGCATATGCATCTACATATTTCTTAACAGACATTTTTAACCATATGTAGTCCCCTGAGCCAATTCACAATCTTTATGCTGCGAGCGCAGTGCTGTACCAACTACACCATAGGACTACTTGTTTGATATTTATGATGTAATGTAGTAACTATATGACCTGAAGAAATGAGCTGAAAATTAGATTCATATCCTTCAGAGATCATAGAAATATACTCGACACTCTGTAATATACAATCAAATAAAGGAGCTATCAGTTAATCACACCAGTTAAATAATTGGATGCTAGGTACCAACACAGTTGAAAGAGTGATACAAGATATGTGGTCTCAAATAGCACACATGGCCATTTTGGAAGTGAAGCATGCTTTATGAAAGTGGGAAGTCTGGCTGGCTTTAATATCCACAAATGAGAAAATTCTATACAGAGCATTACATTACTAAGATGTTTGAATCTTAAAGCAATCTTCCCAGTGGTGAATACATGTTGTTTGAGGTACAGCATATATGGGGCTGTTGCAGTTGTAAAAGATCTGTGCTGATACACCTACAGAGCATTACATTACTAAGATGTTTGAATCTTAAAGCAATCTTCCCAGTTGTGAATACATGTTGTTTGAGGTACAACATATACGAAACGATCTGTGCTGATACACCTAGAGAGCATTACATTACTAAGATGTTTGAATCTTAAAGCAATCTTCCCAGTGGTGAATACGGGTAACTGAGTGTGGTAATCTTCTGGACCGCCTGAGGGCGCTCCGTGATTGCTTTTGATTACGACCGATTGTTTGCACCTGATTTAGAGAGCTTATATACGCTCACGGGAGATCTGTTCTTTGCGTTAGTGTCTACTGACGTACACGAAAGCCGGTACAGAGAAAAGCTCTCTTAGAGAAAAGTGTGGTGATGAAAAAGGTATAGGATTTTTCAATATAGCTTTGATTAGTAGTAAGACTTCGGTCCTGCTAAACACTTAGCTGCATTCTTTATTTTACTTTAAATGCCGTTTTGCCTTCCTCGTTACGAGGCAACTTTTCTTTGCTTTTCTTCCGACTGCACTGCAGTCGTACTAAATTTCTACTCACTCCCTACGCTTTAGATCCTTGTCCCGCTGAGACTATTACATTGTGTTGGGATATTCTCCCTTAGGAGTTGAGTCTTTTCTTTTTGTTACCCCCTCCTCGAGTCTCTTACTGAGACCTAGTGGTTTCCACTTTGGTGGTAACTTAAAAGAAACCCCCTTTTGAATTCACTGTAGTTGCATGTGGTCGTTAACACTTCCCCACCCTCACACCCATTGAAATGAATGGGGCTTTAATTATAACTAGTTAAAATTAAATTCCTGATATCAAGAATTCCAATTTTAAGTAGTTAAAATGTCATTATTGATATCAAAAACCAGTTGAATAAAAGCTTAAACGGCATGCCATACAGGAGCATTAACAGTACTCCTCTTAACATATAACCTGACCTGAATCTCTTTGGAAAATATCCGGCTGTGTAAATGGAAAATGTGTGAAGTTGAATCTGTTATCCATCCAACCATAAACACCTCAGACCAGGCTATTACATAAGTGTCAAATCCTGATAAAATACGTACAAGTAAACATCCACACACAGGCACCAAGATTTAGTTGCTAGCTATTTATTAACTTCCATGCTGAGTGAGATTGTACAGGCAGAAGCGCAATGTTGTAGAGAAACAAAAGATTAAAGGCATGATGTTTGGGAGGTGCAGACAAAATGCAGTTGTAGCACATCTGCAGGGATCGAAGCAGGGAGCCGAGCAGCCAACCGGGAGTCAGAAGTGGGATGTCTATCTCTTGGTTGGTTTGTCAGATGGTCTCACACTTATGTCTCGGACTCTGGCTTCTCCCCCAAACGAAATGTATTTGTATGCCATGCTACCCAGACGGTTGGGGAACTGCACCATGCTGCCATTTGACAGATAAATGTCAAAAGTGTCAGAGTTGAAGAGAATGGTCACCTGGGAGATAGAATGAGAGAACATAGGAAAGTTAAAAAGAGGGATGTGGAAAAAAGGCAGGAGAGGTAAGATACCAAAGAAGAACGTTAACACAGTCCAACTCACAGAGAACACACTAAAACACCACACCTGCAGTTTAAAACAATGAACCCACAACAGATCTATGAATAAAAAAATATTCAAATCTTAACAGTGCAGTTTTGTGCTTCATATTTAGGCTACATATTTATCTTTTGTTGGGAATATTTATTTTCAGAAATTTCTCAAATAAAAAACAACACTGGAGGAAATGAAGAGTTTGGTATTAATTAATGTGGAAAGCATTCAGTGGTGCCAATTCATCATTGGAGGTTCTCATAACCAAACACCACTCTGAATGATTTGACTGAAATATTTGTCATGAAGCTCTGCTGTCCTGGTACAGAATTTCAGACCTCTTTTTAAAGGGTCAATATATCTTGCATGCAGAATTGTGAAGGTCAATTATCCATGGGATGGTGCCTAACAATTCTTGGGTGAAATTTCTCATCATTTTGTATGATGCAAGGGCTTTTCATTTAGCCGTTTCAGGCTGATCCATTGAACGCAGGTGCAAAGGAGTGAGGGCCTACAACTCAGTGTGTCCCTGTCCCAGGCCTCACCTCAAAGTCCTTCCCTGCCTCAAAGGGGAATTCTTTGCTTCTCTGCTCTTCTTGCCAGGTTTCATCTTTTTTGGTGTTCAGGACGATGGTGCGGACGTCCCCAGCATAGTTGAAGCGTGGGTTGAAGTGCAGTGCGATGAGGTCACTGGAGTGGCCCACATTGATCGCGAAACTGTGAGATAAAGGGAGCCGCACAAGGGAAGGTAACCGACCAGAAAGCAGGAAATGATGAGATCTTTTTTTTTTTTTTAAATGGATGGTCATAGATGAAGTCAGTAAGTGGTTTAGTGAATACAGTAAACAGGCCTCATAGCAATAAAGTACTGGCTTACCGAATCACAGAGGATTGGATAACACCTTTGACACACAGTTCCATTCCTGACCTAAAGGTCAGGTTTCTCAACTGCATTGGTAGCTAAAAAAGACAAAAAAGCAGACACACTTATAGTGCAAGCACAAAGATTTCCTTCTGTACATGCAAACCGCTTTCACACTGATGCATGTATTTCTCTTGTGATTATGTGCAGTAAGAAGACGGCCAAATATGTCTGCATTCCGTACAATGACTCTTTTACTTCTCTCAGGCATTTGAAGTGAGAAAGTCGCCATTTTCATAGTTCAATGATAAATTACACAATTTTCTCAGGAGGGAAGCTATGAGCAAGGAATGCCCCCCATGATAAACAGAGCTGGTGATAGCTGCACACGGAGCTACAAGGGCTCCGTTTGGTGAATGCTTAATTACGAAACAATTAGATAAATAATTAATATTGGTTTCAACTTTCTCTTCGCTTTATCTATTGTGTAAATATCCTCTTTCTTTATGTCACATTAAGTATATTTCAACTATAAGATGGATTTGGATTCTCTAAATCTGAACAAATTACTCTATGCACATCATTTACAGCATTCTGTAGGCATTCTTTTTTCAGCTTTTTCAAATGAAAAATTCTCTATACTTACAACCATCTTGGCTGTTCAGCTGCGGACTCTTCACTACAGTACAGTTCTGGTTGCAAAGCGAAGTGAAATGTGAGGCAAGATTCACGTATTTATGTGAAACTGAGACTAGCAACGGTTTGCATTTGCAAGCTCTAACCAATCACATCGATGAGAAAATAATAGGCCTAGAGCAATTATGCATATATTATAAGCCGTGAGCTTACATTTGAATGACATCTTTGCCAATAGAAGCAATATACCTGCAGTTGAATCTTCTCAGCTTGATTTGTTTCAGAATTCTATGTAAAGAGAATATGTAAAACATGTTCATTTTATCTGTTCAGGTAACACTTAGTAGCACTTGTTTTCAATTAATGATGTGCACTGTTACTTTGCTCTTAATTTCTTTTTCACAAGTTGAACAGTTGAGACGTTCAGATGTAAGTTCAGTAAGTGTAGTTTAAGTAACTTTTACACTTTACTGTCTTTGTTACATTTACATTTCCTACTTTTTAAACGTCAGTCTCTTTATATTGAATGCTTCACAAATGGTCCCAAACTCAAACTATCAATGTTATGTTTATTACAATTTTACAAAATAACCTTTCCCTGATTCAGCAGTATTTGCAGTTCAATCCATCTTTGTGCCTCCCTTACTCTACTGGAACCAGCCAGCACTTCTAACCCATTGTTGCATTTGAGGGCACATGCAGAACCTACTCAATTCTCAAGATATCTCCCCAACCTCAAATTTATGTTCTGTGTGTGTTACTGTTATTATAAATCATGTTCCATGTGTGTTCTCTTTCCATAAATCATAATTAATTTAGGTGCAGTTAAAATCCATACAATCAAGAAGCGCTAATGTTTTTATTGCAGTGCTAATTGTTTTTCATTTACTTTCTTCATATTTGCTTAATTCCATTAAGTTCCAGTAGTTTTTTAGTTTAGTTTATTCTTTGAATAAACCTGTTATGTTCTGTTAACACTCTGTTATGTTCTGGCACAATACGACCACACTTTTGAAAGAAAGCACTTATGTTGGAATATGAGTGGCCAGGCTAGAATATGCCATCGAGCTAAAATAGAGATGAATGATTGAGGGTTGTTCTTTTACATTTTTGTCCAATAGCAGACTCTTTCCATTAGCATGCACCCTGCTTGGTGTTAAGCTCTTTCTAAACCCATTTTGCATTTCTGTTCTCTTCTCCAGAAGCCTCATCCAGCTCCGTCTCTTGCCTTGTTCAAGCCCATCTCATTATACAACCCAAAGGCCTTGATGCATTGCATCAGCCACACCTTTTCTGAATAGGAATTTGTGCTTTTTTGTTTGCAATTTCTGGTTTAACAGCTTGGATAATTCCCTATGCAATTCTCTGCATGCTTCAATAGATTCACCATTACCTGTCTCTTATTATTTATCTTATGTTCGACATATGAAACCAGGCGGGAAATGGGCTCCCTCTCTATATCTGTCATGGTCCTGCGTTCCCATTTTCCCTGTTGGGCCGCCAAATGGGGGCACTTCTGTTTTGTGTCCTGATCCCCCTGTGTTAATTGTATGATTGTTTCCAATTGTCCAATCATTGTTTTCTGGCTGTCTCATTTTCCCTTCTTCTTCTGTGGCCTGATTGTTCATGGTGCCCTCCTGGTTTTTTTTAGCTTCTTAAGTATCTTTTTGTGTTCATGGTATTTTTGACCTCTGCGTTTGGGTCCAACCCCCCCACGCAGCCTGACAGAAGAATCCAGCCAGTGCTGGACCCAGCGGAGTTTTTTTTTTTTTTTTTTTTTCATGCCACCAGTCTGGAGCAAGCCGGTGGTCGCTGGGGGGGCCTCTGAGCTCAGCCCTGCCGTCGGTGGACATGAGGCGGACCAGCTGACGAGCATACGCCAGGGGTCGCGGTCGTTCATAGAATACGCGACCGAGTTTTGCTCGTTGGCTGCGCAGAGCGATTTGGCCCAGGCTGTTTTGTGCCAGTTATTTCTGGACAGTGTTAAGGACTCTCTCCATGGTGGCCTGGACTACTCTGGGCTTATCGGGTCATCTGACCTAAGAGCCCTGATGACCGCAGCCCTCCAGTGGGAGGCTTACCTCCAGGGGCGCACAGAGATGCCCCCACTGGCCCAGACGTACGCCCAGCCCTGTCTCCCGCAGGGGTCTCCGCTGCCTGCTCGGCCCGCCGTTCCGCAGGAGCTGCCTGCTCGTCCCGCCGTTCCGCAGGAGCTGCCTGCTCGTCCCGCCGTTCCGCAGGAGCTGCCTGCTCGGCCCGCCGTTCCGCAGGAGCTGCCTGCTCGGCCTGCCATTCCGCAGGAGCTGTCTGCTCAGTCAGCCGTTCCCCAGGAGTGGCCAGCTCTGCCCCGCGCCCCAGAGAATCCGCCTGCTCTATCTGTTCCGCAGGGGCCACGGCCGCCTGCTCTGTCTGTTCCGCAGGAGCCACGGCCGCCTGCTCCGTCTGTTCCGCAGGGGCCACGGCCGCCTGCTCCGTCTGCAGTCCCGGAGGGGCCTTCACAGCCTGCCCCGCCCCAAGCCCCGGAGGGGCCTGCTCGGCCTGCTCGGCCTGCTCCGCCCCAAGCCCCGGAGGGGCCTTCACGGCCTGCTCCGCCCCACGTCCCGGAGGGGCCTTCACGGCCTGAGGGGCCTTCACGGCCTGCGCCGCCCCACGTCCCGGAGGGGCCTTCACGGCCTGCACCGCCCCACGTCCCGGAGGGGCCTGCTCGGCCTGCGCCGCCCCACGTCCCGGAGGGGCCTGCTCGGCCTGCTCCACCCCAAGCCCAGGAGGGGCCTTCACGGCCTGCGCCGCCCCAAGCCCAGGAGGGGCCTTCACGGCCTGCGCCGCCCCAAGCCCAGGAGGGGCCTTCACGGCCTGCTCCGGCCCCAAGCCCAGGAGGGCCTCACGGCCTGCTGCCGCCCCAAGCCCAGGAGTGGCCTTCACGGCCTGCGCCGCCCCAAGCCCAGGAGGGCCTTCACGGCCTGCGTTGCCCCAAGCCCAGGAGGGGCCTTCACGCCTGCGCCACCCCAAGCCCAGGAGGGGCCTTCACGGCCTGCGTTGCCCCAAGCCCAGGAAGGGCCTTCACGGCCTGCTCCGCCCCAAGCCCAGGAGGGGCCTTCACGGCCTGCTCCGCCCCAAGCCCAGGAGGGGCCTTCACGGCCTGCTCCGCCCCAAGCCCAGGAGGGGCCTTCACGGCCTGCGCCGCCCCAAGCCCAGGAGGGGCCTTCACGGCCTGCGTTGCCCCAAGCCCAGGAAGGGCCTTCACGGCCTGCGCCGCCCCAAGCCCAGGAGGGGCCTTCACGGCCTGCGCTGCCCCAAGTCCTGGAGGGGCCTCCGTTGCCGGCTCTGCCCGCCTCTCCGCAGGAGCTGCCTCCTGCTTTGCCCCGCGCCCAGGAGCTGCCTCCTGCTTCGCCCCGCGCCCAGGAGCTGCCTCCTGCTTCGCCCCGCGCCCAGGAGCTGCCTCCTACTTCGCCCCGCGCCCTGGAGAAGCCTCCGAAGCTGCCTAGCGCTCCTGCCCTGCCTTGTGCCCCTGCGCCCCCTGTTCCCTCGTCCCTTGGTGTTCCCTCATCCCTTGGTGTCGTCGCTCCCCCTAGTGGCCGTCCTTCCCCCGGTGTCGTTGCTCCCCCTAGTGTTCGCCCTCCCCCCAGTGTCCGTCCTCCCCCTAGAGTCCGCACTCCACCTAATGTATTCACGCCACCCAGTGTTCCCAACCGTGTGTCTGTGTGTTCCCCGGCCCCCGTGTCTATTTGTCTGCCCGCCTGTTTGTCTGCCTGTTTACCCGCATGTTTGTTAGCCTGTTTGTCTGCCCAATGTGTTCTCCCTGCCTGTCTGTCTGTGTGTCAATCTGCATGTCTCTTGTCTTGTCTGCCTATTTGTCAGTCCATGTGCCAGTTGTTGGGTTCCCCCCTCTCCTTCCCTGTCTGTCTGACCCTTTGTGTGTCGGTTAGTCTAGCCGTGAGCCTCCCCGCCTGCTTGTCCCTTTGTTTGTCCTTGTAAGTCTCCTGTGTCTGTCAGTCCGTTTTGTCAGTCGAGTTCCCGTTCCATGTAGTGTCGAGTCTGCTCCGTGTTTATCTTGTACCCAGTCCTGTGTTGTGTGGGTATCTATTATGTAGGGTCTTGGTGTTGTCTGTTCTTGTCTTGAGTCTTGTCCCTTCCTGTCATAGGTCCAGTCCGGTGTTCAGTCTTGAGTCTTTACCCAGTCCAGTGTTCTGTCTCGTCTCGTCATGTACTAGTCCGGTGTTTGTCGCGTTGTTTCTGTCTAGTCACGCCCCAGTCCAGTCCTGTGCGTCTGCCTCGCCCCAGTCCAGTCCTGTGCGTCTCCCTCGCCCCAGTCCAGTCCTGTGCGTCTGCCTCGCCCCAGTCTGAGTCCCTGTCCAGCCCTGAATCCCTGTCCAGCCCAATCCGTCCCTGTCCTGTCTAGTCCAGCCCAGTCCGTCCCTGTCCTGTCTAGTCCAGCCCTGAGCCCCTGTCCTGTCTAGTACAGCCCTGAGTCCCTGTCCTGTCTAGTCCAGCCCTGAGCCCCTGTCCTGTCTAGTACAGCCCTGAGTCCCTGTCCGGTCTAGTCCAGCCCTGAGTCCCTGTCCTGTCCAGTATTGTTCCTGCCCCAGTCCTGTTCCTGCTCTGTGTCCAGTCCCTGTTCCTGTCTGAGTCCTGTTCCCCTGTCAGAGTCCGGTCCAGAGTCCTGTTCCTGTGTTCTGTCCCTGTTCTTGTCAAGTCCAGTCCTGAGTCCTGCCTCCAGCCCCCACCCTCTGTTCACTCCCTCTCCAGGTCAGCCTCCTGGGACGTCCAGGAGCCGTCCCTTGGGGGGGGGGTACTGTCATGGTCCAGCGTTCCTGTCTGCATTTTCCCTGTTGGGCCGCCAGATGGCGGCACTTCTGTTTTGTGTCCTGATCCCCCCGTGTTAATTGTATGATTGTTTCCAATTGTCCAATCATTGTTTTCTGGCTGTCTCGTTTTCCCTTCCCCTTCCGTGGCCTGATTGTTCATGGTGCCCTCCTGTGTCTCGTCAGTGTGTTCTATTTAAGTTGCCCTCTTCCTTGACTCAGGTGCTGGATTCTTGTGGTAATGTCTGGTTGTTCTGTGCTCCCCTCCTCAAGTTCCTGCTCCATGCGTTCCTGTCTATGTTCTGGTTTCCTTGTGTTTGTTTCCACTCTTTTGAATGTATGTATTCTGCCCGCTTCGGTCCTGTTTGGACTGCAAATTCAGTGCTCAGTGCTCTTCAAATGGACGAGGCTGTGCACGTGCTATTGCAAATGAGATCTTTCTGTGTTGAAGTAGTTCCTGATAAAATTTTCATTCTATTTATATCATACATGGTGCATATAATGGGAACATTGTGCAGTTCTGGCAGGCCACTATATTCAAGGGCCATGTTTTGCACTTACTGTATGCCCTTACTCACGAAAATGCATGAAACACATTAGTATTACCTAGCTGGCATTTTCAGGTGTCTGCTTCTGGAACGCATGTACCTAACTTTAATGTTTTACAGTGGGTATATGTTTGGTGAAACTGAGAAGTGAAACATAACAAATATGTGTTAAAGTTAGTCAGTGAGTTCTGTCTTATGTGGATTCAATTTTTGGCTGGACCGCAACAAACTCAAATGTCTGTGACTGAAGTAACACCATTGGTCGGCCGAGTTATGAAGTTACACCATTGGTCGGCCGAGTTATGAAGTTACACCATTGGTCGGCTGGATGGCGTGTCTTAGGTCCAGGGATATATTAGGTTTTCACCTGGTCTTGTTTTTTTTTTTTTTTGATGATTGGAAATTCCATTACATTTGATCCATGAAAGTAAAATACTTTTGTAAATGGGAAAATGTGTGGTTGATTACTTGTGGATAGTAATGTGGTGGGTCGGGGTGTGTTATATGGTAACTTTGTGCAACATGGTATTGAATGTGGGTTTACAGACATAGTGTGTTTGGGTGGGATATTTTCCTCACCTGTGCTATACTCAATGTACTGTGTGGTGCAGTGTTATATAAAGTAAGGTTTAAACACCTGATGCACTATACAATCTAATACTTGCTTTAGGATGATGTTTTGAATTCCATTTTTAATTCAAGTTGGTAATTTAATAAAGTTGAATAATATTTCATAAGGCTGCATGCATAAAAATACAAAGTTTTAATTTAACCTCCCATTATAAAAATTAAGGAAATTAATCGCAAACAAAATAAAATAAACAATTTATCTGAGTGAAATGTTTGTGCTTGCCAAAAGCCTCAAAAGACAGGAAATGAATTGATCAACCCTAACACTAACACCAGCCTGTTTAGCATAAAGATGTATTAGCAGAAAGCTAACTTCTACAGCTGTGTGTATGTCTACTGTACTTCAAACAACATGTACTTACTACTGGTCAGACTTCTTAAGATTCAAACTTTTCCTCAAAGAGCCTAATTCATATTCTTCAGAGTAGTGACTATCATATTAATGTTTCCACTGTGAAGAATAAATACTGATGTTAATATAGTTACAGGTAACATTCCCAGATGGTCATGATGCCATTCGAATGACCCCTCATCGTCCAGAGAACCAAAAAATGTTAACTGTTAATATTTCGCTTGCACATAACCAAAATTTGGTCTTATTTATATCCAGTTATTTGCACAGTATTAAGATGGCAGAATATTATTTGGATAAATTCAGCAGATAAAATATAAATATATAGATTACATTATAATATTCATTCCTCACAAAAGAGATTTGTTGTTGTCTCTACAGTATCACTGAGTGACTATTTGCACAGTGAACTTTGATCTGCCAATTACATTTTGACAGATACTAGTAATTATGCATCTACATACTTCTGCATACTACGTACTTCTTAGCAGACACTTTTTTATATTTTTAACCATATGTAGTCCAATGAGCCAATTCACAATATTTATGCTGTAAGTGCTGTACCAACTGAACCATAGGACTACTTGTTTGATATTTATGATGTAATGTAGTAACTATATGACCTGAAGTACTGAGTTGAAAATTAGATTTATATCCTTAAGAGATCATAGCAATATACTCAACACTCGACACTCTGTAATATACCATCAAATACAGGAGCTATCAGTTAATCACACCAGTTTAATAATTGGATGCTAGGTACCAACAGAGTTGAAAGAGTGATACAAAATATGTGGTCTCAAATAGCACACATGGCCATTTTGGAAGTGAAGCATGCTTTATGAAAGTGAGAAGTCTGGTTGGCTTTATTATCCATAAATGACAAAATTCTGTACAGAGCATTACTCTTAAGAGTGTGATTCTTAAGATGATCTTAAAGTAATCTTCCCAGTGTTGAATACATGCTGTTTGAGGTACAGTATATGTGGAGCTGTAGCAGTTGTAAAAGATCTGTGCTGATACACCTTCATGGAGAGCAGGCTGATATTAGCATCAGGGCTGGTCAGTTTATTTTCCTGACTTTTAACATTTTTGGCAAACAAAACCGTTTCACTTAAAACATACCTTTGTGATTGATCATCATATAAATCAAACCACGCCTTTCCTATGCATGTCTGTGTGGCCACTAGTTATGAAAATGGAGTGGAGTATGACAAGCCGTTTTAGCTTAAATTCATTTCTAGAGGATATCACAAATTCAATTCTAACTAGTTAGAATGCAAATTCTTGATATCAGAAATTTAATTGTAACTAGCTAGAATGTGTAGTTCTGATATCCGAAATTAGATTTTAACTAGTTGAAATGCATATGATTGATATTGGAAATTCAATTTTCACTAGTTAAAAAGCCAATTCATGATATCAGAAATTCTATTTTAACTAGTGAGATTTAAAACGTTTTTTCTCATTAACTTCAATGGGAGTTGGAATTTGACCTAGTTAAAATGCCAATTTCTGATATCAACAATATAACTTCAACTAGATAAATTACCAATTTCTGATATCATGAATTCAATTTGAACTAGTTATATTTGGATTTCTTTATATCATGAATTCAATTTTAACTAGTTTAAATTAAATTAATGATATCAACAATATGATTTTAACTAGTTTTAATTAGAATGTCCAATTTTAACTAGTTAAAATACAATTCTTGATATCAAGAATTCCTATTTTAACTAGTTGAAATTGAATTCTTGATATCAAAAATGAAAGGTCCCATTTCCTCTCTTAGAGAAAAGTGTGGTGATGAAAAAGGTATAGGATTTTTCAATATAGCTTTTTGTTTTGATTAGTAGTAAGACTTCGGTCCTGCTAATCACTTAGCTGCATTCTTTATTTTACTTTAAATGCCGTTTTGCCTTCCTCGTTACGAGGCACCTTTTCTTTGCTTTTCTTCTGACTGCACTGCAGTCGTACTAAATTTCTACTCACTCCTTATGCTTTAGATCCCTGTCCCGCTGAGGCTATTACTTTGTGTTGGGATATTCTCCCTTAGGAGTTGAGTCTTTTCTTTTTGTTACCCCTTCCTCAAGTCTCTTACTGAGACCTAGTGGTTTCCACTTTGGTGGTAACTTAAAAGAAACCCCCTTTTGAATTCACTGTAGTTGCATGTGGTCGTTAACACTTCCCCACCCTCACACCCATTGAAATGAATGGGGCTTGAATTATAACTAGTTAAAATTAAATTCCTGATATCAAGAATTCCAATTTTAAGTAGTTAAAATGTCATTATTGATATCAAAAACCAGTTGAATAAAAGCTTAAATGGCATGCCATACAGGAGCATTAACAGTACTCCTCTTAACATATAACCTGACCTGAATCTCTTTGGAAAATATCCGGCTGTGTAAATGGAAAATGTGTGAAGTTGAATCTGTTATCCATCCAACCATAAACACCTCAGACCAGGCTATTACATAAGTGTCAAATCCTGATAAAATACGTACAAGTAAACATCCACACACAGGCACCAATATTTAGTTGCTAGCTATTTATTAACTTCCATGCTGAGTGAGATTGTACAGACAGAAGCACTGGGATCTGCAGGGATCGAAGCAGGGAGCCGAGCAGCCAACCGGGAGTCAGAAGTGGGATGTCTATCTCTTGGTTGGTTTGTCAGATGATCTCACACTTATGTCTCGGACCCTGGCTTCTCCCCCAAACGAAATGTATTTGTATGCCATGCTACCCAGACGGTTGGGGAACTGCACCATGCTGCCATTTGACAGATAAATGTCAAAAGTGTCAGAGTTGAAGACAATGGTCACCTGGGAGATAGAATGAGAGAACATAAGAAAGTTAAAAAGAGGGATGTGGAAAAAAGGCAGGAGAGGTAAGATACCAAAGAAGAACGTTAACACAGTCCAACTCACAGAGAACACACTAAAACACCACACCTGCAGTTTAAAACAATGAACCCACAACAGATCTATGAATAAAAAAATATTCAAATCTTAACAGTGCAGTTTTGTGCTTCATATTTAGGCTACATATTTATCTTTTGTTGGGAATATTTATTTTCAGAAATTTCTCAAATAAAAAACAACACTGGAGGAAATGAAGAGTTTGGTATTAATTAATGTGGAAAGCATTCAGTGGTGCCAATTCATCATTGGAGGTTCTCATAACCAAACACCACTCTGAATGATTTGACTGAAATATTTGTCATGAAGCTCTGCTGTCCTGGTACAGAATTTCAGACCTCTTTTTAAAGGGTCAATATATCTTGCATGCAGAATTGTGAAGGTCAATTATCCATAGGATGGTGCCTAACAATTCTTGGGTGAAATTTCTCATCATTTTGTATGATGCAAAGGATTTTCATTTAGCCGTTTCAGGCTGATCCATTGAACGCAGGTGCAAAGGAGTGAGGGCCTACAACTCAGTGTGTCCCTGTCCCAGGCCTCACCTCAAAGTCCTTCCCTGCCTCAAAGGGGAATTCTTTGCTTCTCTGCTCTTCTTGCCAGGTTTCATCTTTTTTGGTGTTCAGGACGATGGTGCGGACGTCCCCAGCATAGTTGAAGCGTGGGTTGAAGTGCAGTGCGATGAGGTCACTGGAGTGGCCCACGTTGATCGCGAAACTGTGAGATAAAGGGAGCCGCACAAGGGAAGGTAACCGACCAGAAAGCAGGAAATGATGAGATCTTTTGTTTTTTTTAAAATGGATGGTCATAGATGAAGTCAGTAAGTGGTTTAGTGAATACAGTAAACAGGCCTCATAGCAATAAAGTACTGGCTTACCGAATCACAGAGGATTGGACAACACCTTTGACACACAGTTCCATTCCTGACCTAAAGGTCAGGTTTCTCAACTGCATTGGTAGCTAAAAAAGACAAAAAAGCAGACACACTTATAGTGCAAGCACAAAGATTTCCTTCTGTACATGCAAACCGCTTTCACACTGATGCATGTATTTCTCTTGTGATTATGTGCAGTAAGAAGACGGCCAAATATGTCTGCATTCCGTACAATGACTCTTTTACTTCTCTCAGGCATTTGAAGTGAGAAAGTCGCCATTTTCATAGTTCAATGATAAATTACACAATTTTCTCAGGAGGGAAGCTATGAGCAAGGAATGCCCCCCATGATAAGCAGAGCTGGTGATAGCTGCACACTGAGCTACAAGGGCTCCGTTTGGTGAATGCTTAAGTACTAAACAATTAGATAAATAATTAATATCGGTTTCAACTTTCTCTTCGCTTTATCTATTGTGTAAATATCCTCTTTCTTTATGTCACATTGAGTATATTTCAACTGTAAGATGGATTTGGATTCTCTAAATCTGAACAAATTACTCTATACACATTTACAGAATTCTGTAGGCATTCTTTTTCAGCTTTTTCATATGAAAAATTCTCTATAGTTACACCCATTTTGGCTGTTCAGCTGCGGACTCTTCACTACAGTACAGTTCTGGTTGCAAAGTGAAGTGAAATGTGAGGCAAGATTCACGTATTTATGTGCAATTGAGACAAGCAACGGTTTGCATTTGCAAGCTCTAACCAATCACATCGATGAGTAAATAATAGGCCTAGAGCATATATTATAAGCCATGAGCTTACATTTGAATGACATGTTTGCCAATAGAAGCAATATGCCTGCAGTTGAATCTTCTCAGCTTGATTTGTTTCAGAATTCTATGTAAAGAGAATATGTAAAACATGTTCATTTTATCTGTTCAGGTAACACTTAGTAGCACTTGTTTTCAATTAATGATGTGCACTGTTACTTTGCTCTTAATTTCTGTTTCACAAGTTGAACAGTTGAGACGTTCAGATGTAAGTTCAGTAAGTGTAGTTTAAGTAACTTTTACACTTTACTGTCTTTGTTACATTTACATTTCCTACTTTTTAAACGTCAGTCTCTTTATATTGAATGCTTCACAAATGGTCCCAAACTCAAACTATCAATGTTATGTTTATTACAATTTTACAAAATAACCTTTCACTGATTCAGCAGTATTTGCAGTTCAATCCATCTTTGTGCCTCCCTTACTCTACTGGAACCAGCCAGCACTTCTAACCCATTGTTGCATTTGAGGGCACACGCAGAACCTACTCAATTCTCAAGATATCTCCCCAACCTCAAATTTATGTCCCGTGTGTGTTACTGTTATTATAAATCATGTTCCATGTGTGTTCTCTTTCCATAAATCATAATTAATTTAGGTGCAGTTAAAATCCATACAATCAAGAAGCGCTAATGTTTTTATTGCAGTGCTAATTGTTTTTCATTTACTTTTTTCATATTTGCTTAATTCCATTAAGTTCCAGTAGTTTTTTAGTTTAGTTTATTCTTTGAATAAACCTGTTATGTTCTGTTAACACTCTGTTATGTTCTGGCACAACACGACCACACTTTTGAAAGAAAGCGCTTATGTTGGAATATGAGTGGCCAGGCTAGAATATGCCATCGAGCTGAAATAGAGATGAATGATTGAGGGTTGTTCTTTTACATTTTTGCCCAATAGCAGACTCTTTCCATTAGCATGCACCCTGCTTGGTGTTAAGCTCTTTCAAAACCCATTTTGCATTTCTGTTCTCTTCTCCAGAAGCCTCATCCAGCGCCGTCTCTTGCCTTGTTCAAGCCCATCTCATTATACAACCAAAGGCCTTGATGCATTGCATCAGCCGCACCTTTTTTGAATAGGAATTTGTGCTTTTTTCTTTGCAATTTCTGGTTTAGCAGCTTGGATAATTCCCTATGCAATTCTCTGCATGCTTCAATAGATTCACCATTACCTGTCTCTTATTATTTATCTTATGTTCGACATATGAAACCAGGCCACTCAGCGGGAAATGGGCTCCCTCTCTATATCTCCCTTGATTTTGCCCAACTGGTCTGTTCTTCCTCATCATTTGAGTTTTTTTCTTTTTTTTTTGTGCCAGCTGGTGAGTTCTTACCTCACTTGCTGATTTTTTTGTGTTCCTGCTGGGAGTTACCTAATTTTTTCAATGGCCTGTTTCTGTCAAGTGTCTCTGTGAAACTTTGACATCAGAAATGTGTAATTGAACTGAATATTTGACAACTGCTTGTAAAATCATGGTCTAGTCCTTTTTTAGCACAATGGATGCACTGTATCCATTGTGCTAATCTCAATGTAAATAAAGCCCCATCTTCAACAGAACTGTGCTATTAATTTGTATGCAGTAATTAATGGCACAGGTCTCTTTGAATGCTGGAGTGTGCATTTGCAATGGTAATCTCCATTTTTTTACAGTCGGGCAAATGCTGGGAGGCTATGGATACGAAGGCCTTAAAGTCCTACAAAGAGCATCCAGTATGGATATAAATACTCATATTAAAGCTGACAATCTACACGTTCACCTCGTGTTCCTTGCTTTCATTTCAAAAGAGCAAAAACATGATGGCCAGATCAAATAGATTTAGATGAAATAGTTTTCATGTAGAAAATCCTATAGGGCTTTTGGGGCCCATAGTCCTGTGGGATCTCTTGCAGGAATCCTGCAGCACTCAGGACAGACAACACTAATGGAATTAAATCCCAGAAGGTGTCCTATAGAAATGCATCAGACACAGTCTGTGCTCACTGTCGGTACGCCAGAATCCTGCAGTGGTTTAATAGAGCCTGCAGCAATCTGCTTGTTCTGCAGGAATATCAAAATTCTAAAGTTTTGATCCTATAGGACTCAAAAGGGATATATGCAAGATTGTATAAAATCCTACAGGACTGTAGACTGATGTCCTACAGGTATTTATGACTCCTCACCTACAGGAATTTGACACTTTTTTGGCACAATTCCTTCAGGACACCTCCACAATTCCTTCACAAATGGCAGAAGTTCCTGAACAACTTCTTTAAAAAAATAAATAAATGAGGGGTCGCAGTGGATTTTTGAATGAAAATGAAATTAAAAATGAAAATGTTAAATTATATCATAAATTTTTTTTGCTCTGCAACATTCTTTGCATAAATAACCAGAAAATTCAGATATCACCACTTGGTGTTTGTGCCAGAACAGAACTGAGTAGTGTTGCAGATTTATTCAGTTGATAAAACCAGATCATCTTCAATTCAAAGGAACTCGCATAAAAAACATTTTCACTAAAAACACAAACACAAACACAACACTGCAATAGCTAAATTATTTTTTGTTCATTATATAGATTTTAACTGCCCCTCAATTAGGTCACGTAGCCATGACACTACTATAGACTGTTTGATTTCTAAACATATTTTATAAATCATTCTTAATAAGTGATCACGTTATGAAAATAGCCGTCTGATACCAGAAGCTATTTAAAGGACAGTTCAGTCAGGACCGCTGTCATCAAAGTAAGATCTTTATTGACAATAAAGGCAATATATTTATGTTTGGAGGTATGGCTCTGTTCTGGAAGCCTTCCCACCAACCATGCAGCAAGCGTGGATAAGGCCGGGAGGCCAGCAGCCAAACCCCCCTAGAGGGATACACACAGAACAGATCCAGCAGCAATGCAAATTATTAACTCATAAGGATGGAGCTGGGGTGGTGGAGGGGATTTATAAAGCAATGTGCAGGAAGTTTGCATGCAGGAGGAGCAGCCAAATGAGTAGAGGGAGGCTATTTAAGTAGATTATTATGTGAATGTACTGTGTGACGACTATCTGCCCTGTCTGCTTATGTGGTTTGTGTGGATGCTGTCTTTGCTGTCTTGGCAGGTACTGGAGGTGGGCGTGGCAGAGTTATCAGGAACACTGGCAACACTGTGTGTGCCAGTGGTCTTTATCTTCTTGGAGCTCAGTTGCTGTTGGCTCTCCTCCCTGAGACACCCTTTGGTTTTTGGTTTGCGTTTGGCTTGTGTTTCTACACATGCCACTGTTAGTTTCGGTTCCCTTATGGTATTCCTTTTTCTTTTAATAAATTGTTTGTTAATTGGCTTGGTTGTGTCTGCCTCCCACTTTTGACATGGCCCCATCAGCTGGAAGCGGCTTGAATCTAGTGGCCTGCCAGAACTGCACGGTGTTCCCATTATATGCACCATGTATGATATAAATAGAATGAAAATTTTATCAGGAACTACTTCAACACAGAAAGATCAGCTCATTTGAGATAGCACGTGCACAGTCAAAACTGTAGAACTGTTAGTCAAAAAGCAGCCTCGTCCATTTGAAGAGCACTGAGCACTGAATTTGCAGTGGTAATCTCAAAGCAAATGTAGCGCACACTCATATTCAAAAGGACAATTCAATTATTTCATAAGCAGTAGTCAACTAATGGCACAGTCCTGTTGAAGAATAAAACTGCACAGCATTTACCCGACTGTAAAAAAATGGAGATTACCATTGCCAATGCACACTCCAGCATTCAAAGAGACCTATGCCATTATATTACTGCATACAAATTAATAGCACAGTTCTGTTGAAGATGGGGCTTTATTTACATTGAGATTAGCACAATGGATACAGTGCATCCATTGTGCTAAAAAAAGGACTAGACCATGATTTTACAAGCAGTTGTCAAATATTCAGTTCAATTACACATTTCTGATGTCAAAGTTTCACAGAGACACTTGACAGAAACAGGCCATTGAAAAAATTAGGTAACTCCCAGCAGGAACACAAAAAAATCAGCAAGTGAGGTAAGAACTCATCAGCTGGCACAAAAAAAAGAAAAAAACTCAAATGATGAGGAAGAACAGACCAGTTGGGCAAAATCAAGGGAGATATAGAGAGGGAGCCCATTTCCCGCTGAGTGGCCTGGTTTCATATGTCGAACATAAGATAAATAATAAGAGACAGGTAATGGTGAATCTATTGAAGCATGCAGAGAATTGCATAGGGAATTATCCAAGCTGCTAAACCAGAAATTGCAAACAAAAAAGCACAAATTCCTATTCAGAAAAGGTGCGGCTGATGCAATGCATCAAGGCCTTTGGGTTGTATAATGAGATGGGCTTGAACAAGGCAAGAGACGGAGCTGGATGAGGCTTCTGGAGAAGAGAACAGAAATGCAAAATGGGTTTTGAAAGAGCTTAACACCAAGCAGGGTGCATGCTAATGGAAAGAGTCTGCTATTGGGCAAAAATGTAAAAGAACAACCCTCAATCATTCATCTCTATTTCAGCTCGATGGCATAATCTAGCCTGGCCACTCATATTCCAACATAAGCGCTTTCTTTCAAATGTGTGGTCGTGTTGTGCCAGAACATAACAGAGTGTTAACAGAACATAACAGGTTTATTCAAAGAATAAATTAAACAAAAAAACTACTGGAACTTAATGGAATTAAGCAAATATGAAGAAAGTAAATGAAAAACAATTAGCACTGCAATAAAAACACTAGCGCTTCTTGATTGTATGGATTTTAACTGCACCTAAATGAATTATGATTTATGGAAAGAGAACACACATGGAACATGATTTATAATAACAGTAACACACACAGAACATAAATTTGAGGTTGGGGAGATATCTTGAGAATTGAGTAGGTTCTGCGTGTGCCCTCAAATGCAACAATGGGTTAGAAGTGCTGGCTGGTTCCAGTAGAGTAAGGGAGGCACAAAGATGGATTGAACTGCAAATACTGCTGAATCAGGGAAAGGTTATTTTGTAAAATTGTAATAAACATAACATTGATAGTTTGAGTTTGGGACCATTTGTGAAGCATTCAATATAAAGAGACTGACGTTTAAAAAGTAGGAAATGTAAATGTAACAAAGACAGTAAAGTGTAAAAGTTACTTAAACTACACTTACTGAACTTACATCTGAACGTCTCAACTGTTCAACTTGTGAAACAGAAATTAAGAGCAAAGTAACAGTGCACATCATTAATTGAAAACAAGTGCTACTAAGTGTTACCTGAACAGAGAAAATGAACATATTTTTACATATTCTCTTTACATAGAATTCTGAAACAAATCAAGCTGAGAAGATTCAACTGCAGGCATATTGCTTCTATTGGCAAAGATGTCATTCAAATGTAAGCTCATGGCTTATAATATATGCATAATTGCTCTAGGCCTATTATTTACTCATCGATGTGATTGGTTAGAGCTTGCAAATGCAAACCGTTGCTTGTCTCAATTGCACATAAATACGTGAATCTTGCCTCACATTTCACTTCGCTTTGCAACCAGAACTGTACTGTAGTGAAGAGTCCGCAGCTGAACAGCCAAAATGGGTGTAAGTATAGAGAATTTTTCATATGAAAAAGCTGAAAAAGAATGCCTACAGAATTCTGTAAATGATGTGCATAGAGTAATTTGTTCAGATTTAGAGAATCCAAATCCATCTTACAGTTGAAATATACTCAATGTGACATAAAGAAAGAGGATATTTACACAATAGATAAAGCGAAGAGAAAGTTGAAACCGATATTAATTATTTATCTAATTGTTTAGTACTTAAGCATTCACCAAACGGAGCCCTTGTAGCTCAGTGTGAAGCTATCACCAGCTCTGTTTATCATGGGGGGCATTCCTTGCTCATAGCT
Organism: Anguilla rostrata; assembly: GCF_018555375.3. Lineage (NCBI taxonomy): Eukaryota > Metazoa > Chordata > Actinopteri > Anguilliformes > Anguillidae > Anguilla > Anguilla rostrata. Next base: position 62,701,824 of record NC_057934.1, read on the forward strand.
TCCCTCCTGAGAAAATTGTGTAATTTATCATTGAACTATGAAAATGGCGACTTTCTCACTTCAAATGCCTGAGAGAAGTAAAAGAGTCATTGTACGGAATGCAGACATATTTGGCCGTCTTCTTACTGCACATAATCACAAGAGAAATACATGCATCAGTGTGAAAGCGGTTTGCATGTACAGAAGGAAATCTTTGTGCTTGCACTATAAGTGTGTCTGCTTTTTTGTCTTTTTTAGCTACCAATGCAGTTGAGAAACCTGACCTTTAGGTCAGGAATGGAACTGTGTGTCAAAGGTGTTATCCAATCCTCTGTGATTCGGTAAGCCAGTACTTTATTGCTATGAGGCCTGTTTACTGTATTCACAAAACCACTTACTGACTTCATCTATGACCATCCATTTAAAAAAAAAAAAAAGATCTCATCATTTCCTGCTTTCTGGTCGGTTACCTTCCCTTGTGCGGCTCCCTTTATCTCACAGTTTCGCGATCAACGTGGGCCACTCCAGTGACCTCATCGCACTGCACTTCAACCCACGCTTCAACTATGCTGGGGACGTCCGCACCATCGTCCTGAACACCAAAAAAGATGAAACCTGGCAAGAAGAGCAGAGAAGCAAAGAATTCCCCTTTGAGGCAGGGAAGGACTTTGAGGTGAGGCCTGGGACAGGGACACACTGAGTTGTAGGCCCTCACTCCTTTGCACCTGCGTTCAATGGATCAGCCTGAAACGGCTAAATGAAAAGCCCTTGCATCATACAAAATGATGAGAAATTTCACCCAAGAATTGTTAGGCACCATCCTATGGATAATTGACCTTCACAATTCTGCATGCAAGATATATTGACCCTTTAAAAAGAGGTCTGAAATTCTGTACCAGGACAGCAGAGCTTCATGACAAATATTTCAGTCAAATCATTCAGAGTGGTGTTTGGTTATGAGAACCTCCAATGATGAGGCTTTCCACATTAATTAATACCAAACTCTTCATTTCCTCCAGTGTTGTTTTTTATTTGAGAAATTTCTGAAAATAAATATTCCCAACAAAAGATTACATTACATTACATTATAGGCATTTAGCAGACGCTCTTATCCAGAGCGACGTACAACAAGTGCATAGGTTTCATGATGTAGAGGCGCAAAAGAAACACTAGAGTGAAGTAAGGATCGTAGTGCCAGAAGTGACCACATCGATCAGGACTCCAACCCTGTAGAGTAAGCTTGTTCAGCAAGCAAGAATCCTACCAAGTACAAACTAGCACTGGAATCACACCTAATCATACAAAAACAATCCTGCCAGATACACTAACATAATCAAATTATCCTAGCTAGGTACAGTGAGCTGAACTATAGGCTAGGGAGGGGTGGGGAGAGGTGCAGCCTGAAGAGATGAGTCTTCAGTCTGCGTTTGAAAGTGGTGAGATTCTCTGCTGTTCTGACCATCACGGGGAGGTCATTCCACCAGCGGGGGGCTAGGACAGACAGCAGACGGGAGCGGGAAGTGCAGACGCGAAGAGGGGGAGGTGCCAAGCGTCCAGAGGTGGCAGAACGGAGAGGTCTGGCTGGTGTGTAGGGTCTGATGATCCTCTGAATGTACCCTGGTGCTGACCCCTTAGCTGCCTGGTATGCAAGCACCAAGGTCTTAAATTTGATGCGAGCCATAACAGGCAGCCAGTGGAGGTCAGTGAGCAGGGGGGTGACATGGGAATGTCTGGGGAGGTTGTAGACCAGACGCGCTGCAGCATTCTGGATGAGCTGCAGGGGTCTGATGGCGGATGCTGGCAGACCAGCCAGTAGCGAGTTGCAGTAGTCCAAGCGGGACAGGACCATCGCTTGAACCAGGAGCTGGGTTGCGTAGGTGATGAGGAAGGGGCGGATTCTCCGGATGTTGTACAGGAAGAACCTGCACGTTCGACTCACCGCCGTGATGTTCTGGGAGAGGGACAGTCTGTTGTCCATCACCACTCCAAGGTTTTTGGCAGTGGGTGATGATGACACCACAGTGTCCCCTAGGGAAATAAAAAAGTCGAGAAGGTTAGAGGATGGAGCAGGGATGAAGATCATCTCCGTCTTGCCTGGGTTCAGCTTAAGATGGTGGTTATCCATCCAGCTCTGGATGTCCCTCAGGCAAGCAGAGATGCGAGCAGAGACCTGAGTGTCAGAGGGCGGAAAGGAGAGAAAGAGTTGGGTGTCATCGGCATAACAATGATAGGACAACCCATGGGCAGAGATTACAGGACCAAGAGATTGGGTGTACAGGGAGAATAGGATGGGACCAAGGACAGAGCCCTGGGGAACTCCTGTGGCAAGGGGGCGAGGTGCTGATACTGCACCAGCCCAGGTGACTTGGAAGGAGCGACCGGAGAGGTAGGACTCAATCCAGTCTAGTGCGGTGCCACAGATCCCCATAGCTGCCAGGGAGGACAGGAGGATGGGGTGGTTGACGGTGTCAAAGGCAGCAGAAAGGTCTAGGAGGATCAGGACAGATGAATGGGAGGCTGCTTGTGCGGCGTGAAGCGACTCATTGACCGAGAGGAGTGCGGTCTCTGTTGAGTGGCCAGGTCTGAAGCCAGACTGATAGGGGTCTAGGAGGTTGTTCAGGGAGAGAAAAGAGGAGAGTTGATTAGAAGCAGCTCGTTCAATTGTTTTGGATAGGAAAGGGAGAAGGGAGACAGGGCGGTAGTTCTGGATGACAGAGGGATCCAGAGTGGGCTTTTTCAACAGTGGGGTGATGTGGGCCAGCTTGAAAGAAGAGGGGAAACATCCAGAAGACAAGGAGGAGTTTACGAGGGAGGTGACATGTGGGAGGATGTCAGGTGTGATAGTCTGAAGGAGAGAGGAAGGGATGGGGTCAAGAGCACAGGTGGTAGGGCGGTGGGAGATAAATATGTAGCCTAAATATGAAGCACAAAACTGCACTGTTAAGATTTGAATATTTTCTTATTCATAGATCTGTTGTGGGTTCATTGTTTTAAACTGCAGGTGTGGTGTTTTAGTGTGTTCTCTGTGAGTTGGACTGTGTTAACGTTCTTCTTTGGTATCTTACCTCTCCTGCCTTTTTTCCACATCCCTCTTTTTAACTTTCCTATGTTCTCTCATTCTATCTCCCAGGTGACCATTGTCTTCAACTCTGACACTTTTGACATTTATCTGTCAAATGGCAGCATGGTGCAGTTCCCCAACCGTCTGGGTAGCATGGCATACAAATACATTTCGTTTGGGGGAGAAGCCAGGGTCCGAGACATAAGTGTGAGACCATCTGACAAACCAACCAAGAGATAGACATCCCACTTCTGACTCCCGGTTGGCTGCTCGGCTCCCTGCTTCGATCCCTGCAGATCCCAGTGCTTCTGTCTGTACAATCTCACTCAGCATGGAAGTTAATAAATAGCTAGCAACTAAATCTTGGTGCCTGTGTGTGGATGTTTACTTGTACGTATTTTATCAGGATTTGACACTTATGTAATAGCCTGGTCTGAGGTGTTTATGGTTGGATGGATAACAGATTCAACTTCACACATTTTCCATTTACACAGCCGGATATTTTCCAAAGAGATTCAGGTCAGGTTATATGTTAAGAGGAGTACTGTTAATGCTCCTGTATGGCATGCCGTTTAAGCTTTTATTCAACTGGTTTTTGATATCAATAATGACATTTTAACTACTTAAAATTGGAACTCTTGTTATCAGGAATTTAATTTTAACTAGTTATAATTCAAGCCCCATTCATTTCAATGGGTGTGAGGGTGGGGAAGTGTTAACGACCACATGCAACTACAAGTGAATTCAAAAGGGGGTTTCTTTTAAGTTACCACCAAAGTGGAAACCACTAGGTCTCAGTAAGAGACTCGAGGAGGGGGTAACAAAAAGAAAAGACTCAACTCCTAAGGGAGAATATCCCAACACAAAGTAATAGTCTCAGCGGGACAAGGATCTAAAGCATAAGGAGTGAGTAGAAATTTAGTACGACTGCAGTGCAGTCGGAAGAAAAGCAAAGAAAAGGTGCCTCGTAACGAGGAAGGCAAAACGGCATTTAAAGTAAAATAAAGAATGCAGCTAAGTGATTAGCAGGACCGAAGTCTTACTACTAATCAAAACAAAAAGCTATATTGAAAAATCCTATACCTTTTTCATCACCACACTTTTCTCTAAGAGAGGAAATGGGACCTTTCATTTTTGATATCAAGAATTCAATTTCAACTAGTTAAAATACGAATTCTTGATATCAATAATTGTATTTTAACTAGTTAAAATTGGACATTCTAATTAAAACTAGTTAAAATCATATTGTTGATATCATTCATTTAATTTAAACTAGTTAAATTGAATTCATGTTATAAAGACTTCCAAATTTAACTAGTTCACACTGAATTAATGATATCAGAAATTGGTAATTTATCTAGGTCAAATTCCAACTCCCATTGAAGTTAATGAGAAAAAACGTTTTAAATCTCACTAGTTAAAATAAAATTTCTGATATCATGAATTGGCTTTTTAACTAGTTAAAACTGAATTTCCAATATCAATCATATGCATTTCAACTAGTTAAAATCAAATTTCGGATATCAGATTCTAGCTAGTTACAATTAAATTTCTGAATTTCAAGAAATTCAAGAATTTGCATTCTTACTAGTTAGAATTGAATTTGTGATATCCTCTAGAAATGAATTTAAGCTAAAACGGCTTGCCATACTCCACTCCATTTCCATAACCAGTGGCCACACAGACATGCATAGGAAAGGCGTGGTTTGATTTATATGATGATCAATCACAAAGGTATGTTTTAGGTGAAACGGTTTTGTTTGCCAAAAATGTTAAAAGTCAGGAAAATAAACTGATCAGCCCTGATGCTAATATCAGCCTGCTCTCCATGAAGGTGTATCAGCACAGATCTTTTACAACTGCTACAGCCCCGCATATGCTATACCTCAAACAGCATGTATTCAACACTGGGAAGATTGCTTTAAGATCATCTTAAGAATCACACTCCTAAGAGTAATGCTCTGTACAGAACTTTGTCATTTATGGATATTAAAGCCAACCAGACTTCTCACTTTCATAAAGCATGCTTCACTTCCAAAATGGCCATGTGTGCTATTTGAGACCACATATCTTGTATCACTCTTTCAACTGTGTTGGTACCTAGCATCCAATTATTAAACTGGTGTGATTAACTGATAGCTCCTGTATTTGATGGTATATTACAGAGTGTCGAGTGTTGAGTATATTGATATGATCTCTTAAGGATATAAATCTAATTTTCAACTCAGTACTTCAGGTCATATAGTTACTACATTACATCATAAATATCAAACAAGTAGTCCTATGGTTTAGTTGGTACAGCACTGCACTTACAGCATAAAGATTGTGAATTGGCTCATGGGACTACATATGGTTAAAAATATAAAAAGTGTCTGCTAAGAAGTACGTAGTATGTAGAAGTATGTAGATGCATAATTACTAATATCTGTCAAAATGTAATTGGCAGATTAAAGTCCACTGTGCAAATAGTCACTCAGTGATACTGTAGAGTCAACAACAAATCTCTTTTGTGAGGAATGAATATTATAATGTAATCTATATATTTATATTTTATCTGCTGAATTTATCCAATTAATATTCTGCCATCTTAATACTGAGCAAATAACTTTGAGAAAAATTTTGAATCTTAAGAAGTCTGACCAGTAGTAAGTACATGTTGTTTGAAGTACAGTTGAAACACAGCTGTAGAAGTTAGCTTTCTGCTAATACATCTTTATGCTAAACAGGCTGGTGTTAGTGTTAGGGTTGATCAATTCATTGCCTGTCTTTTGAGGCTTTTGGCAAGCACAAACATTTCACTCAGATAAATTGTTTATTTTATTTTGTTTGCGATTCATTTCCTTAGTTTTTATAATGGGAGGTTAAATTAAAACTTTGTATTTTTATGCATGCAGCCTTTTATGAAATATTATTCAACTTTATTAAATTATTACCAACTTGAATTAAAAATGGAATTCAAAACATCATCCTAAAACAAGTATTAGATTGTATAGTGCATCAGGTGTTTAAACCTTACTTTATATAACACTGCACCACACAGTACATTGAGTATAGCACAGGTGAGGAAAATATCCCACCCAAACACACTATGTCTGTAAACCCACATTCATTACCATGTTGCACAAAGATACCATATAACACCCCGACCCACCACATTACTATCCACAAGTAATCAACCACACACTTTCCCATTTACAAAAGTATTTTACTTTCATGGATCAAATGTAATGGAATTTCCAATCATCAAAAAAAAAAAAACAAGACCAGGTGAAAACCTAATATATCCCTGGACCTAAGACACGCCATCCGGCCGACCAATGGTGTAACTTCATAACTCGGCCGACCAATGGTGTTACTTCATCACTCAGTCACAGACATTTGCGTTTGTTGCGGTCCAGCCAAAAATTGAATCCACATAAGACAGAACTCACTGACTAACTTTAACACATATTTGTTATGTTTCACTTCTCAGTTTCACCAAACATAAACCCACTGTAAAACATTAAAGTTAGGTACATGCGTTCCAGAAGCAGACACCTGAAAATGCCAGCTAGGTAATACTAATGTGTTTCATGCATTTTCGTGAGTAAGGGCATACAGTAAGTCCAAAACATTATTTAGCCATATAGGATATGCTCCTAGATCATCATCACTTTTGTTGTTCCTGAAACAACATCCCAATTAACCAATCATTTCCCTCTGATGTCATCAGCATGTTCCAAACAACCGTCCCCTGAGCCATTTTTAAATTCTCCAAAACTCCCTGCTTTTCAGAGAAATAAGATATTGCGTAGCTCCCCATTTAAGTTCATAACATTGAACAAAATGTATTATGTTGATTTAAAACAAAATAAAAAAATAAAGAAAACTGGGTGCCCTTGTTAAAATGTAGTAAGATGGGTGCTCTTGGAACTGGGAGAACAAAGCAAAAGCAAAGAAGCAAAACTGATTGTCATTCTAGGCAGTCAAAAAATAAAAATGAATGAAATGGATTGAATGCATTAAAAAGCTTCAGTGATCACATGGATAAACACACCGGATGGCAAGGACTCTTGGGAAGAGGGGCTGAGAAGCTTTCCCTTCCGGCCTGGGCAGGAGTTTAAGGTGAGGACGCGAACATGGACGTGGACGTGAACGTGGACGCGGACATGGCTATGGATGTGGATGTGGACGAGGACCCTGACTTTGAAGCCCTAACAGGAGCCTTCGTTTAAATCTCTGCACCCGATTTTCCCGCCGTGACAGCTCTCTACTTATTCCACTGAATGTCCCCAAATGCCAGATATTGAGCCAAATTTGTGTGTGGTTCAGTAGGTTATTATCACACATAGCCTCCTACCCGAAGGCTAGATTGCCTACAGTAGATTACTGCTGCCCCCTCTGGGGTCTCCTCTGGTAGACCTCGAGTTCTGGTTCTTCTGTGCCAGGTAGTCCTTGGAGCTGCTGATGCAGCTGTTCCCACAGGTGAGATGGGGTGGTGGGATCCTTAAATTACCATGATTCCCATGGGCTGGGGCAGGACGAGACCATCGCTTTTCCATGATAAATGTCTTTTCCATGATAAAAAATAATGTAAATGTTTGTTTCCTTTTTGTTTACTAATGAACTACATCAACTTGTAATGTATGCAATCACTTTTCTGTGCATAGCACATTTATAGCCGATATGATTAGGTTTTAATCAACATCACATTGATCACAATGACAAGTAGGCCTATACGCTATATCCAATCATCCATTATCTATACTCGCTCATCCTGGTCAGGGTCACAGGGGCACTGGAGCCTATCCCAGCGTGCTTTTGGCGAGAGGCACATACAGTACAGATAAAGTTAATTTAATGAACCAAGAAACACACGTGGAGCATGATTTATAGATCATAGTAACTCACATGGAACATAGATCTGAGGTTGGAATTGAGCGGGTGCTTTAAATAACTGCAGGTGCCCTCAAATGTAACAACGCATCGGTGTGGGCAGGTGCCAATACAGTGAGGCACATTATTAATAATTTATTTTGCTTTAGTCAGACAGAAAGAGTAATAGACCAAGAAGGGACCACAGCTGAGATAGGCGAAATCGTACGGGGGAAACACATATGACTGAAAATCAGTGTTGTTTTCCTTTGCTTTCTCTTTAGAACCACACACACACACAACCAGGCATAAACACAAACTTGTTAAAGAGCCATAACAGCAACTGTAGCAAGAGTGTCTTGCCATACTGTGTTGCAACGCGCCTTAAAGGCACAGTAAATCCTTTAGCACCTCATCCCGTCTCTGAATTCTCACTGATTCCTTGTGGCGAATACTACCTCAGTACAGTCCCTACAATACCTGTCCTCCATCACATTATCACAGACACTGAATGGTTACATTGGCACGGTGACCGCGGATCTGTGAATGGAGGTCATCATTCCACTGTGTGGGTCAGCCCCACTGAGACGGCCAGCTGTCTCTGAGCAGCCATCTCTGAGTCCACATGAGGAGGGAAGGATCCTAGGAAACATACCTTCTGTGGTCCAGCTACCTCTGGCCTCCCATTTTTAGATCCCCAACAATACCATGCCTGGAATGTATTCCTGGTGGTGGTGGCCCTTCAGCTTTACAGTGCTGCTGCTAGCACAGACAAAACCGACCGCAAGGCAAAATGCATGCCGAGCCCACTGCGGATGACAAATTACAAGAAAAACCTGAGTAAATGAGCGGAGAAACATAACAAATATAGACGCTTCCATACAGGTGTACTGCATGATACAATTAAGCAATTAACATCCTATAATGGCCTGTGGCATGTGTAAAAATGCTATGCAGACCGAGGTGACCTCGATTTTGGATTAAGATGGCAAGGGGCAATATTGGGGCAGGGACGGCAGGAGTTTCAGTCACAAAGACTGTTCGACTGGCTTGTGTTTCAACAGGAACAGTGACTAAAGTGACCTATGTATTCAGATCGATGGGAAAGGCATCAGTAAATTGGGTCAGAAATTATGGTTGAAACCTTCAATGACCATGATTCGAGTGAAGATGTGCTTCATTTGTCGTTAGTTAGTAGACTAATGCATAGTTTGCCTGACTGTTGAAATTCTTCCTTAATAGTTGTTTGTGCATGCATCTAAGTGTAAGTATGTTGTTATATATTTATACAAATGGTGAGTAATCTTGTTTGTTAAAATTTATGCTATCTTTAAACAGATCAGCAGCTGATTACAATGTTCCATTGATGGAATAATATTATGTTTCTTGCTTATATGCACAGAACTTATCGCTAGAGCGCTACATGTTTGCCTTATGGACTGTATGTGGTACAGTATTTGGATGAATTTATGGCTCAGTCATTAACTCTTGCTCTTCCTAGAGGACTAACCAAATTGTTGTTAGCCAGCACGACATAGTTATTTAATTCTGGGTAGGTGCATGTGTATACTGTAAGTTTACTAATTTATTTATTTATTTAACCTTTATTTACCCAGGGTAGGTTCACTGAAAATGCTCTTTTGCAGGAATGCCCTGCTTCACACTCATACACATTCACACCTGGGAGCTGCCCAGTACAGCTACAATTCTCTATTGTTGGCCACTGAGCAGCTCCACTGGAGGAAGAGAACATTTTTTAGCCAATTAAATCGGGGGATGTTTAGTTGATTAGGTGATTAAGTTTTTGCGAGAGCCAGATCTGGGATTTAGCCAGGACATCGGCGAACCCCCTACTCTTTGCGAATAGTGTCATGGGATCTTTACTGACCACAGTGAGTCAGGACCTCGGTTTAACGTCTCATCTGAAAGACGGCATCTCCTACAGCACAGTGTCCCTGTCACTGCACTGGGGCATTGGGGTTTATTTGATCAGAGGGAAGATTGCCCCCTGCTGGCCCACCAACACCACTTCCAGCAGCAACTCCCTGGTGGTCTTCCATTCAAGTACTAACCAAGCCCACACCTGCTTAGCTTCCGCCAGTCGGCAGGAGCAAGTGGTATGGCTGCTGGCAATTGCTACTGGCAAAACTAATTGCGTCATCCATAAATGTGACCCCTTTAACATTTACAATTCAACAGTTATACAGTTGGATATATACTGAAGCAATGCCCTTTCAGTACTTATTTAGGTTCTGAAGATCTACGGATATTATCGTAGTTAGATAGTTGTCTTACAATAAGTGAGCCTTGTTAGTATATTTTTATTTATTTATTTATTTTTTTATATGGTCCTGCCCGTTGACACCTTCATTCCGTTTTTTCTTAATCACCAATTAATCATTTCTGTTACACCCCTGTACCCACAGACCACCTAGGGGCATGTACACGTACTAAAGCCTCCTGTTGTTCAGAGAGGAAAAATAAAACTGAACAACAAAAATGCAAACACTGACACTGACCTCAGGCACATTCACACACACAGAGCCATATATCTGTTAAAATAACATGGGCAAGAAAATATTGTCAGGGTTCTGTATCTTCCCCGTGTTATTCCTGGTTGGGCCGCCAGATGGCGGCACCTCTGCTTTGTCTCGTGTCCCCTTCCCTTTCTGTGGCCTGATTGTTCATTGTGCCCTCCGGTGTCTCGTCTGCGTCGTGTCTATTTAAGTCCCCATTTTCCCTGACTCAGGTGCTGGATCCTTGCTTGTTTGTTGCCTGCCCCTTGCTTGCCTTTTGTTGCTTGCCCTATGCTTGCTTGTTGCCTGTTCCTTGCCTGCTCGTTGCCTGTTGTCTGTTCCTTGCCAGCTCTGTTCTCCACATTTTTTTGGGGACTTTTGTATTTCTTGTTTCCCGCATTTTGGAAGTTTTCCTTTGTTTGTTATAGCCGCCCTGCGAGGCTTTCTGTTTCCTTTGTTCCCCTTTTTCTGATTAAAGTCTTTTGTTCTCCCCATTTTGGAGTTTGCATTTTTCCCCACACTCTGCGCTTGGGTCCATTCCCGCGCCCTCACCTGACAAATATTCACTTAACTGATCTCGGCACTAAGCATCAAGAGGTGTTCACATGGGTGTGTGTGTGTGTGTGTGTGTGTGTGTGTGCGTGTATGAACACTTGTAAAAAGGCATGTTCTATTAGAAAGACAAAATAAATGCAAAGTGATCCTGGCATTCCCATGAGAACAGGTGGCAGCAGGTGTGGCAAAGACAGCGAACAGGTTAGGAGTGTGACAGCACCCCTCAGAGCTGAAGTTGGAGGCGGTGATGATGACATCACTTTGTTCTGTACCAGAACAGGGATCGCCCTGGGGATTTCAGTAACCTCTATAACAGCTTCAGTGAGTGAGGTGCCACAATTACATATGAAGCCAGTAGTTTTCCTACACTGCTTTATTGGAGACTTTTTCAGCTGTGTAGCCTACAACCCTTCACAATCACCCTAAGGTATTATCCATTTGGCTATTGCTGAAGTGTGCACTATCTTAAAGAAACAGCATTTTTACTGAATCTATTTTTAAAAGACACTTTCTGCCAATAAAATCTGTAAAATAAAGGAATTTAGATAACTCCATTAGTATAAAGCTGTTAAGAATACTTTGGCCTATAGGACTAGACATTAAGCAAAATGAAAGATACTGCTGTTGCATTGCCTAATGCTATTGACTTAAAATAGGCTGTACCATTTTAGGTGTCCTGGTTGGGGTTCCAAGAAGCAGAAGAGAAGCACGTTTTTGGGTTTCACATAATAACAACAACTGGTGTACATATATTTCCTGGCTTTTCCACCCAGTACTATTATAGGACTTATATTTTATTTCTTCATAAAAGGATAGGTCACTTATTCCACCAAAGATACAAAAAGTGTCATGGTTCTGTGGTTTGTCTGCATTTCCCTTTTTGGGCCGCCAGATGGCGGCACTTCAGTTTTTAGTTCTGTTCATTTACCCTGTTTAATTGTATTATTGTTTTCAATTATTCAATTATTGTTTTTTGTTGTCTCGTTTTCCCTTCCCTCTCTGTGGCCTAATTGTGCATTGTGCCCTCCTGTGTCTCGTCAGTGTCTTGTCTATTTAAGTTCCTTTCTTCACTGACTTGAGTGCTGGATCCTTGCCTTTCTAATTGTGTTTCGGTATGTGCTCCCACGTATACTTTTGGCTCTGTGTTTTGTCCTGAGTGTTTTCTACCCTGCCTGTGTCCTGTTTTTGCATCGTTTTAAATTTCTGGATTTTCTTTGTTTCTGCTTAAGGAACTTTGCTTTGTCCTTTTGAGACTTGCTCTGCGTGGCTTAGTTTTTGTTCTCCCTGGTTTTTGTACTTATTAAAAGTAAATTCTCGGTTTGTTCATCTTCCATTTTCTCTTCCCATTTTGAACTTTCCTATGCTCACACTTTCTTTCCCAGGTGACCATTACCTTCAAGGAGAATTTTTACATTTATCTAGAAAATGGCCCCAAGATGCAGTTCAGCAACTGTCAGGGTGACGAGGAATTCAACTAATCTTATTTTGCGGGAGATGCCACAATCCAAACCATTAGTGTCCAATAAAGAGAAGCCAGTAGTTGCCATGCATCCCCTTCCTGACTGCTGATTGGCTGCCACGGTCCCTCCTTCCATATCACTGCCAAGTAGCTATACAGCCATGCTGCAACTGCTGTCTGTCCCTCCCTAACATCAGTGCCTTTAATCTTGTGCCTTTCAGAATCATTGCTTAGTTTTACAAACGCAATCCAGCGTTGACAATAAATCGCTAGCATGAGCAAATCATGTCATTGTGCCCGTGTGTGGACATTATTTCAGGGAAGGAGGGTCCAGTTCCTTCTATAAATCTTGTGTATGAAAGTACTTTTAGGGTCACATTCACTCTTCAAGCAAGACTTCAAAAACATGCTCATTCATCAGTGCCTTTTCTAGTTGATGGTTAATATAGATTACATTTCTCAGGTTTTCAAATCAGATGGTTGGACAGTTACTGAAGAGATTCAGGTTAGGGCTGTCTCTTGATAAAAGCTGTTGATTTTGATGCAACGGGGACCCGAACTTGCACCTCACTGGTAGCAACAATAATTACTTAACTAGTGGCCACATGGACATGCATAGAAAAAGGAAGATCTGGTAGTGGGTAGCACTGTCACCTCACAGCAAGAAGGTCCTGGGTACGAATCTGGCCTGGGCCTTTCTGTTTTTGCATGTTCTGCCTGTGTCCATGTGGGTTTCCTCTGGGTACTCTGGTTTCCTCAGTCCAAAGACATGCAGGTAGGCTAATTGGTGACTCAAGATTTCCCAAAAGTATAAGCGTGTGAGTGAACGGTGTGTGTGCCCTGCAATAGATTGGCGGCCTAGGATGTATTCTCACCTCTTGCCCGACGCATGCTGCGGTAGGCTCCAGCACCCCAGTGGCCCTGCCGAGGGCAAGTGGGTATAAATAATGGATGGATGGATGGATATATATAAAAACTGGAAATAAAGATTTAAGATGGAAATAACATTTTTGGCATTTAAACACTAATTTATGGTAGAATATGGTCAATTTTTTTAGATGACTGTTTTTGAAACAATAGTTTAAGATTCTATTTATATATCTATTTGACTTAATATTAGGCTTTGAAATGGAAATGTATTCGCAGCTTATATAAAAATATAAGCATTTATTTTTTCAATTAAATATCCATTTTTTGAAAAAATATCTAAAATGTGTATTCTGAGATTTTGTCAAGTAAATTTGAAAAAATCCTCCCAACGTTTAATTTAGCATGTCTGTTAAATCTGACGAGAGAATCATATTTAAAACGAATTTTTGGGGCAATGGTAATACGATGGTTTATTTTACATTTGACAGCCCATATCACCATGCCGTTTTCAGCAGAGGAGCAGAGTGGAGGAGGAAGGAGGGGTGAACACTGTGAAATGGAACCAGATACACAGACCTCAGGCACACCTTACAGCCTTGTGTGTATTAACACAACATGAGCAAGGAATACATGCACATTTAACCTATCCATCCTTTAAGCACCAGGACAGGATGAGGGGGATTGACACACACACACACTCGCATGCACAAAATGTATCCATCCTCAAGAACACTCTTGCATGGGCTCAGTCATGTTTTATTAGAAAGACAAAATAAATGCAATGTGATGTTGGCCTTCACACGAGAGCAGGTGGCAGCAGGTTTGGCAGAGATAGAGAACTGGCCAAGAGCGTGACAGCACCGCTCAGAGCTGAAGATGGAGGCAATGACGATGACATCGTCTTTGTTCTGCACCAGAACAGGGATCTTCCTGCACCCTGGGGACTTCAACTAACCTCTGCATTACCAGCAGTCATCTTGGGGTAACAGTGACTCGTAACAGCCTCTTCAAACCACATATTTCTTGTAAATATTTTCTGTGGATCTTCGTATGAAACCGTTAGATTTCCAACCATTATTATTATTTTATTTTTTTGCTAAGCACCCAACTAACTGCAAATATTAAAAACCGTAATTATCACACAGTTTATTTAATGTACTGCTCAAGCATATACTTATACTGTTTCTTAAAAGAACAGCCTTTGATAGAATTTAGAAGAGACAATTTTTACCAACTTTGCAAAATATAGTAAAGTAACTAAATTTGTATTAAAAAAGCAAAAATAATGAGGTCTACTGGCCTAAAGATTAAGTAAAAAGAAAGATATGCTTCTGCTGCACCATTTTTGGTGTTCTCTCTGGGATTTCAAGCAAGGAAGAGAAGCATGTTGGGTTTCAGGGGAAAATGAACAGGGGTGACTGTGCCCTGCTGAATATGTGTGAGTGCATGTGTCTGTGTGTGTGTGTCTGTTTGTGTGTGTGTATGTTTGAGCGCATGTGTGTGTGTGTGAGTGCGTGCCTGTGCATGTGTGTATGTGGTCTCATCTGTGTGGTTTGCTGCATCTGTGTGGCCTCTCTCTTTTACACTCAGTGGCCACTTTATCAGGTACACTAGTCTAGTACCAGGTACAGTAAAACCCCCTTTTGCCTCCAGATCAGTCTGAATTCTTTGTGCCATGGATTCAACAAGGTGGAAACATTCCATATGAATTTTGGTCCCAAAATGTAGCCGCTCCTTGCAACAATGTATTCTGAGCCACACTAAGTAATGGCAGCTACAAAAATAAGCGAGAGCACATTTTTAATAATGATGATTCCCCTCTCTAGTTATGCAAACCTTTTAAATGCAAAATTACTTTTGTACAAAGCGGATTGTTAAAAAGAAGACCAAATTCAGTTTTGCATTTTATTACTTTTTGCCTCCACGGCTGTGTTTTGATATACCTACATTACAGTGAAGGTGTGTTTTTACATGTGTTAAACAAATGAAAGCCAGTCTGCTTGCTTCAGGGTCCATCAGAGTCAGCAGCTGTGTTTGAGTCACGCATGGCTTCTCACAACCCCTTTCCCCTTCCCTATCCATTCTTTCCTTCTCCTTTACTCCTTTCTCAAGCTTTATTTTCTTCCTGAATCCCCCTGCCACACATCTGACTCTCTCACTTCCTTCCTTTTTTCATTTCTGCCTTCCTTCCCTTTATCATTGAGGGTTTGTATATTTCAGAACAAACACACAGTTTCTTTATTTCATCTGTATGGTCTTTCTCTCTTACGCTCAGTGGGCACATATCTAGTACCAGGTGAGACCCGGTTTCCCTCAAGAACAGCATGACTTCTTTTTGGCATGGATTCCACAAGGTGCTGGACACATTTCTCAGGGATCTTGGTCCCTGCTGAATATGTGTGAGTGCATGTGTCTGTGTGTGTGTGTCTGTTTGTGTGTGTGTATGTTTGAGCGCATGTGTGTGTGTGTGAGTGCGTGCCTGTGCATGTGTGTATGTGGTCTCATCTGTGTGGTTTGCTGCATCTGTGTGGCCTCTCTCTTTTACACTCAGTGGCCACTTTATCAGGTACACTAGTCTAGTACCAGGTACAGTAAAACCCCCTTTTGCCTCCAGATCAGTCTGAATTCTTTGTGCCATGGATTCAACAAGGTGGAAACATTCCATATGAATTTTGGTCCCAAAATGTAGCCGCTCCTTGCAACAATGTATTCTGAGCCACACTAAGTAATGGCAGCTACAAAAATAAGCGAGAGCACATTTTTAATAATGATGATTCCCCTCTCTAGTTATGCAAACCTTTTAAATGCAAAATTACTTTTGTACAAAGCGGATTGTTAAAAAGAAGACCAAATTCAGTTTTGCATTTTATTACTTTTTGCCTCCACGGCTGTGTTTTGATATACCTACATTACAGTGAAGGTGTGTTTTTACATGTGTTAAACAAATGAAAGCCAGTCTCACAACCCCTTTCCCCTTCCCTATCCATTCTTTCCTTCTCCTTTACTCCTTTCTCAAGCTTTATTTTCTTCCTGAATCCCCCTGCCACACATCTGACTCTCTCACTTCCGTCCTTTTTTCATTTCTGCCTTCCTTCCCTTTATCATTGAGGGTTTGTATATTTCAGAACAAACACACAGTTTCTTTATTTCATCTGTATGGTCTTTCTCTCTTACGCTCAGTGGGCACATATCTAGTACCAGGTGAGACCCGGTTTCCCTCAAGAACAGCATGACTTCTTTTTGGCATGGATTCCACAAGGTGCTGGACACATTTCTCAGGGATCTTGGTCCCTGCTGATTCAATCACATCATGAAATTCCTGCAGATTCTTCAGCCCCACATTCACGCTGTGAACCATTCCACCTCAGCCCAAATGTGCTCTATCGGATTGAGATCTGGGGACCGTGCAGGCCATTGGAGTAAACTGAAGTGACTGTCATATTAGAGGAACCAGTTTGAGATGATGTGTGCTTCGTGAAATGGCCATGCACACGATTAGCAATAACTTGGTATTAAAGGGGAATTTCACTTTATAACACTTCTGCTTCTCATGACTGATATTGTCCTTCTAATGAATGTGTTGCCCTTCATTTTTCGATTAGTTATTTCATTTTAAATGTCTAACGTTAGAAACAAAGACCTATATTTTTTTAACGCAAGTCTACATAGTAATACGGTTTCTTCTTCTTCAATTTTGTTTCGCGGCAAAATCAAGAAGAAGCGAAGCAAAACATTTAGTTAACTTACCGTTGAAACAAGCTAACGTCTGCTAGCTTTTGTTTGATGAGATATCGGTGTAATAATGAGGTGCATTGTACCCGGTTGTTATAATGCTCCCGTTAAACTTGCCTTGAAAGCACATTTTCCTAGTTTGCCACGCAATGCAACTTTGTGCCAGACATGGCTGGATGTAATCAGACACCCCAACATAACAGCCAAAGCAGTTCGCAAACGAGGACTAAGGGTATACAAGGGTAAATCAATTAAAAATGTAACCTGTTTCAACTGGAATTACTTGCCATGCATACAGTACACACAACACAGTAAATTAAAGCGTCAGTTGGTTTGATTGATTGAAATTCCTCAGACTGAATATAGGGCATTTTTTGGGCATGCGTAGCTATTTCTGACATAGTGTGACTTCACGAGGGTAAATCATCTTTCCATAGACGTAAAACGTCTAATTAATGACAATTAGTGTCTAATTAAGAACAATTAGAAGTTCATTATAATACAGAGCTCGTTGCTATGGTTAGAACAAAAAACTGCATACACGGTGTGTTCCCCAGGATTAGGGTTTACAAACACTGGCTTGGATCATGTTTCCTGCCCATTCTGAAGTTTAGTCGAACATCAATTATATCCCTTTACAGTGTAGTTGCAGCCATAATTTGTTGTTTGGTTATTTGCATTCACAAGCAGGCGTTCCTAAGTGCCCACTGTGTGTATGTTGTAATTTTGAAAATCTTGTTATTTTCTAACACAAGATATCGTCCAATACTGCAGATTCACAGATGATAAAGCAATCCGCACTCTGTACAATATTAAAATATGGCCTTCTCTTTCAACATTAATTCTGAGCCATACTAATGATTGGCATTAACAACGCTTCTTTGAAATTCAAAACAGAATGTGAAAAAGAAGAATAGATTCAGTTTTGCATTTGTCCTATGATGTCTATTTTCAGATGTGTTAAACAAATTAAAGCCGGTCTGCCTGCTTCAGGGTCCATGAGAGTCAGCTGCTGTGTTTGAGTCACGCATGGCTTCTCACGACCCCCTTTCCCCTTTCCTTGCTCCTGCCACTTCTTTCCCTTTCCCTCACTGGGTTTGTTTGCTTCCTCCATCCCTTTAATAAAAGCTGAGAATCTGCATTTTAACCACACGTGCTTTAACCCAATTGCTTGATGAAATCTAAAATTGTGAAGTACCAAATCAAGAAAAAAAAAATAATAATAATTCCAAAGCATTATGGAGGGCACTGTATAAAAAAGAATGGGATTTCTAAAGGAAGTCAGCTAAACAGTTGAGGAGGATTCAGATTGTTATCCCCTCACAATAAACATTTGCCGCAATGGCTCTGTATTAGTGCTGGGAAATTAGGAAATTCTTTATGATTTAGAAAAAAAAAAGTTTTCCAAAATTAAAAGAAAAGGCTAGACTCAGAGCTCGTCCTGTGACCACCCAAGCCTCTTGGTCCACAGAACCCCAGAGCCAGGTCCAGCCAGCAGAGTGCTGACTCACACCCAAGGAGGAGAACAAGCAGCTGCACGAAGGGCTAGCCAGGATGCCTGAAGTTTTGCTATTTTGCCACCATGTGAATGCATAGGCCATAAATCATTGGGCAGCCATCTTGGTAGGCTCAAGTAAAAGGTCCAGTGGCCATGGCTTTAACTAGCAAGGGGCGAGAACTGAGCACAGGGGGCTGAGAGGTGGATCCACAGGTTGACATTACATGACCAAAAAAATAGTTACACAAACGATTCCTTGCTCAGGAATTGTTTGAGAGCCTCCTAGCTCCTAGTTTCTTGATGGATAATTTAAGGGGTTAAAATGTACTTAAAGACATCGTAGGAATGTACGCGTCAGTCAAGGACTTTGGAAATGAATCACAAATAAATTAAGCGATTGAAATGCACCCAGGTTGACCATGTGTTATTCCAGATGTTAATTCCACACATTTTTGACCCATTCAGCCTTCCATACTGGGAAAGGAGGCAAGGAAAGAAAGCAAAGATGTAAGAAAAGGACAGGACAAAACGCATTAACCAAAGTACAAAATGATATCAAAGAAAAGCTCGCATTTGCAGAACAATCAACCAAAGTCAACCAAAATCCAAATGGCAGACTTGTAATGCAGGAATTAACTGAACATCAGCCTTGACTCAAGCTGCTGCCCTATGTTATTTAACATTCACATTATTTAAATGTTTTGGAACAATCTGCAGCTCCTGGACTCAATACAACATTTTTATTACACGCAAATGGACCTGGATCTGATGCTAACGCTTGCATTATCTTTCCGTCAATTTGATTGGTTAGAGCTTGCCAAAGTTTGTGAATTGTTTGACTCACTGGCAAATAAATAAGATAAGGTACAACGCATTTTTACTTCTCACCACAACCAGAGCCGCGCAGTTGTGAAGAATCATCAAACGAAGAGTCAAGATGACTGTAAGTACCGAGGATTTTTTGTTGATTAAAAAAATTACATTAAATAATTGAATGCTGTAAGTGATGGGCATGAACGTTTCAGATCAGTTTGTTTTGTACCTTAGACAATAAGAACAGCTCAAACAAATAGCTCAGTATTAAAAGCACATATATAGTACTGTGTCAACTAGCTTCCTACCAGTCTACTCATGGTTTGTATGCACACTGGGCTGATTGCATTTATGTTATATAATTTGATATGTCACAGGCATATCACTTTGTTTTATTTTCAGCAGTTAAAGTGTATATACTAGTTGTGCAGATGTTTATGAGCAAATACAAATTCAATAATTAATAATTGCAATATTAAGCTTCAGTCTTATTTCTGATCAGATACATCTCATGACTGCCTCTTCATAAGCTTGTGTATCTCAACATGGAAAACACAGACATATGGTTGTCTCAGCCATAGAACGCATGCATGAAAAGTGTGTTTGTCAGATATCCGTGTTTCAATTATCCCAAACCACACAACAATGCTGCTTCAGAGTGTGGTAGGTCATTCCAATGCAGATGCCTGAGAGCTCGCTGGAGGTAACAAGGAACCAAATAAAGAATATTTAATGAAATGTTTTGTTGCTCTGATACATTAGCAGATGGAAGTTTGATAGTCCAACAAATGCAATAAATCTTTATTTAGTTCTTGGAGGACACATTGAGGGACGGATCCCTTGGGATCCAGCACAGCTGAGCTTAGAACACCTAACGTGGGAAACAGTTTGTAAGATCAAAAAGACTTTGAAAAAGGGCAACAGTTCCTTTACCTGTTTTAAAGAGCTGGGTTAAAAAAAAAAAACTTGTTTCAGTTCAGTGTTCATCCTGAGTAATGAAAACCCTTACTAAGTTAACCTAAACCCATGTTATGTATATTCAGATAAAATCTTAATGACTTCATCTCTACTAACAGGTGGCACTAAATCGCTGTGCCTCATGGCCATTAGCGCCATAATTTAAACCAATTGTAATTGTCGTGAGTGCTACACATTTTGATTGGTCACAACCAGTCACCGGTCTGTAAGTGGCAGATAATGGGGGGGGGATTATCTTCATCTTATCATTGAAATACTCTTAAAATGACATGTGGAGGACACTTCCAGAACAGATACAGTATAATGTAGCATGACTGATGTATATTATTCAGCTAATTGTTTGAAAGTTCATCAATCACAAAAGAGCCCCAAGCTGTGTGTCACTAACCCCAGCTCTGCCTGTAGTGTAGAGGTAGTGTACAGAATACAGAAAAAGTTGCTTGTTTTCATGTTGCACATATAATGCATTAATATGAAAGTGGTTCGTATCGATAGAAAGCCTTCATGTATTTACCATACCCTGTCTGTTATGAACTACTTTGTTTTAAACAGAATGTGGAGCTGAAAAACTTGCCCTTCGGACCAGGAAATGACCTGCTGATCAAAGGTACCCCTAACGCCAATGCAAAATGGTGAGTCATTGCTGCCTCAGCCTCTGAGCCTGTTTATGCGACGGTCTTCATCCATCCGTCTTTTTAAAACGTCAGTGTGGGCCACGTCCTGTACTCACATTGTGCATTCTAATTGGTTGCCCTCCCTTGCACAATTCTGTTTCTCTCCCAGTTTCTCAGTCAACGTGGGCCACTCTGCCAGTGAAGTTGGGCTGCACATATCCGTGCGCTTCGACGCAGAAGGTGAAGTCAACACCATCGTCTTGAACTCCAAGCAGGGCGGCGTTTGGAAAGACGAGCAGAGGGCGGCATCATTCCCCTTTAAGGAAGGGAAGGAGTTTCAGGTGAGGCCTGAGGCACACAGGCTCTAACAGGAGCCTTCGTCCAGTCCGATGTACTCTCCTTAAACGGATCAGCCGCCAACTGCTAAATTAAAAGCACTTCCATAATACGTTACGATGAGAGGCTTCAAGCAGAAATCAGTAGCCGCCTGTGGCACACGAGCCTGCCACAGGCCACCGAAGTGGCTTTCCAAAGGGCCCTCCAGCACAGGGAGATGATGTTTAAACAGTGCACGTTTATTTATGAGGGTGGGAAGATGTTACAGCCAAGGAGCAGATGTAAACCACTGTCATGACAGTGAGGCGCTCTCCCTTGTGTGAGTGGGGATGTCAGATTTAACCTGTGCGCACTGATCACCTGAGCACATGTGCAGCCACCCCTGTTCCTGGGTCCAATTACCCTGACCAATTATCTAACCAATTATCTAATTAGCCAGGTCTAATTAGCTTGACCCAGGGCAGGTGTGGCTGTTTAAGCCAGCCATCCCCACACCACGCCTCCATTCCATGGATAACTGCCCTTCACAATCCTGCATGCAAGAGATACTGACCCTTTTAGGAGGAGGGAAGAAATGATACACCTCACTGCAGGAGAAATATTTCAGCTGAATCATTTAGCACAGTGCTTGGTTATGAGAACCTCCAGTGACTGTCCTCATGTACGCTTGTACATTTCTTCCAGTGTTATGTTTTTTATTCAGTGATTATAGAAAATAAATTGCAGAAAATAGCTAGAGGTAAATATGCACGTGATACAAATGTGGACCATGACCAAATAATGAAATATTTTAATACTTATTTGTAGATCTTGTGAGTTTATTACATTGTTTTTTACTGCAGTCGTAGTGTATTCTGAGTGAATGTTAATTTTCATTGTTGGTAACTTGTCTCCTGGCTTCTCTCTCCATCCCTCTTTTTAACTTTCCTACAATCATTTCTTCTGTCCTCCAGATGACCATTACCAACGGCAGTAGTGAATTCTTGGTTAACCTACATGATGGTCAAATCATTCATTTTCCCAACCGTCCGGCTAACAAGACATACGAATATGTTTTTGTCCGGGGAGATGTCAAAGTCGATCGCCTACAAGTAAATTAAACACAAATCAGAAGGTGCAAGACATCCCCTTTCTGGCTACTGATTGGCTGCTCTGCTTCCTCTGTCCTTCCTACAGCCATGGTTAGGCTGCATTTTGTCTGCCCCTCCTGAACATCAATGCATTTTATTTTGTGCCTTTGCACCATTGCTTTGGTGTCTGTGCAAATGTACTGAGTATGAGAATCATTCCAGCTTTGACAATAAAAAAATTAGCTTGAGCAAATCTTGCTGCCTGTGTGTTAAGGTTCATTACGGGTGTGTGGGGGTGTATAATACTTTCTATATTTTGTGCATGTACCTACTTTAAGGGTCACAAATTCAACTTTTCAATTCAGACTTGTTTTCCAGTATTACCTAGGCCAGTCAGTAGTGTTTCTAGTGGATGGTTAATACAAAATTAATGTCACGCATTGTCCAGTTAGGTAGTTTCATAGCTTGTTTAATATAATAGGAATAATGTTGATGCACCAGGGACCTGAACTTGCATCTCACTGTTCACAGCTACACTTAGATAAGCAGTGGCCACATGGGCAAGCACAGACAAAGGTACATTTGATTTATTATATACGAGTCATGTATAAGACAGCTATTGTACTGGGTCTAAAATAAAATGAGACTACATGAGTAGTCCTATCTGCTGTGTTCTGCACACAATTCCCCTGTTACTGACCAAAGAATGATGGTCTGATCCCAGAGGGCCAGGATGAGAATGAGAGTGGATCAAACTACCATGTGGGGTTGGAGAGGGGGGAGGAGCGGGGGGGGGGGGGGGGGGGGGGGGCTCTTGGGCAGCTTTGCCACTGCGGTTGTATCACAGCCACACTGCACATAGAGGACGAGATCTCACTGGAGCAAGGGAAAAGGAATCTGTTCTCCAGGACCCCAAAATGCAGGGCAACACACTATCTTCAGCTATGCAATTTATTTATAGCTAAGGATATCTTAGGTTCCATCTTGGGTAAAATGTGCACCTTATTTTAGCTGTTAATTTGATTGGCTAGAAATCACCAAAGCATGTGACTTTTCCCACCTACCCACACAGCAGAGCTTCGGAAGAAATATTCCATTTGAATCATTCTGTGTTGTGTTGGGTTATGGGAACCTCCAGTGGTGAAATGGCATCATTGCATGTTCTTCATAACAATCAATAATGAATACCAAACTCTTATATGCGTGTGTGTGTATAGTGAGCTCCATAATGTTTGGGGAAATTATTTTTTTGGCTCTGTTCTCCATTTTATATTTGTAATCAAGTATTTGCATAGACATCACCAGGTGCTGAGTATCCTCTCTGGTGCTGTTCTGCCAGGCCTGTACTGCAGCTATCTTCAGCTCCTGCTTGTTTTAGAGGCTAGTTGCCTTAAATTTTCTCTTCAGCATATGAAATGCAGAATTCTTTCTGTTGCAATAAGTATTTACTTCATCGATGAAGACAAGTGGCCATCTCGTTTTTGCAACTAGTGGCTTGCATCTTGCATTGCAGCTTCTGTTGTCATGTTCGTGAAAACCTCTGCCAATAGTAATCACTGACTCATCCATGCCTGCCTCCTGGAGAGTGTTTCTGATCTGTCAGGCAGGTGTTTGGGGATTTTTCTTCATTATGGAGAATTATTTGGTCATGGAACATAGAGTACCCAGTGCTCTGATTTCCTACGGACTGTATAGTATCTAACATCGTATCTAACACCATATCAAGCCTGATCTTGAAAATCCCCAATTTCCACCTCTACTACTTGACCTGGCAGGCTATTCCACACACTGACCACTGTCTGCGTGAAAAGATTCTTCCAAATGTCGGTATAAAATTTACCTTTTGCTCATTTCTATGTATGCCCCCTCGTTCTACTAACAAAACTCAACCTTAAGAATTTCTTGTAATCCCCAATATAAATTTAAAAGCCTCAATCAAATCACCCCTAGGTCTCCTTTTACTAAGCTTGCCATAAATTAAATTTAATTCGCCCACTTCTGGATTTTGTAGAAATCTTCTTAGATTACTTTGGAAATACCAACATCCTTGGTTGACTCCCGAAGGATGTTGGTATTTCCAACAAACAATTCTATAATGATAGATAAGTATTTTATGTTTGACGTGAGTTAAACTGACAGGCCTGTAGTTTCCTGGATCAGTACGGTCCCCTTTCTTACATACTGGTATTATATTACAGTCCTCCGGTATTTCTTCAGTTTTTAAAGACTGTAAAAATACTCACCAGTGGTTTAAAGATGAGCTCACCTAACTTTTTGAGTACCCTTGGGTATATACCATCAGGGCCTGGTGCCGTATTTATCTTTGGTTGATGTAATTGATTTAGTCCTTTTTTATCCTCTATCTCAATATCTGCCAAGACATTCTGAGTACTGAATATGCCTTCCAGTCTATTAGTAACCTCATCTCTTGTAAAACTCAACAAAGTATCTAAATCATCAGCAATATCATTACTCTAATATAGCAAAGCTTTATTTTTTATTTACCTTACATCCTCCTTGACTATACTTTTCCTACCACAGTATTGAAGGAAATGTTTAGGATTACATTTAGCATCTTGGGCAATTTGCCTTTCAAAGAGCTTCTTAGCTTCTCGTAGTTCTTTTTTAACCTTAGCACACAGAGAGTATTACAATATTCCACATTATTACTCTCGGTGCCATTATTTTTTCTTCATTTCACGGGGAGGCGGCTTCTTCAACATACTTTTCCTTATCTGCGGAATAAATTTACAATGTGCCTCAAGAATAACCATTTTGAACCTGCCACACTTTTCATTTACAGTCTTGCAATCAAGAAGCTGCACCCAGTCTATATTACTTCAACTTGCTCACATCTTGTTAAAATTGGCTCACAGAAAATAAAATATTCTGTCCTTAGAGGAGGCCCAATTAATTTGCCAAAATATATCAACTGCAGAATGATCTCTTGTCCCAATTGACTCAATTACCTCTGTGCTGCAAATTGTGCAAAGGTCATTTATAACATGTAAAATTTTTTACATTCTTCCTCAGTTTTGCCTCGTCCTGTCATCAATTCCCAATTAATAGCGGGGTAATTGAAGTCACCCATAGCAATAGTCTCACCTTCCTGACATGCCACTTTTAGCCCGAGTTCAATTTCTGGAATTTCCTGCACATTATGATTTACTCACCGTGCTCAGCTCGGTGACGGCAGGGTCATGGTGCTGCAGCGACCGCGGGGCGGGGGGGGGGGGGGTGGGGGGGGGGGTCTGGTAGCGTACCTTTCTCAGAGCGGTGAATAGTGGCCTGGGCTCCGGGGAGTCACATTCCTCGAGGTAATTTTCAGAGCAACACGAAACAGCCTGCCTACCCCGACTGAGGAATGTGACGGACGGAGGCGACATTCCGGGGGATTGGGGGGGGGGGGGGTGGAAGGGAGGGGGGTGGGGTGGAGGATAGCCCATACACTAACAATCAGAGAATACTTGCATCTGAGCACACACACACTCACACATGCACACACGCACACACACGCACACACACACACACACACACACACACACACAAGCATGGGTGACAACACTAAAGTGTGACAGATGCAGTCAGTGCCACGCAGACAAAAAAGCAAAAGGACAAGGCCATGAGGACTTCACCAGGTTTAAGATGCCCTTCTTAAAAATAACTTCAAAAAATATTTTAAAACACCTTTAAAAATCTGATCCTGTACAGTTCACTTCCCTTAGTAGAGAGCACTGTTTTCTCAGGTAATTTCTAAATGAAACTACAGCACAGTATGATATAATTACAGGATTTACCTTTCCTGTCCATGTCATTTATTTTTGTAAGGTACTGTATTCATGTGTTGAATTAATAAGAGGTGCCTATAAATCAGTGCCCAGGATGATATTGGGTGGGTGAAAGTGGATTGTTTTCACATGTAGATACGCACACCCAGTCACAGACAGTCCATTATTGCATTCTGACACTCCTGCATAAATACTCATTGCTGCAGACTGGGCAGGGCCACAGGAAACTCCATAAATCAATCACAGAGATCATGTTTCTTTGGGGGGAAAAAAAACTTGAAGGATTCATTTTATATGTACCCACCTTTACCTTAGGTTCCAATGGGTACCAAGATACAGGGAAGAAGGATTGAGCCTATATATGAACACTCAGGTAATCTAATCAAAATTAATTTTCGGTAAAAAAAATTTTTTTGTGCATATTGCATTAAAACCATTCATCTCCAAAAAACAAACAAACAAAAAACAAAACGTATTCTATTTCCCCGTTGCCAATTTATGGTTTTATCATAGTTTCATCATTTGGGTTTCTGAACCAACTTTATTAGTTTTCGAGTTCTCTGACGTACACAGAGCCGGATGTATATTCTCAACGTGTGTTAAAAGACTGAAATGACAAAAAAAAAGGAGATACAAGGTTTTTCTTGCACGACGCTGTGGATCTGCTATTCCTGGAGCCGGGCCGTGTAAAGATTTGGATATCCTCTGACCGCTTCGGTAAATACGTGGACGAGGAGACACAGGCAGAGGTGAGACAGGAGATAAAAGGCTTCAGCACCATGGCAACTCAAATAACAAACGAGCCAACAGAAAGCAGGTGCAACGCGGTGAATACAGTGAAATGCCAATTCAAAAACGTGTCAAAAAAGATACAAAAACACTTCCTCAAACAATTAGAAAAACCACATTAACATGAGAGGGCTTATGCACTGAAACAAAATCAATACCTGTCCTTAAGTTACACGCAAACTTAAAAACAAAGCTTCAATAAAGTTCTTAATTTCTCTTATTAGGCAGAAATCATCAGCTGTGTCCGTGAAGACCAGACGACAGGTCACTGTTTTAAAAAAAAATTTTTTTAACATTTTTGGAATTTGCAGCGAAGTTCCAGCACAGAGAACAAAGTATAGGCACCAGCTCTACACCTCAAAATCTATGGTGGTGTTTTTTTTTTTGGGGGGGGGTGTTTGAGTCCACTCTATAGGTCCTGCAAGGCAGAGCCCCCTGCGGATCCCCCCGGGTCTCCCCTGGTGGACCCTGAGTTCTGGCTCTTCTGTGCCAGGTAGTCCTTGTAGCTGTGGGTGAGCAGGGTGTAGAGCAGCGGGTTGATGCAGCTGTTCCCGTAGGTGAGGCAGGTGACAAAGAAGTTGACGTAGGTGTGGGCGGCCGGGGACAGGGAGCGCAGGGAGTCCGGGGAGAAGAGGCGGACCAGCTGCCAGGCCCAGAACGGGAGGAAGCAGGCCCAGTAGGCCACGACGATGCAGAAGATCATGGACACCACCCGCTGCTTCAGACCCCTCCGGCGGGCCGTCCTGCCGCCGCCCCCCAGGCTGGCCTGCGCCTGGCAGTAGCGCCTGGCCAGCCCGGCGTACAGCCCCAGCATGGCCAGGCCAGGGCAGAGTACGCTGGTGCAGAAGAGCACCGTCAGGTAGGCCTTGAAGGCCTCCAGGGTCCAGGTGGGGAAGCACATGCGCTTGGTCAGGCCGGCCGCGTTGGGCTTGCTCTCCTTCAGCCGGATCATCACCATCATGGGCAGGGTGAGCACCAGCGCCGCGGCCCAGATGCCCAGGGCCACCAGCTTGCGGCCGCGGGCGGAGGAGCGGCGGGCGCGGAAGGGCATGGCCACGGCACGGTAGCGCTCCAGGCTCATGGCGCCCAGGATGAAGACGCTGGCGTGCATGGTGAGGAGGTCCAGGCTGAGCAGCACCCGGCAGCCCGCCTCGCCGAACAGCCAGTCCTGAGCGAAGTAGGTGCACACCACGAAGGGGATGGTGGACAGGTAGAGCAGGTCGGCCAGCGCCAGGTTGAGGATGTAGATGTACATGGAGCCCGTCCGCCGCAGCGCCGCCGTCTTGGTGATCGCCAGGGTGTAGACGTTTCCCGTCACGCCCAGAACGCACATGGTGAGCAGCGTGGCGCCCAGCAGCGAGGTCACCCACAGACCGCCGCCAGCGCTGCCCGTCGCCGACGGAGACGAGGAGTTGGAGCTCTGGTTCATGATGGGTTTTTATTTTTTTAAATTAATTTTTAAAGGAGACAAAACTATTTCAATTGCCTTCTCTGTGCTGCCGTGGGAACAGACTGGCCCATGCCGGATCAATCCAGCCAAGTCTTTTCAAACCTCACGGAGATTTTGGCCGTCATAGAAATACTCTCAGGGTAACCGATCATCGGATGGTCATCAGTCACACATTACAGTGAGAGAACAGTTAACTTCTGAGATGCTGACAAGCCATGTAAACCCATGAAGATTTGATATCCGGGTTCACTGTTTCTCGCCGCCCTGTATGGCAGAGAGAGAATGCGAATGTGGGAGTCAGTTAGCGCCAGGCTGCCTGGCGAAGCGGTCACACAGTTTCTTGTTTAATGTGGCCGTGTCTCCTCAGTGACTCCTTCTCTGGCGCGGATGCCAGGCAGATTCCAGCTGGTAGAATCCCACCCACGCGTCTGATATTAAAAATGGCTTTACAGAGGGTCCGAGATTCACGTCCTTTCTGACGCAGGCGCCCGGTCGCCGGTGTGGCAGGGGTAGCCGAAGAGAACCCCGAAAGAGCGTCCCGTCCTTACCGCGTCTCCTTCGCCGCTCATTCCGCGGCCCCTCGGCTCGTCCGCGAAGCCATCGCGCCGCGCCCGCGCTCCGGCCGGGAAACGGGGCAGCGGGCAGACGGAGGCCGGGCCGGTGGAGGTTCTGTCCCGGGTCCCTCCCGACCGCGTCTCCAGCGTCTTGCGGACGGGCGAGCGAGCAAACTGAGACTTCCCGTCCGGCTCCTGCCGTTAACTCCCCTCCCTCCCTCTCTCTCTCTCCCTCTCTCTCTCTCTCCCTCACTCTCTCTCTCTCTCTCTCTCTCCCTCTCTCTCTCTCCCTCACTATCTCTCTCTCTCTCTCTCTCTCCCTCTCTCTCTCTCTCTCTCTCTCTCTCTCCCTCCTCCGTCTGCGCCGCGGCTCTGTGCCGCCCGGCGTGGGTCGTCCGGCGCTCTCTCCCGCGCGGCGCACCAGGGTTCTGAGGTCCGGAGACTGAGGTGCCGAGGAGCCCGTCTGGCTGCCTTCCTGGCCTCCCGCAGCCCTCTCCTCGCCCCTCTCCTCGCCCCTCTCCTCGCCCCTCTCACGTAGGTGCCACCTCACTTGACGCCCAGGATTTACGAGGCATTCGGCCTGCTCGCTCGCCCGCTTCGTCTCCGAACACCCCCGTGCCGTTTTGCACGCCCTGACTAAGTGCTCATTTATGGACTGTTCACCCCTCCCTCCTGCTAATCTACAAATCAGCACATAACCAAACACACACACACACACACACACAACATCACACACAACACACACAAACGCCATATGCACAAACTTAAACAACCCAATTTATATTTAAAGACACACATGTACCTACTTGCTCAAAAATAAGAATAGGCACACATATTTGTTGGGTACATAGACAAACAAATCCACTGGCACAAACACACACAAACAAACACACACACACCCACACGTGCGCGCACACACACACACACACACGCGCACACACAGGCACACTGTAACACAGCCAAGCACATGCACAGGACGTGTGAAAACGTGCTGTGCCGTGCTGTGCTGGAGAGGGGCTGGCAGTTTGCTGAGACAGAATCAGAGATGCGCAGTCAGCGCGATTCACAGCATTCTGTTCCACTGACCTACGCTCACGCCGGCGATCCATGCCAAAGAACAGCCGCTGCAAAGGTGGGGAAGACATCGCGGCTAGGTACCAGCACCCGTAACCGAAATAACTCTTTCACAGGTAACCGAAAGAGGACAGGGTGAGGGAAGGGATTAATTCATGGAACACTATCTCAAAAAAAAAAAAAAAAAAAAATGGACACAGAATTGCAGTAGCATGACTTTTATGTTTTATTACTGACAATACAGTCTGAGGCAATTCCCAGATATTAAGTTCTTATGAAATTCATCCGGGATTCGTCATCTTTTAACAGTGCATGCAGGGTCCTGTGGATCATAAAACTACTATATAAGAATGAATACGATTACAAAAGAAGATTAATTTTAATGTTCATAAAACTTGACATTTCTACACTTGCAAAATGTCTATCAGGACAACCGAAAGTCTTGTAGAATAGGGTCTTGTGTATTATTGGTGTATTAATATACTGATGCCGAGCATATTACCACTGGGTGGCAGTGTAGGATGCAGTACCTTACAGTCAAGCGTTCAAGGGCTTTTGCAGCCATTATAACCATTCAAGACAAACAATCACCTGCACTTTTCACTATATGTGCACAAAATCCAAATGCAGCTTGATCCTAGCAGAGAATCTGCCTATTCAAAGAATTGCCTCCAACAGGACTTCACAGGACTGATGTATAAAATGATAATTAAAAAAATATGAATCATAAGTGTAATAATCATCATTACTAGGTCAGCCAGCAGGTGTCAGCCTTACGAGGGAAAACGTATTCTTGTATGACCATTTATTATTATTATTTTCTTATCCTCAAAAAAGTTATTAAAAATCGAGGTTCTACATGGACCCAATCCACATTTCTGGCATGGAAACCACCATATGCTGAAACTGACTTATAAAAACATTCAGTGAACATCAATTACAAAAAATAAAAAATAAAATTAAAAACTTAGTGTAGGGACCTGTTGACAGTGTCATATACATATTTAAAAAAAAAAATATTTCCACTAGGTCCATATTTCAATGGCCTGGGGACGACAGTGAAAGAAAACAATGATCTGAGAAGAGCAAGCCTTCACAAAGAGTAACAATCAGTGGTGGTATGGTGGGCCTTTCCCTCACACAGCTTGATTCTGACTGAAGGGGAGATAGTGGTGTTTTACAGGCACTACAATTCTCAACTTGGAGACGTTAAAGCCACCGAGGTGACCCGTCATTCACCGAGGTGAACCGTCATTCACCGAGGTGAACCGTCATTCACCGAGGTGAACCGTCATTCACCGAGGTGAACCGTCATTCACCGAGGTGACCCGTCATTCACCGAGGTGAACCGTCATTCACCAAGGTGAACCGTTAATATTTTACATTAAGCACTCATTAAAAAATTTTTTTTAAAAAATAAAAAGATTTTGCAACATTTGGTATAATGCCCTGCACATCTATTCAAAATTATTTTGCTTTCTTTTTATCAGCAAACATTCCCAGAACAAAGGCTGGCAATAAAACTAAACACAAAACAAAATGAAAAAAGACAAAAGTTTGAACGGTTCAATTGTTGGCAAATGTTCGTATAAACTCATGCACCCCACTGGGAAATGTAGTCATTGGTAGGCAGAGGCTCAATCAGATCACACAATTACCCAGAACCTCTGCTGCTGCTTGAATTGTGTTTTTTCTCCCGTGTGTCACAGGCTGGTGTGATTGGACGGTCTCTCGCTAGCCAGGGATGAAGGCTAAGACAGTGAGGAAGGCCAGTTTGTTACTGAAGGGTTTATCGCTGGTGGATAGGAGCAGACTGTGTTGTAGTGTTCATATCCGTCAGTGTTTGTGCCTGAACAGAGCCTCCACTGTAAAAAACATGCATGGTTTCATTAGTGATACTTAATAATGAAATAAGCTGTACACACACACACACACTCAATTTATAACACACTCATGCATTTTCCAACATACACAGACACCCACAATTCATAACACACACATGCACTTTACAGCATACACACAGGTATGTACGTTCCAACACATGCACACACACACACACACACATACGCATACACTTTACAACACGCACACACAGGTATGTACATTCCAGCATACGCAGACACATAGGATTGCTTTTTACAACACAAACACACACACACACACACACACACAGTGCTAGTGTAACAGACACAGACACAGACACACACAATCGAACACAAAGACATGGCTGTGCTCACTGGAGTACTCTTGCGGGGTCATCACGGTGCTGATGATGGAATTGAAGTGAGTCAGCCATTCCTGCTGCTCGCTCTCCGACTCGCAGGTGAACAGGAAGCTGCGGTCCGGCGTCACTATGGTGATGCCGTGCTGCCACGCCCCATTGCAGTGGGTGTTCTGGGGCAGGCCGGAGTTGGTGCTGTAACCGTGGTCCCTGTGGCCCAGGAACACCTCGCCCTTGGCGAAGGCATCCTGGGTAAAGCACAGCAGCTCAGTGAGAAAGGAGAGCCTAGCCGCCATCACAGCTCAGCGAAAGAGACGCACAGCTCCGTCGGGAAATGACCCGTCCCAATTATCAGTGCACCTATTTATTTTTCTGACCGTGGCTGAAATGGCGGGCAGCTGAGCAGACGCGTCTAATCGACCGTGGGCCGCCATCCGGCCGCCATAAGCAGTGCGTAATTAAAACCTCGCCGTTGTTTGTTTCATTTATTTATTCCAAACAAATTGAGTTCATGATGCGAGCCGAGGGAACATGGCAGGAATCGTGTCCCGCTGTGTAATCATGTCGTCTCCACTGAAGTCTTTACCTGCCCCACCCTCTTCACACACACGCACATTAAACAAGCCTTTGTAAAAACCAACAAATGGCCGTTGTAAGGAATGGGCAAAAAAGTACAAACATCACACTTGTGTTTGCTGATAAGTAAAAATTTCTGGTCAAGTTTTTTTCATCACAGCAGGCAAACAGGTTACATATTCTACCACAAGTATATTTACCTTAGCAATTACTGTTACATTTATTATTTATAATAATAATAATAATAATAATAATAATAATAATAAATGCCACACTTAAAATATGCAAATCAATGAAAAACAAGCAGCTGATATATGTATACACCCCCCCCCCATCCCGAATCACCAGTGCCAGAGCGCCTGTCATACCAGGGGGTCTTTGTAGTACATCAGCCGTCGGTGGTCCAGGGTGAACCATCGCTTCTTAAAGCCCTCCGTTTGCTGTCAGAGAGGGACAGACAGGCACCGGTGATATTACGCCACACGTTTCCACAGAATATCTGCACAGCAGACAAAGTCTTGCTAACTTTTCAGGATAAGCACCGAGCACAAGGGTACAATGGTAGTTCTTCACCTGGGAATCAATAGCTATAACCTCACGCAGTTCCTTAGGCACTGTAGCGTTCAAGTACATGGTAGGATAGGGTTAGGGTAAGATTTATGGTTAGGGTTAGGGAATCAATAGCTATAACCTCGCGCAGTTCCTTAGGCACTGCAGCGTTCAAGTACATGGTAGGATAGGGTTAGGGTAAGGTTTAGGGTTAGGGTTAGGGAATCAATAGCTATAACCTTGCACAGTTCCTTAGGCACTGTAGCGTTCAAGTACATGGTAGGATAGGGTTAGGGTAAGGTTTAGGGTCAGGGAATCAATAGCTATAACCTTGCGCAGTTCCTTAGGCACTGCAGCGCTCAAGTACATGGTAGGACAGCCAGCGAAGGCTGACGCATTCTGCTCTGACTGTCCCTGTGACATATCTGCGCAAGCACCCGCCTCACTCCGACGAGAGCGAGAGGCCCAAAACGCAAGCGGCTCAATCTGCCGAAGGAGCGGCGCTTCCGGGATTTCGGAACAAAAGCCCCTCTCCCGATGTGACTCAGGAGTCCTTTGTTCTCCTGTCTTTATTTAGCTCCTGCGCTGCGATATCTCCCCGTACACACTCGTTTAAAGCATTCGCTCTCCAGGTGGAGCGCTCGGCGCAGACGGAGCGCCTGTCGTCTTTGAAGATACACGTTTTTTTTTTCCCTACACCAACTCAATTAGCGAGCCCGCCTCCTCGCTGCCCCGGCTGTGAGTGACACGCAGGAATTACGCCGCTCGATGAGTGACGACCGCATTGTTCAGCTCTGGAGCGGTTCGCCCGCGCGTCTCCGGAAACAGACCGGCCCGCGCTGACGAAGACGCCAATTATTCTGGTCCGGGAAATACAGCGCCAAGCCGACCTGTTTCCCTCACTAACCACCGTCGTGTGATTTCATTGACTCGGGGGGGGGGGGGGGAGAAAATATGCAAATCATTGCAATATGAGACGACATCACTAAAGACGGCTTTGAGAAAAAATGTAAATGCAGGAGGAAGTTGTGTCTGACTCTTGACTGTGACTCAACAGCAGTGGTGACTGTATCTTTCGAGCACACAGAGGCTGTGTCTTATCAGCAGAGGAAGACGAGGTCTGAGCATAGCCACTGTGAAGTGAATACTCACGTCGTCAGCACTAAGGGAACAGCAGGACTTTTGAAGCGTGGAGCATGGGCACAAAGAATCATGAGCAGTCGTAGTGAATGTGGTTTTAACATCGCTGGAAAATTTTCCAATACTACCCATTGTTTCAGAGGCTAGAGCAAAAAAACAGCCTAGTTGTACAACACACTGACACTTACCCTTGGCCCTGTCTTCTCCATGTAACCCTCCTTCAAAAAGTTCCTGGTCAGTTTGGGTTTCAGCTGCGGGACAGACATTCACATAAGACACGTACCGCCAGTCTCTCCTGGATTCAATCAAAAGCTTTCACGCCCAATCAAGATAGAGCGCTGTTCAATCAAAAACGAACAAACAAGCAAACAAGCAAAGCAAAAACAAATTCCTCGTTGCATAGCAAGGCGCAGCGCACTCACCTCCACACTACTCGCTCCTGGGAAAGCCACTTCCAGGTAGTGGAGCTGAACTGCTCGGATGGAGTTGAACCAGTCCACGATTTCCTATTGGGCAGAGTGGTAACAGGCAGGTATGTGTGATGCAGGGATAAGCGTGAGTGAGGTCACCAACACTGTAAAATCGTCTGTCTGAAGGAACGTTCTAATCTTGTAATGAAACTGAAACTCTGTTTTTCTTTTTTTATCTTAAGTTATTTTTTTCTTGTCAAGTGAAGTTGTCATACCTCATTGGTCAAATCGTCTCACCACATTGGCAGCCTTTTTCATTTAGTATAATTTAGCAAAAATGTAACAGAAGTAAGATCTTAAGAGGAAAATGTAAGGCTCAAGTGCTTGATAAGACTGACTCATTTTTTGTTTTTTTGCAGCACAGTGTTGTCCCTGTGCCTTCAGGGGGCCCTACAGCTGTACCTTGCCACTTTCGTGGTACAGGAAGATGTTGCGGGTGTTGTAGTCCTTCAGGTAGGTGATCTGGAGGCCGTTGGGGTTTCCGATCTTCTCCGGCTGGAAGCTGGCGTTTATGGTGTCCACCTTGATCACTGCTTTGGGCTCCTTGGCCTGGTTGAGCGGAAAGGGGAAACAAGAGACCAGCAAACAGCGGCGTATAGAGTTAGTCTGAAAGGTAAATCGTGGCCTCCTGGCAGGCTGGTGATTATGTTTTGCGCTCAGAGACAGACAGAAGCCAATTCAGACGTGTCAGAATGGGAATCCGATACGTGAAACGACCCATTCCAAAACGTGTCATTTGCAGATATGTGTTCCGAAAATTGGCAACAATAGTTGAACCCCCATCGAATATTGGCATCCAGTCAGTGTGAGACCAAGGGATTTGCTTGCTATTAATTAGCCACAGCCCTCTACAGCAACTAGCTTGAATTCAAGGAGTTTCACCTGAATATTTCATGAACTGTTATTCTGATGCAACATTAAGTGTGACCTACTTTATAGGCTTATGTAGTCAAAACTGAACAACATATAAAAGTTTTGCTTCGACTGCACAATCAGGAATTACTAAGCAATTCCCTCTCCTACAAGTAAACTGTATTCCATGGTCGTGGGATTCAGCCATTACACACAAGTAAACAGTGACTTAACACAATTATTACAGGGAATTACCACAGGGATTTAAATAAGTGGTTTCATCTTACGGTTGAAATGTCCTGGGAGTTTCGGTCAGCGCTTTATAGTCTAGTCTGAACATGTTTTGTGCAAAATGTGGTTGCGTTTCTCAGGAATCCTGCTGTTTTGTGGTGCCTTTAAGTATTACTGTACTCTTTCAAAGTACTTTTTTCAAAAAGGTTCCATCTTCATTTTACAGTTATCCTGTGGTTTAGATTGTCTTTATCATTCAGCAATAGAAGCTACTATATGCAGGCTATGAACAATAAAATTAGAAAATTGGTGTGTTATGAATCTTGACCAGATCATGGAACATACACTGGCTATAAGCATTCCAATGACGTGTCCTAAAGTACATTCAGGATATAAACTATACCCCAAATTTTAATACATGTTATTGTTCACTAACCCCTATATTGATAAATAGATTAGTAAACAAAAGAAGGTAGTAAAATTTGGGGTATAGTTTATGAATCATGGGCCAGATCATTGGGAATATGTGTGTATGCTCATCAAGTCACCCTCCCAATGATTGTGCCCCCATAAGTCACATCCGGTCCAGGTCCTTCCTGAAGCATTAGCAACCATGCGAATGCTGTGTAGCCGCTCCACAGACTCACGTCGTACTTGGTGTAGTACTTCAGCGTTCCCTCCCTCTCGTTGAGGACGAACCTCCTGCTCAAAAACTGCCCGTTGTCCCGTCCTCTCTTCATCAGCATGCCGTCCCTCATCCCTGCGTTGCCACAGCGATACGCAGTCAGACATAGAGCAACATGATAAAGGTGAACCGTAACTGGCTAATGACTCTAAACAAGAAAGAAACCTCTATCGGATACTGAAAATACGATTTATCATTTCACCAGCATATGGAAAGAAACTGTTAAAGGCACTAGTGCATGCAAACAAATTTGCATAAAACCACACCATCACACTATCAATGCTTGATTTAAAATAGACAAATGAACTGACAGCCCTGCATGCAAAAGAGCGCTCTCGTTCACTAGCAATGCAACATCGAGCTGCATATGACACATATACTGGTTACATTAAAGGGAACTCATAGAGACAATGACATATAAAGTACATTATGTACCAAGGACACAGCATATGAAATGAGCCACAAGACCTTCCTGTAACAGTGGATGAAGGGTGGAGCTGAAGCCTTTCTACCACACTCACCTTCCTCATAGGTCAGCTTCTTCCCAAGCTCCATAAACTCTTCCCTTTCATACTTGGCTTTGATCCACTGCTCTCTTAGTACCCTACACAGACATAGCACCACAGATTAGCACCACAGTAATGAAATCAAACCTGACATACACACACACACACACACACACACCAATAAAACCAGAATCACACCCACAAAGCCATGAAATTAGACCAGAATCACATACACAGAACCAACCAACAAGACCACAATTACACAAACATAAACAACCAACGAGATCACAATCACACAAACAGAACCATGAAATCACACCAGTCATCAATCGATTGCAGAATCTCACACACACAGCCACAATTTTAACAACCACCAATTCGTCAGCCAGATAGAGCCTACTGACCATCCTCGAAATCGCAGTAACACAGTCATCAACTGACCAGAAATCACGAACAGACCATAGCAGTCAGAAACACATACACACATGAAGTCGAGCGAGTCTGCAGCAAGCGAGTCAATGTCCTCGTAAGCCCTTCCTGCGTAAAGCAGGGACCTCTTCCTGGGTTAACACTGAACAAGCCTTCTGGAGTCAGAGAGCAGCCAGAGAGCGGCTGCCTTACAGCCAGAGCTTGGAGCAGCAGTGATTGCCCCGCTCCCGTTGTTTTTTTTTTAATGGTTAACGGCTGAACACGGGGGTCACACACCGAGGCCGAAAACACGGTGACCGCAGCGCCCGGGACATTCTGCCAGCTGTTAATTAGCCGTGTGTGGAGAAAAATAAAAAACAAACGAGCTGGGAAGGGAGCAGCACGGCGCCATGTTGTCGACGGCAGCGTGCAGAGGGTGACTTCGTAGCCAATCAGAGGAGCTCTCCATGAACACTTGGGGGAAGTGGGGGGGGGGTGGCTAGTGGCTGGATCACGTCGGTTTCCACGCCGTCGCAAGGTGGCCTAATTGCGAGGCGGCTTGGCGGTCAGGCGCTAGGGAGCCACTGCGAGAGCTGGAGTGGCTATTAGCATTCGCTAAGTACGGCCCGCTACTGCTATTTACAGCCTTCCCCTTCTCCCGTTCCCGTCGGCCCGACGAAGGTCAAGTGGAGCAATCATTTGGCTCCGTTCCCCTTGGAGCGCCGATTGGCCGCGAGAGAGCCGTTAGGAAAGCGGCACGCCGGCCGCACGGCGACGGTTGCCGCCCGGGGACGCTGATGAGAATTAATGGTTACTGATTACAGGGGGACTGGCTTTGCTTTGCAATTTTCATTAGGAGCGCCAGGCAGCCTATTGATCTGTGGGAAGGCCACTCTCATACTTTAATACCAGCAGAAAAGAGAAGACAAATTGTCCATTGAAGATGAGGAGGATTACCGAGGCCTGAAATAAAAGTTCTGAAGTTTTGGGTGCCAGTCAGGATCAATATAATCTCATTTAATGTGATGCGCAACGCAAAGGTTTTTCGAGCTTTCTTTGGTGTGGGGAACGGGCAGATCTAAAACGCGGGCACCCTGATGCGGTGGAGTGTGTTTAACGCATCATTGAGGATGCAACTGAGGACAGCTGCTGGGTGACTCATCCCGCTGAGCCAGTTTTAAAGCGCGTGGACGGGCTCCATGGTCTCAAACCCCATAAGGCGCCAACCGCCTTCGGCTGGCAGCCCCTGAGGATGGCACATAGCTGCTGTCCATGGAGGGAAGGATTCAGCGAATGGGACGACCTTGCCTGTTTGCCCAATAGTGACTCCATTTTGTCAATTAGGAGTATTCCTACTATCTGAATGCCCTTCCACCGACAAGCAAGCTGAACTAGCGGACCAGGGAGTGGATAACAGTGGCTGCCAACAAGGAAACACGTTTCAAAGGGGAGGAGCTGGTCGTAGAGACAATAGGGAAAAGAGGAAAATCTAGGGAAAAATAGCTTTATAAAGCATATAATTGAAGGAGAACGCTTTCAGTCCTGTTTTATTCTCCTGCTCCTCATTCAGATTACAGGTTCTGAGGGAACTGTACTGAGTGTGTGACAATGAGAGTCTGCCATGTTGCTTGTTAGCAGCACAGGTGGGGCGTGTAGCTGTAAACCAGTTCAAAGTCCACACTACAGAAAAGAGGTTCACACTCAAGTAACAATTTCACTGAAGGCTGTTCCCTCTTGTTCTCTCTTTCTCTCTCTCTCTCTCTCTCTCACGCACACACTCAGACACACACACACACAACTATGAC
This sequence comes from Anguilla rostrata, assembly GCF_018555375.3. NCBI lineage: Eukaryota > Metazoa > Chordata > Actinopteri > Anguilliformes > Anguillidae > Anguilla > Anguilla rostrata. The sequence goes on from NC_057934.1 coordinate 62,741,257, forward strand.
ATCAGCAGCTGGCTGCTGAGAAAAGTTGTTTCAGCTGCACGGCATTGTGGGAAACTGCACTTTCAACCTTTTTGTTTTTTCCAGCCACTGTCATACGTGCAGATCGCAACATGGCACCCAACTGAGAGCATGGGAAGGTCATCGGTAGTGGTGGCAACACAGGGCTCAGTCTATTCCACACATCAGCCTTACATGAAATAAAGCAGTGGGCCCATTACTGAGCAATTATATGCAGATTCTGTGTTATGAATATGCCCATTACCTTTTTTTTACACATGATAAAACAGTGCTTATTGGCGTCCATGTACGTACATACACCCACACACAGTAGTTCACATATTGAACACATGGCTGGTTACCGGCTTCTATATACATATATATATATATATATATACACACATATATATATATAACCAGAGCTGAAAAGGGAGGTGCCATCGAGACTTACTGGCAGTCCTTGTGGGTGGGCTTGTAGTAATACACTGGAACTGCAGCCTCGTACTTTGCCTTCATCGCTTCGTTTCCGTTCTGTGCCATGAACTGAAAGACGAACATTCAGAGAAAAGCTGTGTTTCAGAAAAAAGAAGTTAGACCGGAATAGGCAGCGCCCGGACGCCAGCTGAGAAGGTGTTATTTCAGACAGGCGTATGATAGCGGGCACTGTAATTACCCGAGTCACACAAATTGCAAACACACTGTAGTCTTAACTGATGGAGCTGGACGATAACCAAACTCTCTAGAACATGGGGGGAGGTGTTGAGGTCAAAAAGAGACCTGACTTCAGATTCAGATCTGCTATAGCAACCTGTAGCGACTAGCAGAGTTCTGTGGAGGCCACACCTAAACCAACCGACAGAGCTATCCGTTGTTTCGGGCCACTTGGGAGTTTGAGCTTGCTATTGGACTTGAGTTTGAGCTGGATTCCGAGATTGATTGTGCTCACCTGCACCTCAGAGTCCTCCCAGCGGGAGAGACTGAGGGACTTGACCTTGCCGAGGTCTGGAAGGTTCCGGTGAATTCCGGAGCAGCCCAAACAGATGAACACTCCCAGGGAACACGAGCCCCATTCTGGGTCTGTAAGGAAAAGAAGCAGCCATTTAAGTCAGACAGACTGAAAAACAGACAGACAGACAGAGCCGTGTACTGAAATGAGTTTTACGTCAGTGGCGACAGAGGTAGAGGAGGAACCCTCTGTGGTTATTGACGGACTCATAGCAGGGGTAAATATATTTCAATCAAAATGGCCACTATGCAGACCCTTCTCTCTGAGGTTTGAACTGAGTTACAGAGGAAACGGAGGAACCTGAATACCAAAGTGTATCGGGCAGCCGCAAATACTGTAGTTTAACTCACACCACTGTCACAGCGAAAACCACAGAAGAAGACCGATGGCCAACACCTAAGGGTGGATAAACATTTTTTTAAAAACCTCACACCCTGCTTTTAGGCCTCAGTGCTCAACCAAAAACATAAAATAATAACTTTCCCTACCAGGAAATAATAATACTAATAAAACTAAATAATGATAATAATACCTTTTCCCTACAGGACATTTTCAAAAGGCAGTGGTGCTTAACAATACTGGGTATCCATCCGGAGAGTTCCGCACATCTAAAAGATTCCTGCTGCAGTATATCTCAGTAGTGTTCATTTTAAATTAAAGCTAGCTGCCAAAAGTCAATACAAAAGTCAATAAGCTGGCTTTTATGTCGCTGTCACAGGGAACAAAAATAAATTAGACAGGGATTGAAAGTTACTAAAAATCATTTGGAATGTTCCTACACCTATGAGAATCTCAGCTTTTCCAGCGCAACAGCTGTTATTAATTTCAGCAGTCTGGTCAGTGTTCCCACATGTCCCACATGTTAAATGTTGAAATTTTGTTGTGTCTGCAATCGACTGCTGCTTTCTTAGCCAGGTATCTCTTGAAAAAGAGATTTCTAATCTCAATGAGACTAACCTGGTTAAATAAAGGTTAAATAAAATAAAATAAAATAATGACGCTAATGTATGAATGCTGATGCAGGGATACATGGCAACCAGTCAACATGTTAACAGTGTACTCTGATCCCACGCCCAGCCCACACCCCACACTCACAGCTTTCCAAAGAACATTGAGAAGTTACAGAATCATGTGACATTGAAGCGTTTCGCCAGTTAGCTGCCCAGCTAAAGGACATGACTGGGAAGAAAGGAAAACAATAAATATATTCATCTTGAACAAAGATATATTCCTTCATTCAATCACTCAAGACGGAAGAACAAAAGTGGATTGGCACTGTGCCAACCAAGCAGAACACCTGTAGTCATAGGCTTCAGAGGGACTGCAACCTCATCATACAGGTGTTCCTTCCATGCATTGGATTTGGAGATGGCTTACAGTGACTTTTCTTTCTGTTTTAACCATAAATATCTCAGTTCCTCAAGTCCATAGAGTAGCAAACACTGTTGCTGTGGTTGAGAATGTAAATGACGACGTCATGCCTTGGTTATGGCAACTGACCACATGAATTATCCAACAGGTGGAGATAAAATAAATCTTTTTATTTAATTCATTATTTTTAAACCCGTGTTTATTAATTTTATGAAGAGAAAAATGTATTCAGTACATAACATAAATAGCTTAATTACATACACACACGCACACTAGGGCTGTCAAAAAATATTCGAAGTTCGAAAACTATTCGAAAATCTTTTCTTTTTTTAAGTTTGAATATTAGTTTTGGGTCCCGCGTTTTGTAATTAACATGAATATACAGGCTTTAATTTCATGCGGCAAGTCATGTTCATGCACGCAAAGTTCATTTCCTGTGCTAACGTTACTTCCTGTCAACAAAAAACGTTCTGCCCTAGACCCAGAGCAAGTGTATAGTCTGGTTTTCTTTGACAATAACCTCCGGTGATACTTTCAGCTCCATGGACACCTAACGTCAGCTAGCCTCGCGAACCAGTCTCTTTTTTCACTTCGTTCAACAGATCTGGTCAGCTAACAATTTAGGCTAAATAATGTTCCCATGGCAGGCTATGTTTCCTTACTGTTCTGAAGATTTTGATAAAACTGGATGATAAAAGAAGTTAAACAAACTAAACAGAGTAAGTAAGTTATGTTGTTTTAGGCTACATGTATTAGCTGTTTGAATAGTTTTTGTGTTAAGAAATAAACAGGGATTCCTGTAAACAATAATTTCCCTATTATTGTGATTAATAAATGCCGAGCTGTGGCACATTACATCCACGGGAACGTCCTTTCTTCATTTGCGCATTAGGCTATAGAAACTGCAGGGGGCTCATTTATAAAATGAACTTGCGTGCATCCGTCAAGTGAAGACCTGACGTAAAGCCACAGCCGTTTCCACGGTCAAATCGAGTCATGTTGAAATTTTATAAATCACTACTTTGACGTGATTTTCTACGTACGCGCCACACAGTTGATCTAAAATACGTTTTATAAGTGAGGCCCTAGATGTACTAACCTAGTATGAAAGGTCACTGATGTCCTCTATTCTACTGCCCGCTTGTGGAAAATAAGGCGCAGACCAGTTTAGAGGGAGCGTCACGTGAATACGTGCATCACGCGCCTGACAATAAGCAGCTTATTTTTTTAAATTATAGGCAAATGATATTCGAATATATTCGAACTCTAACTAATTACAAAATCTAATATTCAAACTCAATTTCATGGCACTTTTGACAGCCTTAACGCGCACACACGCACACACAGAGAATAACAATCTTCAGGTTAGCAATTTTTCTGAAGGTAAAACATTACAGTGCCCAACCTAGGATTGGAACAGACAACCAGGTGCCCATCAGCTTGGTGTCCAAACTACATATACTTGAATGGAGTAACATATATAGGCTACACAGTACAGCCAGGAATTTAACACGTGGGATTTCAGTGGGAAGAGAGACAATAACTCTATGGTGATGTCACATTCAGCACCGTTATGATGTGTCATATTCACTCAGACAGCAATCACACGGTAACGCATCACATTCACCCAGACACTAAACACAGTATGGTGTCACATTAACCGCTGGAACCCTTGGCCCACGGAGAGTGTGGGTTGCACCATGGATTAGATGCCAAGCAATGCTGGCATCCGCCTCAGGCTAATTTTCAGTAGGTGTGCTTCTGGCCTCAACTGTCAGGCCACGTCAACAACAACAGTGGACACGTGCGATTGCTTTAGCAGACATTCGACTGCATGTGTTGTGTTCTCATGTTCTTCTGTCTGTGTGTGTGTACATGACAGTTTGTGTGTGTGTGTGAATCGGCGTATCGTCGGTCTCCAAACATGCCTGAATCTGGCAGGTGAAACTGCAAAATGAAATATATGATTAGTCCCCAGCCATGGAAACAAATCATACTCTGATTTTTGCTCCTGGGATGATGTCAGATTTTAAAGCGCCCATTCACATGCTAACAACGTGTCTGAGCTGCATTTTCACACGACATGTACTGTAAAATGTCTGTGTACTTATATACTCATGTGAATGCCTGTGTGTGTGTGTGTGTGTGTGTGTGTGTGCAATGCATGTATGTAACTGTGTGTGTGTGTGTGTGTGTTTTTGGGACCGTGGGAACTCTGTGGGAATTTGTGTGTGTGTGTGTAACTTTGGGAACTGTGTGTGTATCCACATGGCAGTATTAGTGTTTTTTGTACTCACTGTGATCGCTCAGTGTGATATAAATAACTGTCTGAGTGCATGTCATCAGGGGGACAGCACTGTATCTTACACGCTGCCTTTTAGCTAGTTTCACATCCGCTACTGCACACAAACATTCACACATCCCGCGCAGAGCGACCGGCTGGCTGTGGTCACATGATTCTGCTTCCGTGTCTTTATGTTTGTGTGTACAGTATGCACGGCGTGCACATGTGTATGAGATGTGTGCGTGTGTGTGCGTTTGTATTTGTGTGCGTGCGCGCGTGTGTGTGCGCGCATGTATGCGTGTGTGCGTGTGTGTGCACCCATGTGTTCATGTAACAGGAAGAAAGCTAAGACATATTCCAGGGAGAGAAACACGTGTATTTATAGCAGATAAACCTGACTGCACCAGCACATCTACACAGACACAAAAGCAGAAGTCCCCTCCCACCGGCCCAGCTTCACTGGAGTTTCCTTGTCTGCTGTCTAATCAGAGTCAATAGGGATCAGACTTTGACTGGCAGACCCAACGCCTACTCTCTCTAACTCACTCGCGTGAGGTTGCTGGAACTGAACCGCTCGGCCCGTAGGCCTGACAGCAGTTAATCTACTGGACCGCACTTCAACAGAGAAACAGAATACAGACTTAGACCAGACCATCCCAATAAGTCTGAGGTTAGCCAATCAGGAACAGGGATTTGCTGAGGTCTCACGCACACGGAGTTACTGCGAGAGAAGGAATGCAAATAGAGAAGGAAAAAAAAGAGCATATTTTGAAATATGACTCCTCTCTGCAGCCCGTGCGATGTCCCTGCATGTTACGGGCAAGGCAATCACACAGGAAGCAAAGGACCGGAACAGCAACAAAATATTCACCCGCCAATGTCCATTTCAGTGAAAATCAAATTACACAGACGGTAAAACTTTAACTTCAAACATCTGAGCTGAAGCCAAAGGGGACATAAAAAGCATCTAAACTGCATTGAAACTTAAAGACCCTCAGGTGTGCCACTGACCTGTTAAAGCGCTTGAATGAATGGGATTGTAACAAGGAGCTTGCCGGGCAGGTAAAGTGCAAATACAGGTGGTTTAAGTGCCCTTGATAAAAGAACCTGTGACATACTGCAGTAAACGTTGAGCTTTATACCCGTGTAAGAAAAAGTCAACTGTGTAAGCCACCCGAGATATAAGCCACCTTAAACCTCCAAAACTGGGAATTTAACTAAAGCAGATAGCCTATGTGAAGTGATGTCACCTAAATCTGAAACTAATTCAGCCTAAAGGTACAGTAAACTAATGCTGAGCACAGCGTGTTTCAGTCAAACGTATGATATTTCCTAAGCTATCCACAGGCTTACGCTGATGATTCGAGCACGATTTCAGTGCCTTCTGTAACATAATTTCAGTCCAGTTCCTTTCCTTGGAAAAGTGAAAGAATGACTTTGAAATACAGCCAGTATTCACTAGGGTATAATGACATTTGCTCATTACATTTCTAAGTTTTCAACATTACAATTGGCACACAAAGGAGTTATGTGGTAACAAGACATTCAGGCCCATAGATTCAAAGTTTTGCCCTTTAAGTACATCCTCAATGATTGGCAACTACATACATCCACATAGTCAAGTTGATGAATACTGGATGTGTTTGTACAGATATCAACTGATTACAATTACTTTAAGTGATGGAACCAACCCTGGTAACAGCTGCCATTTCTAGTTTCCCTGATAACTAACAGGAGGGCAATTTAAAGTGACTCTCCCCCTGCTGACTTAATTTCCACACCAATATATTTATTTCTGTTCTAATGCTAAGATATGCACTGATGTTGTTTAATCCACAATGGTGATTATTGACTAAATAATGAATAAATAAATAAATAAATAAATAAATAAAACTTTGGGAGCCCCACACCGAATAAATATCAATTTTCCTAGTCACTTCATGTTCTCATTGCACTCTAACTGGACCAGTAGAGCTCTGAAAGAGGTATGCTTCCACCAAAACGTGTCGGTGCTTGTCTGTTACCTCCAGAGTCAACTTCACGCCACCGAGTTTTCCCGAAGTGAGTAGACTACGTAATATAAAGTTACTCCACTTACCAGGTGCTCCGCAGTCAGCGCAGGCGCGGTTACCTGGCTTCTGAAGGATTTCTTTCAAAGCCCGAGCTGCCCTTTCGTTGCCAGCGGTCATTTCTACCCCTAGGTTAGTCCGTGAATGTGAAAAAGCACATCAAATTAAATGCCGCACGACCTTCTTTGGTTTCGACCAGCTACCTCGCTTCGGCCCCGCTGAAAAGAGAAATAGACTTCCGACAGGTCCCAACAGGTAGATAAATCTGAACGAAGTATGAGGAGTGGCACGCTTCTCAGTTACCACACTTTTTATTTTCGATTTCGTACGGAGAAGTTTTAGTTTCGCTGCTAAGGCTATCGGCAAAAAGCCTGCTTCCCTTCAGCTGCACACGTTGACGTTTAGGAAGAGAGTCGCGTACGAAAACTGTAATGAGCAGCCACAATATAGGCTACCGCCTCCCCGAGCTCCCTTTCTAGAGGGTGTGTTTTTTGAAAGATAAGCACTCGGAAGTCAGGGACTGGTGTTGTTCTGACATGCTGTTCCGCATATTTCTGTACGGCGTAGACTAATAAGGAACAGCGGCCCAGCGGCCAATCCCTCCTATATATATGAGAGCGTTTGCTTTAATTTAGTAAATATTTAATATATTGTCTATAATAATAGTTTGGCTATTTCATGGCCGTATCATAATATACTTATAGTCCTTGACAGCCGTGCAATCGCTGCTAGTTTTTACATACCTACTTGTTAATACTTAATGCAATGTTACATTGCAAATATGTAATGACTCCAGGTAAATTCTTATAACGTAGCGCACTTTTGTATTTATATAAAATACAAATGCCTACTTGGAAGTGTCAATCAGTGTCGGTAAGCTGATTTATGCGACCTCTGTCAGCTACGTACTGTAGTACCTTTGGTTTTTAACGCTAGGTGTCAGTAAGACACCGATTAAGACACTTCAATTGATCCCAACGTCACGTGGAAATTTACCAAGGTAAAAACTAAAAAGGTGGGGAGTGTGCTCACCCTGTTTGCTCATATTATTCATAATGTTTCAGATGTGGAGGAATCGTTCAGACACAAGCAAGTTGATTTGATATTCACTCAGGAGGACATAAAAGCGAAACTGAAACACACTAAAAATGCTGGCTGTTTTATGAAAGTGGTCTGCCTGCGTTTCGCCATCTGTTGCACTATTCCCTGTATAGAGTTAACTGCCGGCAGCGTTTAATGATGGGGTCACGGTCTCTCTATGAGCTATGCACTCTGCAGCATAAATGAACAGGGGCGTTTGTTTCATTTGTCTGTTTGTCCCTCTCGTGTTCTTCTCGTCGGTGAAATGTCACTATTATTAACGCTTTGTGGTTTCAAGTGATCTTCAAACCCTACATGCCAGCCAGACCCCTCCATTCTGCTACCTCAGGACGCCTGGCACCTCCCCCTCTTCGCACCTGCGCTTCCCGAACACGTCTCCTGTCTGTTCTGGCCCCATGATGGTGGAATGACCTCCCCGTGGAGGTCAGAACAGCTGAGACACCGACCCACTTCAAGCGACGACTGAAGACTCACCTCTTCAGGCTGCACCTCTCCCCATCCCTCCCTACCTCCCTGTAATCTCTTAATTGACTGTAAGCTTAGGATTGTAACTAGGTAGCTGTTTCGTAGGTGACTTAGTTAACTCACCTGTCTTAACCACTGCTTGGACCCTTCCGGGTCCAAGTTGAACTATGCGGTTGTTCCCTGCACTTGGAACAGTACTTCTCTCTAGGGTTTTCGACATACTTGTTCCTGGTTATGGTTATACACTTTGTTGTACGTAGCCAAATGCCTGTAATGTAATGTAATGTAAAGTGAGCTGTCCGTGGTACTGAGTTACACCGGCCTGCATTGACACTAGAGCAACATCTCCTACCCTGGTCCTGGAGAGCCACGGGTTCTGCTTTTTTTTTGTTTTCACCTTAAAATCAGCACCCAATTGAGACCCAACCGAAGAGGTGATGTAAGTTAACTGTGCAATCGTCTGCTCTATGTGTGTGGTTACATGCAGTGTACCCAAGAAAACCAGCAGACACTGTAGCTCTCCAGGACACTACTGTACTAGTCCCTTTCATGCATATTCCATTGGCTGTGCTATATTTTCTCTCCCCCAGCAAGACTACTGGTCTATATTATACAATGAGGTTTAAAACATCTATCCATTATCTATACCTGTTTATTCATGGTCATGGTCATGAGAGGTATATTTGTAAAGCGCTTTGGATAAAAGCGCTATATAAATGCAGTCCATTTATCAGGTGCTGGATTCCTATCCCAGTATGCACTGGGCGAGAGGCAAGAATACACCCTGGACAGTTTTTTAGTCCATCGAAGGACACACACCATTCACTCACACACTCATACCTAGGGCAATTCACACTGTCCAATTAACCTAACCTTTGGGCTGTGGGAGGAAAGCGGAGTACCCTGAGGATTCCCACGCGGGCACAGGGAGAACACGCAAACTTTGCACAGACAAGCACTGCCCAGGGACCCTCTTGTTGTGAGGCAACAGTGCTGCTCACTGCACCACTGTGCTGCCTGAGGTTTAAAATGGTTAAGGTCAATTGAGCTTACACTAGGGTTTAAAAAAACAAGCCATAAAAAAATCAGTATTTCCCTTTGTACCCCCGTAGTATTGCCCTTTTATACACCGTGACACGTTTTAGGGATTAGGATAGGTCTCAGCAGTTCAGTGTCTTAGCTTTAACTGTAAAGCTGGATGCCATCGCCTTCATGACAGCCTTTCATGCTGCGCACGTCCATCGTCGACTTGGCTGCCTTTGTATTTGAAAAAAAAAAACAAACAAGTAAACTAACAAACAAAAAATCTAAAAAACTATAAGGATTTTCTGCTTGTTGTTTTCTCTAAGAAATGGTGGGGAGTGAGAATATCAATGCACACTAGCGTTCGTTGTTATTGCGGGCCTACTGACGTCCGGTAGGGAAGACGGATAGATCCTATTTAATGCTTGGCGGAGTAAGCGGAGTTTTGTATGCCCACCACGCGGTCTAATGCATAGTTCATCGTGCCACAGGCGCGGAGCTTGTTTGTCAGTCCTCGACCGCCGCGTCGGCGAGCATGCGTAACTCGCCGCGTCGCGAAACGAAGGCCCTTTGTCCAGAACCCATTTTCTTTTAATACGGCGAGGATTGGCTGTCAGAGGAATCCCCCGCTGGCTGGCCCGGTGACGTTCGTTTCTATCTAACGCCTATAGAGGCTGTTGCGCAGTAGCGGGATCGTTGCGCAGTCACGTATCGATGCGTTGGGAACGGCCCCGGCCGCGTTGAGGTGAGTCACAGCCTAGTCGTTTTAAAAGTGAAAGGGATCACATGGGCAGGGCTATCTCGTTGCAGCAGCTACTACTGTGTGGGCGGGAGATGTCTACTTTAAATTATGTCCTAGTTCTTGTCCGCGATCAAAAGGCTGGAATTGCTCCGTTTGCACAAATTAGTTAATTAAAGCCCGAGAAACAGATCTTAGGCAAACCCCACTGAAGGAATGAGGGGACCTGGTTTGGGGGAGCCGGGACTGCCTGATTTAACGCTAAATCACTGGCTGGTATATGGCGTTCGGCCCGTGGGGTGTGGCCCAAGTGGACTGATGAGTCAGACAGGAGAGCTGGCTGCCTGCTCCAAGTGTCTGATGAGGCCCTGACACAATCCATCATGCCGCCAGCCTCACAGACGGCAAACCGCCACTCTGCGCTAACAAGGGCTGTAACGCCGAGCGTGGGTGTGCACCTTCGCGTGCCTGCGTGTGTTAGTGCTGACGGTACGCATGCGCGTGCGCGTGTGTGTTAGTCTCCGTGGCGGTGTGTGTTTGAAGGTGCGAGTGCTTCGGCGTTCGTGCGTGAGGCATGTGCCCGTGTTTGCGCCTTTGCCTTTGTCTGCATATTGATGTGTGTGCATTCCGGCATATTCTTTTTTGCACGTGTGGTGTGTTTAGCGCCTGTGTCTGTGCATGTAGTTTGCATGTGTGCGCTAAAGAGAAGGACGCAGACAAACGAAGGGGAGGGAGTGTTGATGGAAAAATACATCATTAGGTCAAGCTGTTTTAAATGCGGTCTGTGCACGTTTTGCAGACTTAAGTGTTATTGAGTTAAAGAGCCTTCAGCTCAGGGTAGCTGCGGCTGGATGACTCAGATACGTGCTTGCTGGAAAAGCTGACCTGAAGTCCAAGTTCAGTGCACAAATCTGCCAGTGTGGGTGTCTCTGGGCAATCCCGTCAACCGCAGATTTGACGCGTGCGGAACAAATTCGGGTTAACCCTTTACCCGCTGCTGCCGCCACGTGCATTTCCGAGTGCAGAGTTATATCGGCAATGCTTTTTAAAGCCCATCGTATCAGTCTCCTTTCTGAGTGCAGTCGTTTTGATGGACTGCAATTACCATGTCATGATTGACTATAGACACAGAGCCTTGAATGTGTAGTGCTGCTTCATGAAATTACTCATCACAGAATCACAATAATGGTGTGTGCGTGTGTGTGTGCGTGCGTGTGTGTTTGTGTGTCAGTCTCCATTGTTTACTGAAATGCAACGCCTCGCTCTCACACACAGGTGCGCAGTGGCTGCAAGCTGACCGGGATACATTAGAAGCAGTAGAGAAAGGGCAGGAGATGGAATGGATGGGACGGAGTGTAGCACAGTGGGTAAGGAACTGGACTTGTAACCGAAAGGTTGCAGGTTCGATTCCCGGGTAGGACACTGCCGTCGTACTCTTGAGCAAGGTACTTAACCGAAATTGCTTCAGTGTATATCCAGCTGTATAAATGGATACAATGTAAAATGCTATGTAAAAAAGTTGTGTAAGTCGCTCTGGATAAGAGCGTCTGCTAAATGCCTGTAATGTAATGTAATGTAAGGCTGTTCATTGCATGTATTTATGCATCCCAAACTGAATTTTCTTCTGTTGCAGCATTTTATGCTGTGCAATAAGCAGGGTGTGAAAAGCACGTGTGTTCAATCTGCATTTTACTTCTACTGCATGTCACAGTGTGCCCTGGGAGGATCTCCTTGTTTTCACCCTTGTGTTCTCTTTATTATCACCTGTGAATTTGTTAGCCTGCATGGGTCAGATTTGGACAGGACATTATTGGGATTTTTATAAGGAATACATAATTAAATGTATGCACAAATATTAAAAACCTATTATTATATCTCAATTCCAAACATTATAAAAATATGCATAGACTCATTGGCCACTGTAAAAGGTACACCTGCTCGTTAACACAAATATCATGTGGTTGTTACTTAATATATAAAGTGTGCAGACATGCCGAAGAGGTTTAGTTGCTGTTCGACCAAACATTAGAGTGGCCAAGACGTGTGATCTAAGCAAGTTTGACTGTGGTATGATTTCATTGCTAGTGCTAGGCGTGGTGGTTCTAGCATTTCGGCAACAGCTGCCCTCCTGGGATTTTCAGACACTGCAGTCTGTAGAATTTGCAGAGAATGTTGCAAAAAAAACATCCAGTAAGCAGCGGTTTCTGTTGGCAAAAACACCTTGTTATGAGAGAGGTCAGAGGAGAATGGGCAGACTAATCACAGTTCACAGAAAGGCCACCAACGCTCATATAGTGGCTGCATACAACATTGGTGTGCGCAAGGTCATCTCTGAATGCCCAACACGTCAAACGTTAAACTGGATGGGCTACAGCAGCAGAAGACCATGCCGGGTTCCACTCCTGTCAGCTAAAAGCAAGATGAGGGCTTGTGATCACCAAACCTGGAGGACTGAAGTTTGGAAAAATGTTACCTGGTCTGGAAAATCTTGAGTTCTGCTGTGACATGCGGGTGTTAGGGTCAGAATTTGGTGTAAACAGCATGAGTCTTTTTTATTTGACCTTTATTTACATTACATTTACATTACATTACAGGCATTTGGCAGACGCTCTTATCCAGAGCGACGTACAACAAAGTGTATAACCATAACCAGGAACAAGTATGACGAAACCCCTAGAGAGAAGTACCGGTCCAAGTACAGGGAACAACCGCATAGTTCAACTTGGACCCAGGGTAGGTTCACTGAGCAGGTTCCAGGGATCTATTCTGCTTGATCCCATTTAACAATGAATGTGTCTGTCATTTTTTTGATGTACATAAAATCCACTATAATGAAGGCATGGGGGCCATAAATCATGTTTGTCGGTGAAAAAATAAAATGAAAGGACAAAGGTTTTCATGCTGTCGATTATTAGTATTTATTGTCTTGAACTGACATTCTCAATTATTTTTTCATTTTTATCTTGTATTCAAAGTCACCACATAGAAAAAAGACATAAAGAAAATGCAGTGCAGACGATAAACAACAAATAAAAACAAAAAAAGAACCATCATGGGTTATTAAATACATATCTCAAAATTGTCATTCTCTTTTACTAAAATGGGTCCATTTGACCCAAGCTGAACGCAAGGGCTAAATTCAAAATTGATGTAAAACTGTTTATAATGAACTGCACTTTAAGCCACACTATTTGTGGAGCATGATTATTCATGCTGATTTATTTCTTTCTAGTATGATTTGTCTTGTGTCTTTTCTGATGGGAAGCGGTTACATTAGCCTGGCTTCATTGATTGATTAATTGACGGGCAAATAGTTTTGAAAGTGGTTACCTTGGTTACCAAAACTGTTACCTGGGTGAGGATGGTGCAAATGTCAATGAACCTAAACTACCTTTCTGACTAAAAATGAGAAGGAAATGACCATATGGATGGAAGGGTAACTGGATGTCTGGAAAAGGAATAAATAAGTGAATATAGCAGATTTATGATAGAAAGGAGGACCCCCTTGCCCCCTCCGCTCTCTCGCTTTCTTGTTCTCTCTATCATTGTGGAGTCCACTGTGTTGTCGGTGGGAAAGATTGTGCAAGTGTGAGACAGAGGGAAATGGAGAGACATAGGGAAACACACAGGAGTCAGTGATTTGCTTCTGCTATGCACTCACTTCCATAAGCCTGCATATGACCCAATGGCCAGGATCAACCCTACAGTCTCCTTCTAATATGTTAAATTGTGGTGTGGTGTAACACAAAAATCTGCACAGAAATTCAGGGTTGTCATGGAATCAGAGCCAGAATAAGCTAGTTTCCTGAGCCCCTTCTCTTTGATTTCAGTGGAGGGCTTTGGCCAAAGAACAGCTGTGCCAAAGGGTGTGATGGTGAATCTTTGTTAAACTGTGGACGGTGCCTAGATTGCACTCAAATGGACTTTCCATTACATCACAGTTTCAAACTGAGTGGCAGATTGACTGAAACCACCCAAGTGAAGAGGCTGTCATTTCCAGGTTGGTTTGACTATTGATCCAAACCATTGCTTCTCAATCTCTCTCTCTCTCTCTCTTACCTTAAATCAATTCATTCTTTTTCTTTTTATCATTCTTTTTAAGTTGTACAACATCATTTTTCCATAACTTCATTTTAACATAGATCATCCTGTGTCTGAAATATAAATGCATATATGTACACAGACACAGACACACAAACGTGCAAGCACGCACACACACACACACACACACACACTATTCCTCATGCAAGAAAGATTGCCAAAATACTCACTGATAAAGAAGAGCACAGCAGCCGGTGATGCAGCGGGAGGTTGACCTTTGACCTTCTGACAGCGCATACAGTGAGAGAGTGTGTCTAGTGCGGGCGAGCTTGTCCCTGAGCATATAAATGTGGAACGCGTGTGAGGGTCCCGTGTCTGTCCCTGAGCATATAAACGTGGAACGCGTGTGAGGGATAACGCCTGTAGGTCTGGAGCAATATAAGAGTGTGGCCGTGTGATGGTTGTCTGTCTGAGTCCCAGGAGATAGTAATCGGCTCTTGATAGGATCTGTGAGTCAAGTATCTCGAGGAGGATGGTGAGAGATTTGGATACTGTAATGACCATGTGTCAGAGTCTCCAGGCCAGGCTTTATTGCTTCTGTCTCTCTCTATCTCTCTCTCTCTCTCTCTCTCTCTCTCTCTCTCTCACACACACACACACACACACAAACACACGGACTCACGCACACAAACACTCGCCTCATACGCACACACACATTTGTTTTGGCCGACGGGCAAAAGAATTGGTGGAACTGAATGAGTCACCAATATGCTTATATAAAGCTGATCTCTAAATATCAAGACGGCATGACTCCAGATTTCTGCACAAAAGCAGCTGACCACATTGATGTGTGCCGCAGCGTCATACTGCTCCTTTGGGTGTTTTTTTTTTTTGTTTGTTTGTTTTTCCCTGCTGCTTTAACCCAGTCTGCTACCTGTTCCGCGATGTCTCGTCCAGTTAGAAGGGAGGAGTGAGGCAGCGCTGTATAATTTGACAAAAGGACACATTGTTCTGCCCGTGAATGAATGACATTACATTCTTTCACAAGCTGCAGTTTCTGTATACGTAGTGTGCTCTGCAGCCATCAAATAAACTGGGTGAGTGTGAGTGTGTGTGTGTGTGAGAAAGTGAGGGTGTGTGTGTACTTTATATGCCGGTAATTTAAAATGGCATCAAAGGCAATATGACTATAAAATGGTGGCAGACCATGCAAAAAGAATCGATCCCACTTGTAATTATTTCCCTATCTGACAGAACCGCATATCTTCCCCATAGCATTCTGGTGTTTTGGTCATCAGGTACAGGGGAATGTTATTATTTGTGTTATTAGTTACAAAGACTCGCATCCCTGTAAGAACGTGTGCCTGTTTAATGCGAACACATGCACGTGCGTGCAGGGGACTGGGAAGAGAGTATGTCATCTCTCCGCCATGTTCTTCCAGCTTGGCAGTACTGCGTTATGTGTCTTTATTCTGCACCTTCCTCTCACTCTCCTGACAGGCACTTTGTGTAACTCCCCAGGACGGCCTTGCGAGGCTGTCCGGATAAGTGCATCTGGCAAATAAATGAATGAATAAATAATGCGACTGTGACGGCAGGGGCCCGGGCTCCAGACCTCGAGCTGTAGAGCAGGAGGCTGCTGAAAGAGCCGCACCCTTTCACGCCCCAGCCCCCCCGCCCCCTCCCCCTCGTGGCTCGGGGCTACGTCCTGGTCCTCTCCGCGCTGCGGGCAAGGTCAGCCTGGCTGTGCTCACGCAGCGCTGCCTAATGGAGCAGGCCAGACCGCATCTGTTGACATTATTTTTTTTTTAAAAAGGGCCGTAGTCACTGTTCACAGTGTTAACGCGGGCGAGGCTGGGCTGGGTTGAGCGACGGGGTCTTTTTCATTTCGGGCCATGTCGTTTTCAGTTAATGGCCATCGTTGGCTTTGGCGTCCTGGGACGGGCTGAGAGACGCACCAGGCTCTCACCGCAGCATGGAACTGGCCACTCCGCCGAAACATTATTTGTGACAGTCTGATTCATATTTGAAGGACAAAGGGCAAGCTACTGTATAAAGATGATCATCTGTGCATTTTTATATTGTTTCGCGGTGTTTTAGCGATTCAGTGATTTTTTTTTTGACAGAGAGAGAGAGAGAGAGAGAGAAAGAGACCAGATATAATCCCTGTTAGCCAGCTGAGAGAGGAAGAAGGAACAGTTTCATAGTTTCAGACAGTCTTCAAGTTTCAAGTGTAGATTGAAAAAGATGGTGGGGAGACCACAAAGCCCGAAGAACAGCAGTTTTCTAAGCAGGCATGTCTGAAATATTTATATATTTATTTATATACAAATATATAAGTACACGGATAGGTGTGCATCGGCTATCAAAGTTTTTTTTTTTTTTTCATGGAACTTGCCACAAGCATCACTGCTGAGAAGTCTGTATCTCTTCTGAATAGACGCTGACAGCAATGTGGAGAAGAAGACTGAAGCACTCATAGCTTTCACAAAACTCACAAGGTCAAGCACAGCGCTCTGAATACACGTCTCTGAATAAGACTGATTCAAAGAGGCAGGGAGAGGCAGTAACTTGACCTGCTCTTTAAGAGCTCTGTATCGGGGCCCAGTCGTCGGAAATGGACTCTTGACAGTGAAAAGACGATCAGAGGAGAGTGTCAGAGAGTGGGATGAAGAGGATGAAGAGGATAACAGGGAAGAGAAGAGGAGGATCAGTGGAGCGGCGTAAGAGTCAGGGAAGGACTGGCTGCGTGTGTCACTATTTAATGACTCCAGGGGTAAAGGCAGGCCCTCTGCACTCTGTCAACACCGCCTAAGCTGACCTACTCCGTTTCACGGATCGATAGCACAGATTGCCATAATTGAATTACACGGTAATGGAACAACAAACTCATTTCTGTTTATTTACTTTGTCTTAAGGTTCCAATAGATATTATCGTGGGAGTACTGGAATTCTCCAGAGTCCGGCCTCTGCAATGTATGACGTTCCCGTGTCAACTCTTGATGCTGTTGATTTAATGCTTTTTCAATGTGGCCTCTAACGTTATCATCAATTTTTTTTCATCTTGGTGCCTGTTATAAACAGTATGATAAAAGTAATGCTTTTAATCTGAGTTATCAGTAATTAAGCATTTACAAGTACAGAAAAAAGTTTTTTTTTAAGAGCTCAACAAATCGACAGAGAGTAATGCTTTACACAGCTATGAGTGTTACATGGGTTAAAGAGTTTTTTGCTATTTTTTGCATGTATGAAAAACAATATTTACAGAACCTAGCATTACTCACTCCCACAACCACCCCCCAATTATTAACAATTGCTGCAGGTAGGATACCCTTTAAAATTGACATTTCAGAAGCAAATTCAACTCTGTCTTTCTCTTTTTCAGAAATCTCGTATTTTAATAATGTCCTGGGACACTCCTCCTGATTTCAAACCTGCAGTTAAATAGTTGATGCCCTTCCTTTCTGCAGATACATGCATTTTAATGCTTCAGGGGTTCACAGCTTCTGCTTTAAAGCACCGGGCATCATATTACATCTAAAGCATCATGCTGTGCTTTAGACAGTGTGTTATTATTCAATTTCAAAGTTTTAGCCGGGTGTCTTTATGTACACTGTCGCATTCTTATTTATAGCAGTGCGAGTTAGAAGTTCTGAATGTATTTGTGTATTATCATGAGCCAAAACAAATGATGTATGCCTTGTGTGTTCCAACAGAAGTAAATCACTGCTCGCTCGACAGGGGAAGGGTACGGTGAAAGATTTATCCAGCTATACAGTGTATGGCTTACCTCATCAGCACACATTGAATGAGTTGTGAACTTTGGCGTTCTTCTGGCCTCAGTGCAATGGAGGAGAAATGTCAAGTGAGAAAACGTCAGGCCCTTGGGATAAAAACGGAAGTTAAATTGCGTCTGCAGCGGTGCACAGTGGAGGCTGGAGCGGGCGTAAAGGTGATGTGTTTATCTACTTGATTTTCAGGGGATTTTTTATTTATTTTTTTTACACTGAGCTCTTGCGGGCCAGGAAGGGAGCCGTACGCTGTAAACGAAGGCCAAAGGGCGGATCTTTCCCCCACCCCAACCTCTTTTTCAGCGTCCTGCTCACAGGGCCGATCACCCAGCTGGTCCCTGTCCGATTCAAAGCGCTCCTGGGAATGTTTGCATTCCGCAAGTGATTCCGTTAGCAAAAAATGTGCAAATGTATCCTATTTCTCAGTATTATGTCAGTGTCCCCCAAACCCGTGTGGCTTGTTCACTACATACTGCTATGAACAAAGTCAATATGCAGACATATGTCTCCTCTCTCTCTCGCTCTCTCATATTTTCTTAAATGTTAACTGATATAGCACTTTATTCGAGTGAGAATGGTAGCCTATTTAAGTAATATTGAAATAGAAAATGGCAGGCAAGGAAATCACACACCCGCCATTGTTATTATTTACCCCATATTCTAGCAATGTTTCCACCAGACCTGGGTCAAATACGTATTTGTTTTGGATACTTTTCTACGCTTCTTGTCTGGTGTATTGGAACCAATGAAATACTCTCAAAAAATGCAAACCCCGCCTCCTGGTCCTATTGGCAGGCTCAATTACACCAGGCTGAGCAATAGAGCACAGAAAGGTATTTGAATCCAAAACAAATAGGTATTTGACACAAGTCTGATTTCCACATATCAGTATTAATCTCAGCAGTTGCAGAAACACCACCTCTTGATCTGCAGTCTGGCAACCAAAGAAGCGTGTATCGTGGTATAGATTGCACCACAAAATAAAACCGTAAATACACGATAGTTTAATACTTCTAAGTTGTCATATAAACTTATGCCATCTTTTCAAAATAACTTAAACCTCGTAGTGGGTCGTGTTCCTATATTCCTGTCCATGGTGCTGAATAGCAGGAGACACGGGTATAAGTGAGCACAAATCGTAAACCAGAAAACTCGTGGAGTTTGTATGAACTAAAAATAATCACTGAATAGGACACGGACATTAGCTCTTCGTCTCTGACGCAATTAAAAAATAGAATGAGATTAAGATTTCGTTCTTTATGTTAACAATCTAGTTAGAGGGGACGGAGAGTCTCCATTAGAGAAGGTTATCAATATAATGGACGGAAATAATTAAAGTTGGGCTTCGCGCAGGATATTTAAACATTGCAGGTTGACAGGGAGACGATTGATTCGTCTTGGATAGACCAGCAATAAGAGATGGCGTAGGACTGAAGAAGTCACGCGCAGCTGCCGGACTGTTAATAATTCGGAGGCGTTTGTGAATCATTTAGTAAAGAAGCATCTTTTCAGGCAAATATAATACCACTGCGGAGACATGTTAAGGCTCGCATTTTCCAGCAGGAATCGGCTTTTTAAGTCCTCTTGATCATTCTGTGCGTCCCTCAGAAGTGCTCAGCAGTCGGAATTGCAACTGAGTGCTAGTTTGTGTCCTCGTCAGATGTTGCGCATTTTATTCGTTTATATGTTTAAACGCCTCATATAGGTAAGCCCGGCACGTGTGACAAAAAAAAAAAAAAAAAAAACGTCTCGGTTATAAAAACTAACTAGGGAGTACAGAACCTCCCAGACCAACAGTCCAACAAGGGAATTCCAAAAATGACTGCGCTCTGCCCACGCGCGAAGTACTTACAGATGGCGAAGTGAATGAAGTATGAATGAAAATATGGTCAACGGTGTGACTGAAATAGCTCAGAATCAAATCAATGCTCTCTGCAAAAGCGCTCACTAGAACTGATACTGATGTAAACTAGGCGGAAATAGACTGGCCGAGATTTAACGTGTTTCCTTAGATTCAGATAGAACGGCTTTACCACTGAGGATAAACTGAAACGAAGCCATGCGAATCACTAAACAGAATTGTCTGTAACATAATTATGGAATAACCAATCCACTGATATGCATATGGCTGCCGAAAACAGCCGAATATGATACAATCAGTGGGCTACACCACAAGTAGGTACCTACATAGTAGATGTTCCTCGGTTGCAGGTTCATTGTGTAGTAACTGTTGTAGCTAGAAGTCTATGAATCAACTAACTATTTATTTGCTGATAAATTCGTCCAGGCTAGCCACTGCTTTGAGCGAAATATTATCTAATCGAAAAACAAAACTGTAACTTCCGGCTACAGATGTGTACGTGTTACATTACATTTATTTGGCAGACGCTTTTATCCAAGGCGACGTACAATAAGTGCATACCAAAGGTCACTGGACCAACTACAAAACACAGGTCCGATAAGGTACAATACACATTTTGTTCAGTTATTCATAGCTATGAACACATTAATGTCCATTTCACACAGTGAAGATTACTCTGATCTAACCTATGCCAAGTCAAACTAGGACATATACACAATGAAGAAAATCTAACCAAGTGTCAGTTTATGCATCTTATTTCAGTGTTTTTTCTCATTGTCAGCGTGCACTTGTTGGTTACTGATGAAAAAAGCAAATTGCGCCTATTTGTATTGTACATATTATTACATGTTGCAATTTGTGTGTAGGCCTAAGCTTTTGTTGTCCTTTATGACCTCGCATGAGTGTACGTTTTGGAAATTTTCTTTTACTTACAAATGCCACTTTCATTAACTCGCTGCGTACTTCCCTTCCTTACCAACGCGTTTTGATTGGGGGCGCGCGCGTGTATGTTTGTGACCGTGAGCTGCTGTTCCTCGCCGCCCGCCACTGTATGGCCGTTTAAAATCGCTAATTTGCTATGCCTATGGCGAGTGACAATAGCGCAAATTACATTTACATCTGATGATCTTCACCGGAGACCTTCCGCATACTCTGAAATCGTTGTTGCAACGGGAGAAAGGGAGACCGACAGTGAAGAAAGCGAGTCTGAAATCTTCCTGTTAATTTACAAGCATTTTCAAAATGTAATTGAAATATTATAGAGTATTTTGATTCAAACCTCCACGATCCTACGAAAGACGCGAATGAGTGGGATACGTATACATTTCAACAGGCATTGGTACATACATGTTTGTACTTGCACAATTGCTTTATATAGAACTCGAAGTGATGTGACTACAACCCGCCGTCAGAAACACCGAAAGGACGCTGAAGAAAACAAGGCAAGAAAAAAGCATTAATACAGAAGAGTTTTTCTCTTGATATCTCCTAAAGGATTCTTCTGACAGCTTTACGCGAGGAAGTGCAAACTGTACAGTTTTTGCCTTTGGATTATTGAACTAACTAACTAAATATTGGCACGCGACAGCACTTGTTCATCTACAGGAACATTAGCGAAGTGAAGAAGACATTAGTAGCCTATTTCTACATGCTTTTGAGCCAGTTATAATTAGATGAGTTGTTCATTTGGTTCAGAACAAAAGCGATGTTGTGGAGAAATTAAAAGCATCCTTCGCAATTGGAAGGAATATGCATTCATTCTATCCAAGATCTAAATAATTTATGCGTCTCCAAATTTGCCCAGAAAACTATATAATGATTATTTTCCCCTAGGGAGACGACAGTAGCCTTCTTTGCGACTTTTTGTAACATTTTTGCGTTAACAAATGACCTTTTTAGTAGTTGATATGAAGAATATGCATCCAAGTGGCACAGAATAGCGAAGATCAATACAGACTATACCATGGGGTTTACTACCCACATATCTTCTTTTTGGGGAGGGTGAATTTGTTTATGACAACTTGTAGCATACAAATCACTTACATGTATACATGAATTAACAATTTTTTTCTATATGCAGCACTTAAATGGGTAAAAAATAACGTTAAAATGCGGATTTCAAAGCCGCCGGAGACTCACTCGCAGACACGCGCAACTAAGGAGTTGCCAAGGCTACGGAGCTCCACGGCCCGGCAGAGCTGATTTTTAACGCATATATTTTAAGTTGAAAACGCATCAGTTTATACGTATTATGTAACACATTTATCTTTACTTCTCTTTAAAATCTGCCTCTGATGGATGCCTTTTACTTGGATTTCATGACTTATTCTTGAGCGGATACAGACATTTTCCTTATCTTTTCAAGAAAACCGCATCCTGAAACTCGGCTCTCCCATCAGTGTTTCGCGTCGCACCTTTCTTGGATGTCAGGCAAGGTAAGCTTTGTTTGATAATTCTTTAAAGTTAAGTTGAGGCTTGCATATTTATCTAGGAGTGTGTACACACACGTGAAGATGATTTTATTTCTCATGCGCACCGCTTTAATCGAAATATTTATTTAACTTTAATTGTAAGTCTTCAGTAAAATGTAGCCATGTTTCAGTACAGGGGATTCTAGCTAAACGGTATTTCAAAATTCTTTAATGGATCATTTTATTGTTTGTTTGTTTATTTGTTTGTTTGATGATGGTGATGCTGCTGATGATGATGATGATGATGACGACGACGACAATAACAATAATAATAATAATTACAATATAATAATAATAATAATAATAATGATAACAGCAGCAATGTACGATCTCACTCTGAATATTCCACCCTTTTTAAAGCGTTTGCTGGAAGTTAACGCTAAGAATGATCAAGCAATACGCAGGATTCTCTCTGTGCTCTACACACAGTTCTCAGTCCTTCAAAGGAATTTCCGAACACTTCGTACTGCTGACGTTTAAGGCATAGTGTACTGTAATTACTGCTTGGTTACCTAGAGACTTGTTTTTATGTGGAAATTCAACAGTTGGAAGCTGTAGGTGTACACTTTAAAAAGAACTGCGAGCGAATGGAATTCATGTTACCCAGCACCAGCTAGCTTTCTCTGTTTTCTTCCTATTCGCGTAATTTGGCAACAATTGTCTTCACAGTTCTTCCTGTCGTGCGTCATTATGCGCACTGTTGTGCAGGCATGCCATTCTTTTGAACGCCGTACGCCCTTTCGGTCTTCCCGTGCCAGTTCTTAACATGTATCCAAACGCGCTCTGTGGGTTTGCACGACCGTCATTCCCAACATATAGGCCAGAAATATTTTTAAATATGAATTTGTATATTTAAAGGGGAAAAGGGGAAATATGATTTATCATTGTTTTTTGGCTCTTTGCACTCGATAGGGAGCGAGAAGAGCCATATAATGATCCACAAACGATTACACTTCATATCTCGAGAATATGGACTCTTTACTTCATAAAATATCTAATTAAATAGATCTAAAACCAGTTCTGTACATTCTGTGGAAATAACATTACATTTGAATGCCAACAAGTTATCTAATGCAAATTTATAACCTGAACATAGTCGCCTATGTCTCGTTAATGCTTTCCATTGTTCACGTGATTTTGACAAATGAGCACAATTACTGTTACGCATCAAATTGATGCGCTCATTCGTATACACTGCAAGACGTGTTCACCGCGACATCCAGAATACAGTTCCCGTGTTTTGTAGACAGTGGTACTCGTTGGTATCGTGAAAGCAATACCTTGTTGCGACCCTTCCCTTGTATGCATTTTGGGTGATTTTGACGTACCTTTATACTGCTGTTGATGCAGTTGCATATCAGATCAGTATAAAACAGTAAAATGACTGAAGGTCAGATTATGCAATAAATTGCACTTTTTTTGAGATGATCTTGCGTTCAGATGGACATATGAAGCTCCGTTTTTGGAAAGAAGGTACGGTTTGACCACTAAGGATGGTGGGGTCTTGGTCATCACCAGTAAAGTACCTGCTCAATATTTGTACCTGAGCCATACTTTCAGTCAGACTGTATTCAGTAAATGGTTATTTTTAAATTATCTCATGGATGGCAGTGTAGCCAATTGTTAGGGAGCTGGATTTAAGGTGACTCTAAGGTAATTGGTGTGGTTCCCATTAAGGGCACTGCTGTTGTGCCCTTATAGAAGGTATATAACCTGTGTTGCTTCTCTAAAAAATCCAACTTCATGTGAAAAGATATAAGCTGCTATGTATAAGGGTGTATGAAATCTTCTGTTTTGTACTCTGTATTTGGAATTAAATTTGAAACCACAACATCAACACAGCTAAAACGGTCTTCATTAAATCAGGGGGACATTTCATGAAGCAGGATTACTGGAGTTAGCTGAATAACTGCACTGAGTAAAATCAGGTACAGCTCTTTTTAGTTCAGTCCATGTTCCAGATTTAGGAGGGTTCCGGGTTTTACTCAGTGCAGTTATTCGGATAATTTACTAATCCTGCTTTGTGAAACAGGACCCAGGTGTCAGTGCTTATCTTTTCTTGTGTACCTGTTCCACTTAGTTTGCGCTTTTCAAACTTTCTTGCTGTTGACAAGTTCCAGGGAATGCTATCGTATTAATAAGCTTTATTAGTATGCTTGTAATTTTGCACTGAGGCTGTTTCTGGTGTTGGCAGCAAGGAATGAGAACAAGAACGTGGGAGGAGCACCCCACAATTTAGTTTCTAAGCCACTTATTCCTGGGCAGGGCTGCAATTAGCCTACTGCATGTCTCAGGACCACAGTAGCCGGAGGATACTCACGTGGACTGTACACACATATCTTACACAGAAGGGCCCGGCTGGGCAGAAGTTGGCACAAAATTTTGGGGGCCGGGGGGGGGGGGGGGATGGCTTCCTTTCAGTCAGAACCCCACTTAGGCCATGGAGACAGGGTGTGTGGACTCTGCAGCCAAGCAATGATTTGCATCCATCACTGAGGTGCGGACACAAACCGAAAACCTGCAGGCACTGTGGCCCTTCGAGGCTGGAGTCTGGCTCCCATGCATCATCGGGTTAAAATGGGTACAATGCTAATGTGAGAAGTACAGCAATGGCTGGATATGCAGTCAAAAGCAGGGGCTTTAAAATGTCTTATTGTGATAAGCCAATAAGATAAGATGCGATTGGACATTCATGCACACCCTGCAGTTTCTATCACAGTGTGTTAGCAATGGCAAAATCCCACTGAGTCTGAAAGGTTCAATGGTTTGTCTGAGTTTGTCCCTTTGATTTGCCGGCAAGTCATGTTATTATGGCTGGTGCTGTGATGTAGCCTAACTGATAAGCTTACACCTTCCTTATCCTTAATCCTGAAGTGAAATATCATACCATCGTCTTCTGCTAGATACTTTCACTGAGTAAAGTGGCGAGCAGAGGTTGAAAATCCTGGTTCAGAAAGTAAAAGTCCTCCCCAGTATTTTGTTTCAACCACCAGGATTTGCTAATTAGCATACTTTTCCAGCCAGGAGGTAGAACCAATGTCTAATCTTTGATCATCCGGCTTTGAAAGGGGCAACCCAGGCAGCACAATGTGCACGATAAAGACACAAAATTGAGCAATTGATATATAATCATACAGAAACATAGGATAAAAAAAAATAAAATGGGTGGATAGGTACAAGTATATATCCACAGCGCTGAGACAGGGAATTACACTGCAGTTAGGGCATGCAAGAACATTCATAGGGATGGATTTGTTCTCATGACTTCTTATCTTACCAGCTCGCCACATGCTTTCAATATCAAAGGCACTTATTCCTCTTTCATTCAGCGGTAGCTTGGCATGCATCTATATAATTTTCACTATCCTCAAACAGCTCCCTCACTTCAGTGCTGGGAGTCTTGTATTGAGTAGTCTATGGGGTGCAGCACCACAGCCTACTCAGAACTTTTTTTTGGCTGGACCGCAACAGCGGGGCCAGCCCTACAAATGCGAATGTCTGTGACTGACTGAGTGATGAAGTTACACCATTGGTCGGTCGGATCACGTGTGTTAGGTCCAGCCATATACTAGGTTTTGACCTGGTCTTGTTCTTTATTTGCTTAGATAAAGCAGCAATATGTTTCAGGCTAATGACCTCAAGGATGCACCTAAATTTCCTTGCTACCATCCCCAAAGAAAATGCAAGGCTGCTGGCAAAATATTTTGGTAAAGTTTCCGCATGTGAATTAGACTGAGGTAAAACCTTGTGGCAACATTATTCATAACATTTGTGGAAAGCCGTTCTTGTTCTTGCCGGCACATTTTATTTATTTATTTATTTTTATTTATTTTTTTTGCAGCAGGTTCAATGCAAATTAATTTTCTGGAAAATAGTAACTCCACTCCTTCCATAACGAACATTTGAACATGAACTGTTGTTGTTTCCAGCGGAGTGCACCAGTAGGAGGTCCATTTTCAGAAAGTTTGCAGTAACAAACTGGGTAGCACAGCATGAAAAGAAGAACATCTATGAATAAATTAACAAATAAACGAATAAGACGAGGGCTAGTATGAAAAACAAAACAGTTTGGTGAACATGACATTGATGATAAAGTCTTTCAAAAAAAAATTAGAATGCAAAATAGCTCATATGTCCACTCCACAATTGGAGGTTTATCGTGCATGCCTAACAATATTTGATTCTTATCCAATCAGATCTACCTCCTTTATTCAGAAATGGCAATTTACTCTCCATGGAAACGTGTCTCAAACGGCTGAAAAACCAGGCATCAGACACAGTGCTCAGTGGTCATGGACTCATGGTTCATGTGAGATATCTTATACAACCCAATAACTGCACTGCCCCCTACAGGATACATAAAACATTCAGGATGAACAACAGGATAAATATTCACAATTTTTCTATATTCACTAAAAGGCGCATATATATATATATAGGCAAAATATATTTCTGTTTCACAGACCCAATGTTTTGTCATAATGTTGACATGGCTCATTTCCTTCTGCTTGGAAATTATGCAGTGTGAATGTTCGCACAAGCGAATTGCTGGGAGACCCATTTCCATTCTGTGGCAACTGTCTTTTCCACCACTGACAGTATGCTTTGCTTCATGAGTGCAGTGCCCTGTTCGGCTGTCAAGATGCCACTCTAACACTTCCTGCTTTATAGAGACGTTTGGCAGCAATTCTGTTTTGCTTGGTATTTGCTCTTGGGTGCCTGTTAAGTTTTCCAGACCCCCGTCTGTGCGATAGACTTGTTTGTAGAGTGTAAAGGAAAGCAAAAGCAAGCAAAACTCATGCATAATTGGCATAATTAGTCTACATGTGAAACATTACTAGACTTTCTCTTAGGCTTTTTATTTTGTGGATTAATTATTCAGAATTATAGTACGGTATTTGCAACCTGCAGTATGACTGTGTGGCTACTTTTCTTTGCAGCAATTTTTAATAAAAGTATATTTTTATTTATGTGTATTTTAAATCTATTTTTGTGTCATTTATGCATGCTGGTAGAACATCTATGGTATAAAAGCCAAGCCAAATGACTGTTGCCAGGCGATCCGTTGCCAAGCCAACCAAGCAAGTTTTAACAGCAAAAATCTGGCATGCTTTATTCTGAATTCATGAAGCTTGGAGGAGTAACTAGCTAAATTCACTTAAAGACCCTTAATAACCCACTTAAATAATCACTTTTTCTCATACATGCACAGTATTCATGCTTTATCCTGAATTCATAAAGCTTGGAGTATTAACTAGCTAAATTCACTTAAAGACTCTTAATAATCTACGTAATCACCTTTTCTCATACATGCACAGTATTCATAAGCAGCACAAAAAAATGACATTTGCTACATTAACGGACCGGAAAATAATAAAATTTCTCTTTTGATGTGCTGTATGTTATTTCTAAACGCGAAACCTGGATGTCTGCAATGGCAGGTCCTTTCTGAAACAAATATTAACTTCAAGTTCACCTCTGTTTGGCAGTCCACAAATTGGACACACCACTAATTGATTAAAATGTCAATTTTTATGTTGCTTACATAAAAACAATACCAAATTGTCTTGTATGCGACAGTATAAGATATTTTTTGCTTTCAGGGTAAAATAACTACCTGTAATTTAGTATTTTCTTTGAGGATTTATGTATAATACAACTATTATAATTGATGCAATTGTTCAATATTAAAATGCAAAGATCA
Organism: Anguilla rostrata; assembly: GCF_018555375.3. Taxonomy (NCBI): domain Eukaryota; kingdom Metazoa; phylum Chordata; class Actinopteri; order Anguilliformes; family Anguillidae; genus Anguilla; species Anguilla rostrata. The sequence continues at coordinate 62,769,180 of NC_057934.1, forward strand.
AAAGTAATGGGTATTTTGTAATTTGTGAAATTAAAGTTATTTATGTAAAAAAATATGCTAGTTGATGCCTGGGATCTATCAGCTCGCGGCTAGCACAGGTACCACAGACACTGTATCAGTTTTCGTTAGGTACCTCACTGAAGATGTAAGCATTTATATATAAAGCTATGTACATTGAGCTACAATAATTTAATATGTTTGCTTTCCTGTTTCTAGTTCTAACTATGATAGCAATATGCTTTTTGAACAGTAAACATTAATGATCTCAAAAGTTAGTATATATTTTGCGAAATACTACAGTCAATCAAATATGGTTAATTTCATATATCGCATGTTCATATTCCCATTGCTATTATTAATTTAGCATATTATGATTATAGTGGATCACGTTGCTTTTAGTGGGTTTACATTGGGGGAGTATGTGTACATACTAGCATGTTATTACCTTCCATTAATATTAATTAACACCTATCATCGTGGATTTTGGTGATGCCTCATGTGGTCCTATGAAAAAATGGCCCAGCTGAGCAATTCTGCTTCCGGTTGCATCCAAATGTTGCACCCGCTGTCATTACCAGGTGAACCTAATAGTGTCAGACTGTTCGTCCATGGCAGGTATAGATTGAATTTCATTTTCAACAATTCCAGTCAAGCACAGCAACAGTATCTGTGCTGAAAATGAAAGTACTGCAGTGCAAGCTATTTTCTTGATTGCTGCAAAGCCGAATTGATTTGGATTATCTGGGTGCCGTATTCTCTCTGGCTAAAGCTAAACTGTCAATAACTTTGAAATCACCGCACTTTACTGTACATACTTTACAAGAGATTTTCGCTTTCCAGGACCTTCGTTCTCCGCAACCAAAGTAACAGCTGAAACTGGGAACTAAGTGGGGCAAAGTGTAGCAAAATCTGCCTAAAGTAGAGGTGTGATTGGTAGTGTGCGACATGCTGAATGCTACAGATGGTATTTTGTATGGACTTCCTCAACTCCAGTTCAAATAGGTGAACATTTTTACACAGTCGTCCATCTCCAAAAATTATTTGGTTTAGAGGATAAATTAGATTTTCCACATACACCATAAGTAGCCTTATTCAAAACAATCAATTTTAATGCTCACAAAGCCAGCACCTGTGCATGGAAATGCTGGAAGCATCAAATCCCAATTTTTGTACTTGTCTGTCAGGTCTATTCCATCCCATCAACGCCCCCCACACCCCCCACCCTGTCTCTCTCTAAGGACAGTCTGCACCAGTGCCTTCTTATCGGCTTGTCCACGGACAGGAAGATGGATGGTCCAATACCGTACCCTCAGATTAGCTAATTGAACCCCTTTGCATCACTCATATAAAAACAATTTCCTCATCTCCCTTTCACTCGCTGCCAACTTATTTAAAGTAGCCAGCAAAACGGTCCCTAATGTCACTCCGTACACACATCTGGTAAGTTCATATTTTGCGCTCCTTATCTGCTGTCTCCGTGGCGATGGGGACAGTACTACCTCACAGGTTAGGTTCACATAAACCCCTTTGGAGCACCATGGCAGCGCGCCGCTTCTCGCTTCTCTTGCGCGGGAAACCATTTCCCTGCGACCGTTTCTCAGATGCGTTCTGGCGTGTTCCCAGAACCACTCAATCCCTCAACCCGACTTAATTAGACTTAAAGGCAAAAGTTTTTTCTGTTTTTTTTTTTTAATAAGGAGAACAACCCAACAGGACTCAGTATCAAACATCGTCCGTGCATTCAAAAAAAATGCACTTTTTCACCTGGTAGCCTGGCCATCTGGCCAATTAGTGCTGTCCTGTTGTATTAAGGTGCTGCTACAGCAGTGAGTCTCTGGAACTCCATGGCTGGTATTAGTTCACCTGCTGTATTCGAGGCCAGTGCTACACTGCAGGGTCGCAAGGCTGTCAAAACTGATGATTTGTTCCCCTCTTTTAAGCACTGCTACCACATCAGACATGTCTTGTGCACGTTTTAAGCTTCCGTGAATCGGTGCACCATTAATGATATACAGACACCGGCACATTTACATCTAGGCACTCTTATCCAGAGCATCATGCATGGTGATGTCATGTACGTGGTAATAATGATGTGTAGTCATGGATTGTGCTGTGTCGAATGGAGACCTTGGTAAATACTTAAACACCTCATGCAATAATTTACAATGAAGTCCATGTCTTTATCTTGTGGCTTAATGACCATTTTGAATGTAAGAAAAAAAAGATTATTGCAGGGACTTTAATGCTATTACCTGAAAGGAAAGCATTATTCATACATAACTCAGCTATTTTTCTCTACAAAGCAGGCTGCTGGCCTTATTGTTTCTGTTGTCAGTGTGATTCTCTATAAACCCGGTTTCTATTGGATAATGGTGTACTGCTGATGCCCAGAGATTGACTCTCATCACCCTTCTCTCCAGTAACGACCTTCAAAGACGTTCTTCCTCAGCGACAGTCAGAGTTTTATGAAAACAGGCTTATCACGGGCGTGGCACGGTCAATATTAGCGCAGTGGGACAGAGGGATTTTTCGTCGGAATATCAGTCTCTGACTGCTTTAAGAACAGCTGCTTTTCCCTTATGACTAAGAGGTGCAGGAGTCGCGGAGCCATACACTGGAACCCCGACAGAGAGACCGTTTGTGATTCCACCGCGACCCCTTTCACACGCTCGCCCACCAGCCCGGCCAGCCGGTCAGCGGAGGCGAAGGTGTCACATTTCTTTAACAAGATGGCAGACAGTCTGCTTGTGTTTCACTTGAAGAAAGAAAGCAAGACAATTAAAGGGAAAAACCATCTAATATGTGTCTTGTCTTTCGCATGCTAGGTAAAGGTTCCGTCTGTAAGAAATGCTGCTTAGTGGAGGGTATGTAGGGGTTTTTACAGCTGGAATAAGCATACCTGTTCTCGGTTTTGGATTGCTGCAGCATTCATGTTGTCCAGATTCTGTTTATTATCTTTAAAGATTAGTTTTTTTTTTAGGCAACACATATTAGTGATATACAGCAGCATATTGATTTATGTACCTTTCACACACACCCACACATTAAATGAGTGTGTGCCTGGTGCACCCACTCTTAAATTGTATTTGCATTTGGCGTGACACTCTTTATGACGTCTTTGAATTTTGTGTGGGAAGAACACGATTGGTTAAAACACATTGCAGTAATTATGTCGCGGTACGTACAAGAAGCTTTCATGTTATGCCCCCCCCTGAGAAATACAGATCAAAAACAGCATTCTGTATAATCTGCTAACTTTAAAGAATGCATGAAGGACCAGAAAAATATAAATGAACCTCTCATGAACACACAAATTATGTGTGTTCTACTACATACCCTGTCCTGACAGGGAACAACTTCATTTTGCATTACAAAACTGCAATTATTATTTATTTCCAAAAATGATTTTTAATTTGGAGTGCCACATTGGTGGCAGTTTAATTTGCACCTATTTTCACATTTCAGAATGCTTATTTTTGATAGTCAAAACACTTGCTTTTAATAATATTGTAGGTCATACTCAATTTATGTGTTAATACACCTTCAAATTGTTTTTAATTTATGTACATACACATGTAATATTATTACCTACAGGCCTTTCTCTGTTCCAATCTGAAACTTGTTTTCAATCAAACGCCTTGTAGAAACTCACAAATCACTTAGCAGATGCCCTGACGTTACTTGTGGTAAAACACAAGGCTGTTGAAGGTAAGTAATTCATTTTGTTGCCTACTCTGAATCATTTCCATATTGCTATGATAAAACAATCTTTTCCGAATGTAAATAATAAAGACTGTATACATGCTCATGGTTGTAGCTTATTAGGATCCACAGTCTATGTCATACACTCATACACATACAGTAGGTGTGGGAGGAGACAGGGAGACATGTCACCACCCAATACTTAGAAAATAAACATACACCTTTGTACACTACAAATCATGCTGCTTTTTTAGGTAGATTATGCTCCATGTAGGTCATACAATTTGTTCTTTTGGTTCCCAGTTTCAGCTGCTATACCTTGCTGGTGGTAATCTCTAAGCAAGTGAAAATGTATTGTAAAGTCTGTAATGTGCTGCGATTTTAAAGTCCTTCTTGAGAGTTTAGGTACACTGAGACAATCCAAATCCACTCAGCTTCGCAACCATCAAGAGAATAGCTCATAATGTAGGCCTTTCATTTCTGAAATGTCAGTCTGTAGGCAAACCCAGGTACTCTTGCATGAAGCTCAGTACCGATATGGATGTTCTCAGAAATATAAGTATTCCTCTCTGAAATGTCGAATTGCTCAACATTTTGTCATAGCGCATGGATCAGCTGGAGAAATTCTCGCCTTTGTACTCCTGAGTGGCTCCAGTCAGTGAAAGGCTCTTCACATAAATACAGGCCGAGCTTTCCTACAGCATAGCTTAGCTTGGGCATGAGCGAGTATGACTCTGCTGGCCCAAGACACAGCTGTTGTTGCTCTCACAAGGATTTGGCAGGCTTAAGTTGGCTGGGGTTTCGTGGATTGACGTTGTGTTATTTACCTACTGACTTTACAGTCGCCCATAAGCCACCAGTTGTTTTCAGCGAGAGACGCGCTTGTCCTCTGCGTGCGGATAGTGCTCATGCTCATGAGATATGCTACTCCGGATTGCGCCGGTAACAGTTTAGCCACTGTCTGTTTGTTTAAGCACTTCTGTCGTGCTATTATATATTTTTTCTGCTCTCCTAAACATAAGAGCAACTCACTTTCAACATAGAGGCCCCAAACCAGTACTTACTCTATATCATTGAAACCTAATTACTGGTGAACGTTTCTCATTAATTATGAAACATGAAATTATGAAATATTGCTCATTTATAGAATTGTAACACCCATCTACTCTTACCCTATGTTTCAGTTCTCTCCTCCTCATTGGTAACGCACATGTAGTTCCAATTTATTTTGCCAGACTGAAATTATTAGTTGTACTTACCATGCTGCTCGAAGGGTTATTATTTCTAACTGCATGACTTCTTTTTCAATGGGATTTTAAAGGTCTGTCATTTTAATGTGTGAATTGAACCTGCCATTAAAAATAGTGATTTCACCATGTTTGTTCCCTTACACATTTTAAAAGAAGCTTAATCAGACCTCTTGACTGTCACTTGCCTGTGTCCTCATGAAGAATTGAATTCACTAACCCCATACGTGGTATGGTGGCACTACAGGGGTACTCAGGGTGAATATTCTCAAACGCATGTTTCATGAACACTCATACACACATGCGCATGTGCACAAACACACTCACCACACACACACACACACACACACACACACCCTCACACACAGGCACATACGGACGTGCGCACACATGCACGGACATCCCACAGGTAGCCGTACTGTCCCTCTGGCAAGGGAAAGCGAGTCCATTGTAAGGGCGTCTACAGTCTACTGCTGTTTTGCAGGCAGTGACAGGTGGCAACAAACACGCTGTTCCTGCATTAATAAAGCATCAGCATGCATGCAAATCTCGTACAACTCGAGTATGATGTGTAGCCCTGTGTCTAATATATATATATATATATATATATATATATGTATTTATGTATGTATAGAAACTATTTACATGAGCAGTGATTCAGTAATTCAGGCATTTTGGAACAGTCATTAATGCATTGGCATTAAAGTCAGCATGGAACTTCAGCCGTACCTCAGCGCCTGTGCCAGGCATTGGCGGCGTTCTCGTGGAAAGGCCTGTATCGAGGGCTTGAGTCACAGAGTGGATCTGACCGCTGTGCACTGGCCAATAGCGTCGGGCTTCCTGCTGCGCAGGGCCCAATGAAGCGGGGCGGGAAGAGGGAGGAGAGGGTGTTTTAGTGCTTTTTTTTTTTTTTTGCTGTTGCACCGCACTCACAATGAAAGAAAAGTGATGGTAGGTGGCGATGGTGGGGGAGGAAGTGGAAATGTTAGAGTTACTCAGCTGAGTGAAACGATCGGTTTAGCGCCCTGGAGGACCACGCGGAGCGGAACAAAAGCCCTGACAGACCCTGCTGCAGGCACAGCGCGGGAGAACGGTGTGGCTGCCAAACCACAGACTCCAAGCGCTTTGGTGAGTGTGTGTGTGTGTGTGTGTGTGCGTGTGTGTGTGTATGCGTGCGTGTGTTTGTATGTGCATGTGTGTGCGTGTGTGTGTGCGTGTGTGCATGTGTGTGTGTGTGTGTGTATGCGTGCGTGTGTGTGTGTGTGTGTGTGTGTGCGCCCATATGTGTGTGTTTGTATGTGTGTGTGTGCGTGTGCGTGTGTATGTGTGTGTGTATGTGTGCGTGTGTGTGTGTGTGGTGCGTGTGTGCGTCTGTGTGCGTCTGTGCGTGTGTGTGGTTGCGTGTGTGTGCATGTGTGTGTGTGTGTGTGTATGCGTGCGTGTGTGTGTGTGTGCGTGTGTGTGTGTGCGTGCGTGTGTGTGTGTGTGTGCATGTGTGCGTGCGTGTGTGTATGCGTGCGTGCGTGTATGTGCTTGTGTGTGCATGTGTGTGAGTATGCGTGTGTGTGTGTGCGTGTGCGTGTGTGTGTGAGTGCGTGTGTGTTTGCGTGGTGGGAATGTAGCCACCAGAGCAGCTGTCAGGCTTGTGTTATGGCGAGTGAAGGTGTGAGAAACACTGTGATGGAGCCGTGACAGAGCGTGGCTGTGCTTCCGAACGCTGGGGCTGCCAAACCACAGACTCCGAGCGCTTTGGGATCGACGGAAATGGCCCACATTCATATTAATACTTAGCCCTGTTTTGGCACACAACATGAAATACACCCTGGTACTGATGTTATGCTCTATGTTAGAATCATTTCCTGGCTCAGCATCTGTTGCTTAACATTAAGTTATGTTATGGCCACTTAATAAGGTTACAATAGGCAACCTAACTGACCACATTTACTGTAATTTATGTACTAAATTGCTGTACCACGATCAGTTGGGGTTAAATACTGCTAAACAATCAAGCGGAGTAATTTAAGCCAATTGGACCCACTCCTTGGGATCAGGTAGTCCTTCTTGATTTTGAGGAGCAATTATGTGAAACAGCTTGTCAGCTAAAAAGTAATCATTTGTAAATGTGTAGCAATTTTATGAATGCATTTCAATTTGGTTGTATATCACTTGAAGAATTCTATATCAGATAACCCTTTTTCAAATTCAGCAATGCAGCACCAAATGTGATTATTAGTCTAAAATCCTTTGCACTGTTTTCCGTGGTCTGAAATTTTTATTTGTACGATGTTCACATATTTATATTTGCACTTGCAATTTGTTTCGTCACAAGAAAGATTTAATTGCGTGTTCATTCTGATATTTCTCTCTGCAGTAGTGAATTTAGCCACTTCAGTATTTCTATTTAATTTATTATCATCCATTTCAACTCACATACCAATGTGTACAAGCTATTTACAGGTGGGATTGTGTTGTGATACCTGACATGCTGTTGCTGAAACAAAATCAATTTTCAGCCAAACATTTTTAGATGTAAAATGGAAGAGAAAAATGGAATAAAAAATAATTGTGGGTGTCCTTATAGCTGGCTGACTAGCTAACGGGTTACTTTCTGCAAGCACTGCTGGGTATACAGATAATAACTGTGCTTATTTATTCTGTTAAAAGGGATGGCAAAAAGTACACCTGAACCAATTGCCACATTCACCGCAATCCAGTAACTGCTTCATTTTCTGGTCCTGTGCTGCTAGGCACCCAGCTGAGAGTCTGAGGCATCGTCCACATTCGTTGTGCAAATGCACAGGTTGCCAGTTCCAGATAACACACCTGTAGTGAGGTGACTGCTTGCAGTAACAATCGTCTGGCGATGGTGCAGCAATGCTATTTCCATGCCTGGTATTCTACAGAGAGCTGTTATGGGGTCAGTGGAACAGTGAGAAGACAGAGATCTATTATCCCTTGTATCCTTGTATAAAATTGCTTGAGTTATAGTACGCATGCTGTTGTCATTACAGCACATTTGGAAAGCATTCATTATAACTTTCATTATGAGATTATAAGTTGTTCAGATGCAGTTATAGTACACATGCTGTTGTCATTACAACACATTTGGAATGCATTCATTATAACTAAAAATCCTTAACTGAACTTGTTGTTCAGATGCAAGCAGATTTTTTTTTTTTTTCCATGGCATTCATATTAACACAAAATAACAACAATTTATGGCTGTTCGGGTAACTGCTCAAGGTTCAACTAAGGTTAAAAAGATTTGATATTAAAGACTTACAGTATATATAATGCCAGAGAATAGTCAGACAATGTCAAATTTTCTTACATTAAGTGAAGGTGCAATTCGTATGGGAAGGTAGTCTATATGGTGTTTGTGGTGTGTGTGTGTGTGTGTGTGGGTTTGTCTCTGTGATGGCCTATTCTTCTTTGTATTCTATTTGTAAATTTGTATGGTTCTGTAGTTTGTAGGAATGGGACTGTAGATTGTGTATAATGGTGGACTAACAGGGTGTGGATGATAGTGATGTCTTAATGGAGAGATTTTGAGAGAAGTTGGAAAAATAGAGAAACTGAGAGCTTGGCCTGGGGTATATGCATTTTACCCTTGGATATGCACCCAGGAAGAGCTTTTGCTGGTGATCTACACTAATGGCGAGTAAAAGCAAAGTAAAGAGTAAAAGTTTGGATTTGGCAGAAGTATTTGGTTTTTTAAAAGGTTTTTAAAAGGTTTGAGAAAGTGGATGACAGCAGCTATTTCAAGCTAAGTTTGGGTGAGGAGTAAGACTGAACCTGACTGGATGAGAGTCAATGAGGGACTCATTTTGCCCTGGTTGTTGTTGAAACGCTCCCCACAACTCATTGTAGGAGCGCAGACACATTGCTGGATACACTGGAGACTACAGAAGAAATAAACAAGCCTAGAGGGGCTGTTAGGGTCTGTACTGATCATTACATTCTGTTTTTAATGTCCTTAAGTCTGAAAGCAATCAGTCAACTGTAGAAACATTGTCAGTGCTTTAATTTGCGTTGCCAACCTTTGTATTCTTACATTCATTGCGTTACAGGCATTTAGCAGACGCTCTTATCCAGAGCGACTTACACAACTTTTTTACATAGCATTTACATTGTATCCATTTATACAGCTGGATATACACTGAAGCAATGTCCTACCGACAGTGTCCTAACTGGGAATCAAACCAGTGACTGTTGGGTTACAAGACCACCTCCTTACCCATTATACCACACTGCTGCCCACATATACTACACATTATTTTTTTCCTCTTTCTCAAGGTCAGGCCAAAAAAAACAAAAAAAAAAACAGTCATTGCTGCGTGCGCCTTGGGCTTTCAGGCGTGTGATTAGCGACTGGGGCCGTTCCTTCTCATTCGAGCCCGCTCTTCGCTGTAGCCGGGGTCAGAGGTCGGTGCTGGGGTTCTTCTCGTTACGCCTCACCCCGTCACGTCCCGTGTGGGCGCCGAGCGCCACGCCCTTTGATCTTCCGCGCGGCCCTTTGTGTGCCGCCGAACACAGGAACCATCTGGAACCCGCTGCTCATTGGCTCACTTGTTTCAGTCACTTTTGTCTTCGCCATCACTCAGCGTTGCTTTTAAAAGGCCCGGCACCTGGGTCTAGTTCAGCGACAGATCGGTGTTCGCCTTTTGTTCTTCACATGGTTTTTTTATGTCGGGTGGGAGGCATGTTCTCGTCGAGCGTGCGTTTGATAACGAAACTCAACGGCGTTGGTTATATTTCCTCTTCGGAACAGAAGGATTTATTTAATCTTATACAAATAACACAGACCTCTGAGTTACACATGGAATCTTCAGCTAGGCTGGCTCCCTGCTGAGCAGTATGAGTGAACCTGCATATCATGTCTTTAGCAACAGATTGATCTACTTCTGTGTGTATGCGTGTTTGTGTGTGTGTGTGTGTGTGTGTGTGTGTGTGTGCAAGTGTGTCTGCGCATGCCCGTGCACATGCATGTACTGTGCATGTGTGTGCACCTATGTGCAAATCGTGTGTGTATGTGCACATGTGTATCCTGAGCACCATTTCAAGGTGAACTGCGGTTGTAAATTTTATTGGATCGCCATTAACCACAGCTAAATGAATCACTACGCTCTGCAAAATGCAGATCTTAAGGTTCCCTGGCCTGGTGCCCGGTACCTTCAACAGCATCTCAGACCTTCCTCTGGCACACATAATGGCAGGTTACACTTCTCCTCTTTGGCCACCTGCTCCAGTATGCCTCCTCCACTGCCTACCCCCCCCCCCCCCCACACACACACACACAAACATTGGGCCCGCACCACCCCCCCCCCACTTGCCATGTGTTTTCATGGTGAAACTGTAAACGCTGCCTTCTGCCACTCTCAGATCAAGCCAAGTGCCACCTGCTTGTTCAATCAATTAGCATTGTGACAAAGTTGAATCAGTAAAATATTGTTATTGTTACCTCCCAGTATCTCCTAGCTATTAGCCAATGCAGGAGCAAGTAACACGTAAAATAATTTAAAAGATGTGGCATTAATCTCCTCCTTGTCCTCGCTTCCTTCTTCAAAGCACCTTTAGAGGTCCGCAAAATGTTAATAAATCAAAGAAATGTGTCCACTGTATAGACCAAGACTGGGCAATTCCATGCTGGGAGGGCCAGTGTATATGCATGCTTTTGTTTCCATCAGCTAACCTGGTTTATTTGATTCACTGGCTCTACACAAATGCCAGTTTACACATTCAAGAAGTTTGATGGAGGGGCAAAAAAAATAATCTGTGATTTCTGGACTTAAAATACAAAAATAAGAAATGATTAATACTTTTAATAATTAATAAATACATTAATAAAAATAAATTAAGCTTAAATGTGAGATCACATAAATAAATGAGTGGGATCATTAAATAATCATGAACAAAAGTGAGCATGAAATCCAGAAATGGATGCAACTCTCCTTTCCAATCCTGGAATAGACTGTACTGTCTTGAGGCTCATTTATATTCATCTAGTTTCTGCCCTTCAAACATATATGTACAGTCCGTTAAATACAGCAACGTACCGCACCGAAAAGGTAGAGTCAGATGAGAAAGAGCCGGTAATGCTATCAGCATTGGCACCTTAGCGCTAGCATAGCTGAGCACCAGATGGGGAGAGAAACACATCTCTGTGCTGTAAATCAGTTTGTCGAGGCTATGAAATCTGACATTTGCAGTTGGTGAACAGCCTACAGCTTTGGGGACGGAGTGAGCGCCCTGCTGAATGGTATTTTCCACGGGGTCTTTAAAGATCCTCTTACAGAGAGTGCCTCGTGTGAAAGACCGCCAGCTCTGTGTGCGACGGCCACTGGTCTTTCCCTTGACGGAGATGGTTGCTCTTCAGATCTCGGTCGGATTGGGCTGCTGGAGCTGGCTTTGTCTGTGAGTGCTGTATTCTGCAGAGTAGCCGTGTAGCTGCTTGGGAGGCTATATCCTGAGCCATTTCAGGACAGAAATGGCTGTGTGTGCACAGCTAATTACATTAGTATGGCTGATTTATATGTTGTTGTTTTCCTTTATATCTTGTATTTTATTCTACTGCCTTTTAATTGTGTGTGCTGCACTGGAAAGCACTTTGAGTGCACTTTATGAAAAGTGCTGTGTAACTACAGTTACATAATAATAATAATAATAATAATAATAATAATAATAATAATAATAATTATTATTATTATTATTATTATTATTATTATTATTATTATTATTATTATTATTATTATTATTATTATCAATAATAATAATTATTATTTCTTCTAATTTCTACTTCCAAACACTTATAACTCAAGACCACTTAGATTCATATGCTTTGCTCTTCGGCACAGGCTCCTATAGAAACCGACAGTTACCGGATCGTCCACACCGGCTCCGGTCGAGCTGACGCTCCACGAAAAGAACAATAGCAGCTTCATCAGATTCCCACCTAACAAGTCATTTTAAGTCACCCCAATGAATTGGCAGAGGATAAAACAAGACCCAGCAGGCCTACTGCTTCCTGGTTCTTTATCACCCCACTGCAGCTCCTGCCTCCGTCTCGCTCTCCGCGCAGGCAATTCATCTTCCCAGCTGCCTCCGCTAATTCCCCCATTTCTCTGATTTCAATAAGAGGCACGTCCCCGCCGCAAGATCTGCTGTTATTTTTTTCTCTCTTTCTTTCCTCGGTAGATTTGATTGTGATGTGCAGCGTGGGCCGGCTATTATCTTTACGGAAGGGGTCCGGGGATATCAATTTCCTGCCGCGTGAAAGAGGAAGTTCTTTCATCATTGTCGAATAGGGCGCTTAATTGAGATCCAGATACATGCACCTCTGTGTACAAACGCAGGCAGCCGAGAACAAAAAAAAAAAAAAAAAAAAAAAGTGAAAGGGAGATGGATGGGTGAAGAGCTTCCTGTGTAGCGCAGTAAATTGCAGAGCATGGATGCAAGAGACACCGTAAAAGGCTTTCCGTACGACACCAAATATATAACGCAATAGCTGCACAAATCAAGCCCCATTCCACCCACTTATGGATTGAGGGATACAGACCTCATTACGTTCGTTGCTGTTGGAAGGCTGCTGTCTGTTTTTCCCGTTTACCAGTGGTCTGGAGGTTGAAATTAGCTCGGGGTGCATCGTTTATGTAACGTGGGCAAAGCACAGCGCTGGCCCAAGTCGTTACTCAAGCTGTGGCCTACTGCAGGACTGCATGCAATGGGAATAAATGTTACTGTCAGTACGGGATGTAGGCCAGTTTCATTAACTGGGAATGGAGTGCATGTAAAGTACACACCGACAGTCCTGCGTATAGCTACAGTAGAGGGAACGCTCATGCTGTAATTCTGCTGTGCTGATTTGCTCAACAGCTCTGGGTGAAGGGTGGATGAACACACAGATTCTAATAGCGTGACGGAATGTACATTCGCTCCTGTGGGTCCTGACCTGCTGGGGCTTTCAAAGATCCCATGACGCTTATGTCAAATTAGAACACGAAACCACCAGGCGGTTTCCTGGCCCACTCGCTCTTGGTTCCGATTAGTCCAATCCATATCACCATCACCCCAGTTTTTTAGAAATACTTTCCTGTCCACCTCAGGTACTGAGTGGTCAGCATTCTAGAGCAAAATGGCTGTCCTGCTTCACCCAAGTGCATGCTAAACATTTGCAATGATTGAGTTGAGTCACCTCCTTCCTCCCCCTCATCATTTTAAAACACTTTTAAAGAAATAATGGAAATGATCAGACTAAAATGCAGTATAGTAATTCAGTCCATTATTATTATAATTATTTATTTTAAAGAAAATGTATGCATGCACACACACACACACACACACACACAAACACAGAGACATAACATTTGGGGCATAAGCCTTTTTTCCCTTGATTTAGCTCTGTACTTCACAGTTTAATAATTATATTCAAATAATTCGCACGTGGTTAAAGTGCAGATTCTCAGCTTATATTGATGGGTATTTATACATTTTGGTTTCACCATGTAGAAATTAAACTTTTTATACATAGACCCCCCATTTGTGGGCACCATAGTGTTTGGAACAAATGTCTTCACAAGTGTTTCTGATTAGTGAGGTGTGTTCAGTTGCTTCCTTAGTGCAGGTATAAGAGAGCTTTCAGTATCTAGTCTTAATTCTAGGCTTATGAGCACCTTTGGAGTCTGTTAATGGCATTTGTCAACATGAGGTCCAGAGTTGTGCCACTGAAAGTCACTTTGTGAGGCTGAGGAATAAGAAATAACAGTCAGGGACATAGGCCAAACCTTAGGCTTACCAAAATCAACAGTTTGGAACATCATTAAGGAGAAAGAGAGCACTGATGTGCTCATTAATCGCAAAGGGCCTGGTAGGCCAAGGAAGACAGTTCAACAGTTGATGACCGAAGGATTCTTTCTGTAATGAAGAAAAACTCCCAAACACCTGTCCGACAGGTCAGAAACACTCTTCAGGAGGCAGGTGTGGACATATCAGAGACTAATGGCTGCAGACGACTTTACAAACAGAACTACAGAGGCTACATTGCGAGATGCGAAACAATTAGCTGCAAAAACAAGGTGGCCAGGTTACAGTTTTTAAGAAGTACCTAAAAGAGCCCACAGAGTTCTGGAAAAAATAATAAGATAAAAACTTTTATCAGAGTGATGGCAAGAGGAAAGTGTGGAGGCTAAAACGAACTACCCAAGATCCAAAGCACCCCCCCCCCCCAACTTGTTTTCGTCAATGATGTAACCGCTGATGGCTGCAGCAGGATAAATTCTGAATTGTACAAAAGCATATTATTTGCTCATGATCAAACAAATGTCTCCAAACTCATTGGATGGTGTGTCATCCTACGGCATGACAATGATACCAAACATACTGCTAAAGAAACAAAGGAGTTGCTTTTCAGAGACAAAAACATGAAAATCCTGGACTGGCCAGGTCAGTGACCCATTCTGAAACTAATGGGGGTGGGGGAGGAAATGTATAAAAAGTACTGTAATTTCTACAGGGTGGAAGAAAAATGTTTGAGTATATCCTTAAACAAAAGCAGAGAATGTGCACTTTATCCACATGTGAATTATTTGAAGTTGTGGAGTGAAATATTTTTTTAAATCTTTGTCCCACACATTTTGGGGCTCACTGTACACACACACACGCACAGACACTCACAAGCACAGTCACACATACAGTATATATATATATATATATGTTGCATGGGTTCTGGAGCCTATCCCAGGGTGCATTGGGTGACAGGCAGGAATATATATACTGTATATGATAACCTGATATCCTGCCAATAGGATTGGTATTAGGCCAGCAGTCTGATTAGCTTTTTTGTCCTAACCTTTTGCCCTCCTTTTTCATCATTATATCCAGATTGCATTTTGAGAGAATAATAGATCAATGAAGCATTGGCAGTGCAGTGTGCTGAGGTCATCACATCAGGCAGATGATGTGGAGGACAGGCTTTTACAGTGCCTGACCGGTCACTGTGAATGAACCGTTTCGCTCTCTCATGGCAACGCTAACGCTTGAGGCCAGCGGTCACATGGTTGACTGAACTCTGTTCTGTCCCTGTTCCGGGTACAGTGGCCATTTCTACGTTCGATTGACCAAGCCATCTTATTTATTTGTAGGGGATTCTCATTATTCCTAAGTTCCTTATCCAAAAAGGCATTACTTTGAAATGGATTGTTTTTAACTTTGATTCTGATTGGCCGCTTTACACAACACAATGGCTTGCAAGACAGTACATAACCTGGCTCTATCTCGCATTTTTTCTGCTGCCTATTGATCTGATGTGGAGCACATACAGTAGATTTTAATATTTGCAATCATTCAAGCAGGGAGCATAAAAACCTACTCTTTTTTTTTCAGTTTTCACTTGTACTGCGACAAACACACACCACTAAGCTTCTGTTTCAGATATTCTAAATGAGCCATAGAACCTCACAAGTTTCAAAATTTAAAAACTTCACTTGATGGATGCCAAGACCTAGACTCATGAATTTTTTGCACACAAGTTATGATTACAGGCAACTTCAAATTTCATTTTAGCTAATTTTCTACCTTACAGGATAATTCATGTAAAAGGTTTCAGTCAATTTAAACAGACATTGACACCCAAAAACATGACTTTGAAAAATGAGTGTTAAATATTCAGTTCTGCTCATTTCACATATTAAAAGCAATTGAGCAAATCTCCTTCAGACTTTGCTTAATTAATCAAAGTCAACATCGGAACAAGAACACTCTTAAATATGCAGAATTACTATGTCAAATCTGGCTCATAAATACAAAATAATCAGTTATACCCATTTCACATATTAAAAGCAATTGAGCAGATCTCTTTCAGAGTTATCTCAATTAATCAAAGTCAACATCGAAACGAGAACACTCTTCAATATGCAGAATTAGCGACTCAGGTTTGCCTGATAAAGCCAAGGCTGCCACAAGGAATCCTGTGTATATTTTCTTACTCTTATCTAAGATAACTTACAGACTATCCATTCTGGTACAAAATACATTTACAGTAGAAGGTCTGGTGGAATACCATAGTACAAACCACGCCAGCCTTTTTTTTTTGGCAGGGGAGTATTATGAGCCCCTCTACTGCCTCGGGATCGAGGGAGGCTCAGGACACGCCTCTTCCCGCCGCCTCCGCGCGCGGCCTCGAGCAGACGCCGCGCGTCACAGCTCCGCGGAGGGCGACGGGGTCACGGCGCCGATGGGTGAGCCGCCGCCGTCCTGCGGCGGAGTGACGGAGCCCGCCCCGCCCGGCCAGTGCCGCGCGCCAGACGGAAGGCCCGGAGACGGATTCGCCCGCCCCGCGCTCTCCAGCGTTTCTGGGGGCGGGGCCGTTTCACGTCGGCCTGGTTCAGCCCGTTCAGCGCGGTCATCCTCGAAGTCTGTGTCCATTAATGGAACGGTTAGGCAGTTAAAAAAGTCAGATAAATGATTCAAAACACTGTTTTTTTTTTGGGGGGGGGGTATTTTTCTTGCTGCAGTAGTTTGTTTGTTGTTTTTTTCCCATTTTGCTTTGAGGCAGAGACGCTCAGAGAGAGAGGGAGAGAGAGAGAGAGAGAGAGGGAGAGAGAGAGAGAGAGAGAGAGAGAAACCGTCACGGCAGTTATTGAACTAAATTGAATTTTTAAGGACACAGCCCGATTCTTTTGTCAGAACCCCAGCCTTGCGTTATAAATAGGACGCGAAGAAGAGAGCTCTTCCTCCTCGGGGCATGCAGCAGCCGGCACACGGCGAACAGAAATCCGCCTCCCATGGCGCGAGGCTTCGGGGCCCGCGGCGGCTCAGTGCAGCCGGGGCTGGTAATAGGGCCGGTGCCGGGGGGGGAGGACGGGGGGGTGGTTATGACGGGGTTTAAGTGCGAAGGCTCTCGCGAAGGCGGCGGAGGGTGAGGGACCCACGCCGAGCGCTGCGGCGTGCGGCGTCCTCCCGCGGAGCGCGGGCGTGTCAATATTTACCCAACGGCAAGGCGCTGGCGTCTCCGTGGAGATGTGCTGCCTCCTAGGGGGTGGGGGGGGGGGGTAGCTGCCTGGAGCAAACCACTTTAAAATCCACGGGGGTCGTCCAGGATAAAAGTTGGGTCTTGGTTGGTCAAACTTGGTGGAACTGTGTGCGCCCTCCCGGCATAGGCGTGCCATGGCAGTTTAGACTATTTCAAAGGAAATGAGCCACGACTGCCTGAGGTGAGTCGGCTAGTTTATGTTTCGGGCGAGTCCAATTTGAAGCTGAGAGTTCAGTCAGGCAAGTTGACCGGTTTACCTTGAAAAAAAAATAATAATAAAAAAAAAGGCGGGGGTTGGGTTATGGTAGTTGAATGCTCAGAAGCCTAATTGAGTTTCTAGCCACAAAAAGTTTTCATGGCAACACCATGGCAACGTAAATCCCTCACTGTTGCATGCCATGTGTTTTCTTTTGTGTGGACTTCCCTGCCTTCACCTGCCATCATCTTCGTTGGCTGCGTCGCCTGTCAATCACCATCCACCAAGTCCCACCTTCACCAATCCCCACCCTCTGTGTCAATTCTGGACAACCAATCAGAACTCGCCACCTCTGCTATATAAACCGTGACTGTTTGCAATGATGGTTGTCTGACTTTTTGCTCTGTGTTGTGTTAGTATTTGTTTTGTGTACACTTCCAAGGCTTGGGACAGGTAAGACTGGGGGCTCCGGTACATAGGCCCGTAGGCTATGTTGTGTATAGATCCACTAGTCCTTAGGAGTGATTGCCAAACAATTGTTTTTTCAGCTAGTTAGAGTAGATAGGCCTTTTGTTTGTGTACTTGATACACTAGATTAAATTACTCTCTGGTTTAGCTAGCTTGTTTTTCTGTTCTTTTGGCAACATCCAGCGTCCTTTGACCCTGGTAGTGTGTGTCTGGGATGTCCTGTAGTAGTTTGTTGCACCTTTTGTTTTGTTCCCACAGTAAAACACCCATGCACTGAGTTGCTGCTTTTGTCTGTGTTTGATTTATTGTTGTTACCGTCATTTATACAGCATTAACATCTCCCAGCATTCTTAACATCCAGTTACATACCCCATGGGGTCGTAACACTCACTATTTCAGAAAATCACTTAACTGCACTTTTTATTTCTGACTGCTCCACCCTCAGTGCATGGGCAGCCACACCCATGTCATTCAAATTTTCAAATGTGATATGTTATATTTTATAGGCCCATGTTTCAGATATAACATTTTAAGACAGGCTATTTGACCATTCTTTTTTTAAATTCCTAAATTACATTTGCACCAGTTTATTAATATTTTTATTTTTTTTGAAACATTATTTCTAGAAGTGTGTTTAATTTCTTAAAGCTTGTTTTAAAATTAATACAAAGAATTTACTTGTTCCTCAGAGCAAGTGTATCTAAGCAAAGCAAATGTATAGCCTGTATGCAATGCACATTTAATGTTTGTTTTTTGAAGCAGAGATTTTCATAATTCCAGCTGTGAATGGTTGGAAGACCAAAGACAAAGCTTCAAGGTTTTGTGAATAAGGCTCAGCATTTATATCTTAACCCTTTAAGATGTAAGATCCCAGATATGAAAAAGCATTTTAAAAAAACCTACTCTTCAAAGGGATAGAGGGTATGCATTGACGTCACTTTCCCACCGGAATACGCCCCCACGTTTCGGTGCCTGGATTCCAGTTGTTCCTGCGAATTGCAGCGATCCATTTGCTTCTCTTTTCTTTAGCTTTCGGCAGTCTGTAAAAAAGATAGCTCCGATTTCTTGTTGAATCTATTTGTACAGTCAACCGCACAACAGCTCTTTCCCATTTTAGATGTATTTTTTGTGTTATCACGGTGTTATCAAACGACGACTGAAGACCCACCTCTTCAGGCTGCACCTCTCCCCATCCCTCCCTTCCCCCCTGTAAACGACTAAACTTAGGGTTGTAACTAGGCAGCTGTTTAATAGGTGACTTAGTTGATGCGCCAGTCTTAACGACTACTTGTATTTTTATTTATTTTTATTTTTCCATAGATTGCGTTGTTGCCGTTCTCGTTGTTCGTGTTATCAGTTTAACCACCAGGGTCCAGGTTGAACTATGCGGTTGTTCCCTGCACTTGGACCGGTACTTCTCTCTAGGGGTTTCGTCATACTTGTTCCTGGTTATGGTTATACACTTTGTTGTACGTCGCTCTGGATAAGAGCGTCTGCCAAATGCCTGTAATGTAATGTAATTCAAGCTGAATGCTAACGCTATCACTTTCTGCCACTCAGTGGGTGTAACCACAGTGACTTCCACCTACTGTGACATCATGTGCATACCCTCTATAAAACGATCTTTCACTTTGCTGTAAGTAACTTTGTGGTGTCAAAATTGTGGTGTTCTGTAGACCCATATAGGCTAGTAGCATGTGGCGCAATGGTCTAAGAAGAGGAGGGGGCCTCATGATTGAGTTTTAAAATGGGCCCCCATGGGCCACGGAACGTTCCTGCCCCCGGGTGCCTAACACCTCATTCTGGTCTGTTTACATTTCAACCAGCGAGCTCAATATGGCTGCTAAACCACGCTGATGTTGTTTTCACTCTGTCAGTGACCGCCTTCTCAACCCTGATTCCCTCGTCTACCCCCTGATTTCCATTACCCTCTTCCTCATCCTCTCCTTTCTGTTCTGTATTCCCATCTCCAAATTGCTTTCCACGTGTTATTTGTAGCGAAAAAAGGATGACACATTACCCATGTGTTATGGCTCGACCATTGCACTCTCATTAATTGCTTCTTGGAATGTTTAACTAATCTTGGCCTCATTGCACTCTATATAAGAACATCAGCTAAATGTCTAAAAAGTAAATGTATCTGCCTGTTGGCCAATCAGCAAGCAAATGAGCCAGAAATGAAGGAGAGGACTACAGATTCAGAACATTCCTGTGATTTGCTGAATGGGTTAGCAACTTGATCGGTTTTAGCGGGGAGATTTGACGTTGACTAATTTATATTGTACTATCATGGGAACATATTTCTATGAATGAAGTTACTGTGAAAACATTGTTTTATACATCCAAAGAGAAGAAGTGACAACCTATGAGACATGGCTGTATATGCGCTCAGTGACTAACAATCTTGGCGTGAATGACAAGCAATTACAAAGACAAATGAGGGACATTTACATTTGTTCATTTAGCAGATGCTCGTAATCAGAAAGCCGTACAGATCAGAGCACATATGGGCGTATCTTAAAAAAGAAAATGAAAAATGATACTTGTATTTGTGAAGATTTAGTTTGCTGATATTCGGAGGCGAAGAGTGGAATGTTTCCCACTGAAAGTGTTTAATACGTCAGATACTTTTGGTGGGAAACATCCTTCTCTTTGCCTCAAAATAAAACAAATACAAGTGTAATTTTTTAAAATGTATTTATTGACAAGCATTCTTTTTCCATAATTTACGAAAGAATGCTTGTAAATTAATGTTGAGCATTTATGTTTGCGTTAATGGCTCAGACATCAATCCCAGTTATCTGATGTTAATAGTATTCTAATTTATTCATTTCCAAGTAACGCACAACTAAACAATAATGCTCACAAACAACAATGGTAAATTCATGCTGTAGCACTGTCTGCCGATGAATCAACTGTTTTTCATGACAACTGCCAGTCCAAATGGTCAGAATACATTTTCACTCAAATCTCAATTTTAAAAAGCAAACTGCTGAATATTCAGTGCGAGTACTTATCTGTTTTTGTTAGTTATCCCTGAGTGCCCTTGACATGATTTGAATGGCCAATGGCTACTTCGTCTTTTCAAAGAGCTTCACAGTGGAGGGCCTAAGATGCTTTAAACACACTGCGAGCATAGGATGAATTTAAATTGCATTAGATCCCTGGATTGTCAAAAGAAAGTGCAGCAAATATTACACTGGAGGCAATATAAGAGCTGTATTTCTCTTTTACAGAAGTTCCCCACACAATTATAAGGGCCAAATAAATAAATAAATAGAAGCTTTCAATGAATTATTATTCTGAGTAGGCCAGGGTCCACATGTCATAGACGTGCCACCTGCAGGTGTAGTACAGCCTGTGATTCTCATCTGAGACTGACCTTCAAACTGGAAAAAAAAAATGAATAAAAGAGATAAAACAGAATAAAAATGGCATTTATTTTATCCTTATGAAATCAGGGAGTTGAAAAGACTACATAGTCAGATGAGACCGACATGGCCGGGCACAAAGAGGAGGAGACAGAGGGACAGAGAGAGATCGGGAGGCTTTGAAGATCAGCAGGTGTATCTGTGCGGCGCCTTTGATACGAGCGGCTCCTTTAATTCCTCAATAACCAGGCAACTGCGCTGTGCCGCGTCGCGTCGCCCACACGCCAATGCGCCCGCGGACCCGGCGGCACGGCGACACCAGTGATGTCAACGGGCCTGACCCTCCTCTCCACACTGCTGCTTTTGTGAGACGTTCAGCGCTGATACTGAAACCTCCCGCCTGGCTATGAGCTAGGCCATGCCTTTTTACCACAGTCTGCTCTGAGACAGGAGACGGCCCCGCCTTGAGCCTGCCCCTCCCATGATGCACAGGGGGAAGGCTACGCGAGCCTAAATGAGTGCCGTATGGAGGATAATGAGCCGGAGTTTCGGCATGTTGTTCTGAGTGTGTGTATTTATGCGCGGCGTGTGCTCAGGTCATCGTGCACACCGCCCTGGGGGCCATGATGATGTTAAGGGACTGACCTTGTCGGCCAAAGGTTGCAGGATCGATGCCCAGGCAGGAGATTGCCGTTGTACCCTCGAGCAAGGTACTTAACCTGCCTTGCTTCAATCTGTATCCAGCAAATGGATACAGTATAAAAAATGCAAAAGCCGTGTAAGTCCTTCTGGATAAAATGCCCGTAATGTGCTTCTTAGTGGCAGCAGCCTCAGAGATGTTGAGGCAGAATGTGAATGGGAGAACTCGGGCCAGGTTTCTGCACGGTATTTTAAGGACCCATTTACCCTGCACACAAAGAGCATTGCCTTCCGAATGAACCCGTGTGGAGCGCAATCACGGGTCCCTTACTTCATTATGGAGGGCAGCCATCTCACCCTGCATGTGCTGCAAGTGCCTCAGACTCAGCCAGGTTATATGAGATGGGTGGATGTGCATTTTCTGACATCTGCTGTGTTTGGTATATTTTCATCACACTTGCATTATACTGAACTCAGTTAGCAAAGATTAGCTACCCATGTAGCCAGTCTACATATCTATATATTTGTATACACATGATGAATTTGAAGAGGTGCTGTATGGTTATGTTAATTCATATATTTACATGTATTTATTGTACCCATAGGCATAGATCCTCACAGTAAGACGTGCTTCTCATCTTTACCATGTCAGGACCACTGCAAGGAAATGGTCTGGAATTCCAAAGTGCTTCGCACATATCCATACATTCCACACTGCATTACAAGTGGCACATGAACTCACTCACGCTCTCTTCATACAAAGCAAATGCAAAATCAAAAAGTGAATTTAAAAGAAAATATAACACAGCACCATCATGCCATTCACACTGACTGCAAACAAATGATAATTATAGTTTCTTTCCAGTTTTTTCTTGAATGGCAGACTTTCCTATTATTAAAATTATCTCACACTATAAGACAAAACAGTTATCCCCTCAGCTCTTTTTAGATTTCAGTATTATGGTGAAAATCTTGGTGTTCAAGGTGACACTTGTTGCAGTGGAGGATGCTGAGGGCTGTTCTTATATACGGCTTTATATTCAACATTCTCAATTTTTAACATTTCAAGCAGATTCAGAATCAAAGCTTTTTCCTCTCTTATCTTCTGTAATTTGTAATTACTGACTGTAGTAGGAGCGCTGTGCTGTGTAGTATTTCCCACACCACAGGGCACGCAGTGCCACAGGAGAGCTAGCGCTGACTGAGGTAAAAGCCGTGTCCCTCAAGGGAAACAATCGTGAGCGGTAACCTGTGTGTCTCAAAGCAGTAACCATAGAAACCCAGGCAAACTAGTACACACCCTCCCCCCCACACTGTAGACTCTTGATTGTAGCCAGATAATGACAGAGGCCTAGCTTGGGATATAATGGGGAACTGCAATGTTTACTTTTCAAAAAACTATATCAATTGTATTGATGTTATTTACAGGGTATTTCACGCCAGCCATTTCATACAGTCTATCACTACTTTATAGTGTCTCTCTTCAATGACAATGCTAGTGGCATAGGCACACGCATAAGCAAACACTAATGAGACACCAGAACAATCGGGAATGACAAGCTTGTCTTTTACAAAGCCATCGCGGAAGCACGGAGGAAGACGTGGATTGACTGCGTCGCGAGCCATTTCTGTTGTGCGTCATGTTAGCCTGCCATTGCACAGGGCTCCGCTACCGTTGGCATCGTTGACGCGTATCTGCGCCTCGCGGGAGCGTAACCCATGGTTGACTGCGGTAGTGGTTACAGGAAAACGGTGCCCGTCTGGCTCTGCTGGCGTTGTGTTCCACCTGTTGCGTCTCAAAGGACTCCACAGAGAGACAGAGCAGTATGCCGGGCTTTGAGCGCCCTGAGTCTTCGCAGGGAGTGTCTGATGCTGGCCAATGCAGGGTTGCCACAGGCAGTGAGGTGCGTCACGGTGTCTTAACTCTCTTAACTCTCCGTTCCTCTCCCTCCGTCAGTCAGCCGAGAGTGGGTGTGCGGCACGCTTATATAAATGGCCGCGTTATGCAATGCGACGTGTGCGGCTGTCTGTGCGGGGCCGCTGTCTTCGTGGGGGTGGCGGGGGTGGGGGCTTCTGATGGTTCCTAATATAGAAGGAGGCACCAAAGGCCATGGCAGAATGAGATGATTGAACTGAACATATTTTGTATATTATGAGCATTTTGATTCCCTTTCTCATTCACTGCTGGTTTTATGCAATACTAAATGACTGGTAAAATAATCCCCATGTATCTGCATCTCCCAGCACATCAGAACATGCAAATAAATGAGAAGGAAAATGATATCTTCTCCCTTTGATACATTTTAAAAAATGTAAGAAACTGACTTATGCAACATTTTCTTTGGTTAGAAAGATGTCAACATGTTTTCAGTTTACGCAGTGCATACAGTACAGCCCACAATTACTAGGCCACCTGTGTTTTATTCTAAATATAAATCATAGGTAGAGAAGAATTCAGTTAATATATGCACACTTATTGAATAACAATACTTTCTTCCAGCAATAACAGTAATGTCTGCCAAATAGCCTCCTTCGGCTTTTAAATTAAACAAATTATTGGAAAAAAAAAAAAAAAAAAAAAACTACAGCCAGCCTATTACCTTTGGCCTGTACTACTGTTTCCATTTGATGTATATAAAAAGGCTAACGATAACGCTGACATGAACCACCTTCTTTTTTACTTTCACATCATTTTCTTAAAATTCCCTCCTCCTCTAGAATCTCAATAGTTTCTCTGGGCATCACCGTTTATTTTTACAAATGTAAACAAATGGTCAGGAACTTAGCATCTCGTTACCACGGAGACAACAGAACCCTCTTCCAATTAGGCCTTCGCCAAAGTATAAATGCCAAATGTCTTGTGACACCTTCATTTGAAATTTAGATTTGCTCAGAATTTATCCTTAACTTTGACAGAGAAATAAATGCAAGTATTAGTTTCTTCGCAAATAATGAGGTGAGTTTAGCAATCATAAAATTGAAAACAATGGATTTGCAATGAATACAACTGAACACATTTATTTTTAAGTCACAGTTATGGACAGAGTGATTGAGTCTAGTGCAGTACAGATACTGCTTAAATATCCCAGCCACGAGGTGTGAATTGAATTGCCTCACGTATTACATTGTCTGATATGTCAGCCAGTAGGCCTAGAATTGAAACCAAATCTGTGAAATTGTGGCCTGGCATCAAGAATGATTTGTCCTTAACTTTGACTCACATTAAAATATTTATTTTTTCTTCAGTTCTGAGAACCTTCATTATGGAAAATGTGTGCTAAATTTAGGACGAATGTTGATTGAATGTTTATTCGTGTTGATTAAACCAAAGTTAAGTGAAATTGCAGATGGATAAACAATATTTTTATTTTTGCAGGAAGTCAAACACATTGGCATGTTTTTTTATTTTATTGATTAATGTATTGTTTGCTTCTCGTGCTCTGGAAAACAGCAAGAGTGAGAGGAGTGAGAGACAGTGAAGCACTAAAGTCTCTGTGAGGTCGCGCTTTCAAACATAGCCGAGCTCCCTATGAGTGAGATAACAGAAGCCTTTCTCCTCACTTGTCCTCATCATTTCTAGTCTGTGTTGTGAGTCCATGATTTGATCCTCAGAACCTTCTGGAATTTTCATTAGAACTTTCATCAGGCCTTGGTATGAACCTTTGTACCTTTGCTCTGTGAGGCTCGTAGTTTTGTCCTTACTTGATTTTGTTGGCACAGATGTGTCGCTCTCATACACGTTTACCAAAACATTTGCAAAATATCAGTCCAAATAACAGTCATTTCCTCAGACGTGCTGTGTTAAGTATTTCAGTCTTCTTTTCTCATTGTCCCTGCCCAGTCACGCTCAATTGTATTTTCCTTCCTGCCATGGCTGTCATGGTTTTGGCTGATGCCACCATTTCTTTTTCTTCCTGCGCCTTTTCTTCAGTTATTACGGCCATTGGTTTTTTCATGCACCTTTTCTTCAGTTATTACGGCCATTTGAGTTGATTGAATTATACACGTGCAAATTTCCTTTTACTATTTGCACCTGTTGGTGTTCTATTTAAACCCTGAGCAAGCCGATAAGCTTTGCTTCAGTGTCACTTATGTTGCACGAGAGCCGGTATTCTGTCAAGCGAGGTAAAGGTAAAGGTATAGGATTGAGCTGCGATATTGGACTGTTGTGGCTATAAAATTAGCACAACAGTCTTTAGCTTTTTAGATTGTTGGCAACAAGTTAGTGCCACAATCTAAGCTCAGTATTCTTTCTTTAGGGTTTTACTTTTTCAGCCTCGGTTCGAGGTCTGTTTTCTTTGAGTTGCCCCGTTTTCTGCTCCGGCAGTTTTGTTTTATTTTCATACTCCTTAAGCCTTAGTTCTTTTTTACCCAGTACGTGGGTTGTGTAGAGCTTTTCTTTGGGATACTCTCCCTAAGGAGTATTGTTTTCCTTTCCCTTGTCTCTTGAGACTTTGTGGCTATTTTACCTCGGGTTAATAGCTTAAAGAACCCCCTGTTCAGTCGCGGTTGGTCTCCCAAAACTCCAACTCCCTCACAATGGCATGTCTCTGAAAACACAAACATGAAGATTGGCAATTTTATTTAACATCCCAAAAGAACATATTTTACCTCAAGTTGGCAATGCATTAGTGACATGGGTGGCGGTGTACAGTGTAATGATTTTGGACTTGGGCTTGCAACTCCAAGGGTGTATGTTTGATCCCCAGGTGGGGCACTGCAGTTGTACACTTCAGCAAGGTGCTTAGCTTGAATTGTTCAGTAGACCTCCAGCTTTATGAATTGTTCAGTAGATCTCCAGCTTTATGAAAAGATTGTACGTGAACCCTGCCTAAAATTCCAGCTAAGACCAACTGGAATTTTAAGATGTTTTAACCGGTGTTTTCGACACTTCTAGCTGGTCATAGCTGGTCGAAGCTGATCTGTCGCTGGTGTAGCTGGTACAGAAAGCTGGTATACCAACTGGTGGACTAGCTGACTACAGTCTGATCAGCTGTTAAAACACAGCTTAAATTACGTTAAATAAGTAATATACAGTATGCTATGTACAGCACAAGTGCACATGATAAAAAGTAAGAAATGTAAGAAATTGTGAACAGGGTTTCATCCTTCACCCACATAACTGCCAACACAATTCCACCTGCCCCCCTCTTCTTGTCAGCTGATGTGTGGTGAGCTTTCAGATGCCTGTTATGCGTCACCCATGGGGGTGCTACACATTGGTGACATTTTAAATGAACCCTCCACTGTAACATGCTTTGAAATCGTGAATGGAATAAATGCATCACCTAATGCTGTCATAACTCATTTACTTCCCACAAAAATGTATATTCCAGTGAATGTTAACATGTCATGGCCAAGCTACAATGATTTGAAACCATATCCTTGACAGATAGTTGCTATGTGTGCATATGTTTTCACATAATGCACAGCATGACAACTCACAAATGGAACTAACCGTCAAAGCTTTGTAATGGAGAACAAAATGAAACATGAGAAGTTTGCTTGCCAGCAGATTGGTCAGAAAGTCTTAATGCTCTTTAGACATACTGCTATACTCATCATAATGACATATACTGATTATAATATGATAATGTAAAATTGCATGGTACAGCAGAATATAAAATATTACTTGGTTCTATTGTGCTTATGCCTTTTGTTTGTATGTTTTTTGGTAGAAGCAGCTTTTGTATTGTATTTTTGTAGTCAGCTGTGCTATACTTTATGCATTTGCAAACAGATTGAACACGATGATGTGATAATTTTGTCCCCACAGTGCTGGAATATGAAAGGCTCCACAGCTGTTAGCTATTAGAGACAGGGCATTAGTCTTTGTGAGGAGGTGTTATTCTGGGAGGAGAAGTAAGTCACAATTGGGAAAATGTGACTGAATAGTACTGATGCCATTCTGAAATGGTGATTCATTTGACAGTTTTCGCTGGATGAATGTGGCTGGTCAAACTGGAGGCCGGAATACGTTTTCATGATTTGATTTTGGCTCTTTTCTGGAAGCTCCATAAGATCAGGTCAGATTGAAGATTTATTAATAATTAATAACACCTGTGCTGGCCCAAGTTTAGAGCACTGTGTCTATTTATCAGCATTACACTACATTCAGGAAATAGAACTCCGACAAAAGTAAAAAGAAGGGCAACAAGACTGGTTCTGGGTACCAAAATGAAATTGTGTAGGAAGAACAAACTTACAGCATGTCCCTTTATCTCATAAAGAAAGCAGACAGTGGGATTTGATTGACATTTTATGTATATTTTTTTAAATAACTCATAAGGATTGCATAGGTTATTTAAAGCTGAATTCTGTCCGCAGAACAAAAGGGCGTTTGAAATTATTGAAGGATAAACCTTTCATTGAAATTACAGTATGACGTCGTTTTAAGCACAGATGCTTGTTAATGCACAGAATAACTTTCTCTGACTCATAGTTTAAGCAGAGAGCCATGACATGATAATAACCAGCATGGTACTTGAAACACTGTCCGTGATACGCAAATTGTTGAGGGTAGTCTAGGGGAGGGGGAATGGGGATAGAAAAGCAAACAACATTCCGATGCACACACAGGACTCATTTTCCAGATCAATTATATTTGTCTGTTTCTCAAAGGTGATAATCTAAAACAAACTAGATATCTGTCACACCGCTTATCAGTCAACACACCTTATACACTAGCACAGTGCTGCAAGTGAAATTTTTCACATCCAAAAGTCTGGTATGACCCCCGGATCAGACAGCTCATCAAAACTGAGGAGCATGCAATTTAAAACTGGTGAAGTAGAGAGATACATTTTCCTGAAAAACAACCACAGGGGAGAGGCAACGATTCATCGGCATAGTTAAGTGGCTACAGCTATCTCAGACATCAAGATTACCAAATTAAAAGCTATGGAATGCAGACCAAAGACAGAACTAAACTAATCATATTTGTAAGTTGAATAGCTCTCACCACGAAGAGAGTGTTTTAATGGCTTCTCATTATTTTTGTTGCAAGAAAAGTCTATTAAAACTCAAGTGATCATAGACCACTTATTTGCGTGCATCAAATCACATTCAGCTGAACAAGCTCAAGGGGCCAATGTGAAATAAATAGACACGTCAGTGGAATAAAATAAATGGTTGAGCATGAAGGCCAAATTTGCCTAAAGATGAGGAAACATGCAAAGGAAGACATAATAAGCCACTTTGATTAACTACAGCAGAAAAGTAGCTTCCTAATAATACCCAAGTTGTTTTGTCCCACAGGCAAACATAGCAGGTGGAACTGATCAACAACAGCTACAAACTCCCACTGTCCAATAAATACATCCCTTGGCATGATGCACATTTGTCTCGCCATGACTAATCACTTGTCTCCCTGTTTTGTAAAACTGCCTATCTGAAATAAAAACCTGGGTGCAGTGAGTACGGAGGCTCATTAGTGGTCAGTAGGAAACACAGATAGATTCCAGTGGGGGTCATTTCGAGGACATACTGTAGCTGAGAAATTTGAGAGACGAAATGAAGGAAAGAAAAATGTATGAGTCGGCAATATTCTCTCCTAATTTCAACTATTTATTTTTGCTAGCCTAACTTTTTCTGCAACAGCCCAAGCAAGCCCTGCAGGTGACTTCGGTCAGATTGTTGTGTAACTGTCGTCAGGATGGCTTTGGAATTAACACAGCTGCGAAGCCAATCTGAGGAATCGGAGTAAAGAAAAGCTCCAGGGCCGCCAAAACTATGCATCTTCTAGTCAGATGTCAGGAGGCTGAGTGAAGCGTCCGTTATCTTCTCCGTGTGTCGCGTGTTCATTAATCTCGTCTTCATTAAGAGGCTAATCACCCAGAGAGATGAATTGACTGTTGCAATTACTCTGCTCCAAACAGGGGCCCAGGCTCCGCTCTGGTGGCTGCTAATTGAGAGCCGGCTCACTTCTGTGCAGGAGTCACAGGAGACGGGGCCCGTCCTGCACACCTGCGAGGGGAGGACAGGGAGGAGGGAACTTTTAATTGCGAAAAAGTTTGCGTGGAAACAGGTCTGGTGGGCACTGACACACAGAGGGGCAAAGCATATTCCTTCAGTGCCAAGGGGTCGGCACAAACTCAGAAATATTGGTCACGTTTTTGGCAACCCAGTCTTTGAAGAGAGGACGTGTGGACCTTGGAGCCCATCTGGTATAGCCTCAGATGTATCTCCCCACTCAGATATTCCGTCCAAGACTTAGTCTCTGCACTTCAAAGCCACCAGAATATTTAAGCTATAGTCAACTGCAAGGACACCATCATGAAGCAGTAAGAGTAAGAGCAGGAAACCAAACAGTTCCAAAAGCCAACATAGACCTTTCCATGCAGAGCAGAGGCTGTACCTTTGAGGAAGGTCCACGCACATGCTGGATTTTTTTCAAGACCTGCTAGATTTTTTCAAGGCTGCGTATCCTCGTCCTTGGTGTTGGTGTATTGAGCTCATGGCCAAATCCTTTGCGACAAACTATTCAGTGTGACAGGGAGTTCTGAGAAGTGATCCAGAAATACCTATAGTAGCGCCCGTGAAAGGTGGGTTTCTGTAAGATTTCCCCATACCTCTCTGTGCATTAGCGACTCCCTCTGGTCATTTTGGGCACTTTTGGTCCACCCACAGCAGCTATATGTCAGTGCAGCCCTGCATAACTGCTGCCAAGCTGCTGGACCACACGGTGAAATGCAGAGGTGGACATTCCAGGGGTCTCTGGGAGTGGTGTGTGCTCCAGAACTGACAGTTCCAGCCACGGCATGTCTTTCCAAATACGATTAGGCCTTCCAAATCACGAGACAAGTCAAGCAAGGGATAAAGAGCATCTGTTTTAAAAAAATACCAGCTAAACTTACATGTCTCCAGGAAGAATGACATTAAATTAATCTTGAAAAACAATCCCTTATCATGAAACAAGTCGGCCTGAATTGAGGGGATGAGGGGTGCTGTATTGTAAAAACTGGAACAGTGGAAGGTGCAGGGGTTAGAAAGTAACAGTGCAGCCATGTGTTTCTTCCACCCATGAACTCAGCCATCTGCTTTCACTAATTTTCTTTACCTCCTGGCAGAAGAGTTGTGCTAATTAGCAAGTCCAGGTGATTGGAGCAAAAATACTGGGGAGGACTTTTACTTTGCGAACCTGGATTTTCCACCTCTGAACTGGACTAATTATGTTTTGTCTGGAAAACCAAGAGCCAAATGACAGGGGGGCAGAGCCCTGTTATTACTGGTCTCCCTTTCGGAGACCGTCTGTTCCAAGCCTGTCATTCTGCCGAGCTCCACACCTGCGCCCCCTCCGTGCGTGTGCGCGTCGCACAATCATCCCCACCCTCGGGCAAACCGACCCTCGGGCCCCGGAGACCGGGAACGGTTCCGGATTGTTCCGCAGCCCTTTCTCCCGGGCGTTCCAGCTGTCTCCGCCCCCCCCCCCCTTTCTTCCGATGTAATCTGATGACTCACGCTGTGTCTTCACGGGCATCAAAACGCCACTTTGTTTGTCAGGAGCGCGGTCGCTAAAATAGAAACGGCGTCGTCTTATTTGCGCAGGAGTGAGCGCGGGCCCCCCCGGGTTCTCTCGTCGTCTGTTGACCCGGCGGTGCCGAGTCCGACCCGTAATACGGGCTGCCGGTCGCATCTGGAACATAAATTTTGGGCTTGCTCTAGATTTTCTTCCTCTGAGAGAGTGCAGACATTTTCAGACCATGGAAGGGGAGGGTGGGGGGAGGGGGGATTGAGATTGCTGGCACTCCAGACCCAGGTGTGTCATTTTCTGTTAGCAGGTGGGTCAAGTGTAGTCTTTTGAGCTCGCGGTTTATTAGACACTTGTCACCAAAGCTGGCACATGTCCACACTGACAACACTACCGCGGCGTCATCGCAGAGCTGCGATTGCATCATAGCTATGTTAGCTGCAGAGACCGAATGCATTGTGTTCATTTGCCAGGCTCTGGCTGCTGGTGTCTCTCTTATCTGTCGCTTTATTTTTTTCTCTCTCTCCATCTCTCTTTTTCTTCCCATCATCTCTGTTTCACCACTTTTACTCCCCAGGCTGTCCTGTTCTTTTGCTATCCTACTCTACACTTGTGTTTCTTCTCTCTGCTCCTCTCACCATCATCCACTGTTTTTTCTTTCTTTTTTTTTGCCCTAACGATGAGTTGTTTTGCCCGGTGGCATGTACCTGCACACCCGCTATCTGTCTCCTCTCTGCTCACCTGCTTTTAAACATTTCTGCCCTCTTTCCTGTACATTTACTCTCTGGCCTGTCTCCCCCGTCGTTCCCTCTTTCCCACCATCTTTCAAAGCTACCCCTCTTATACTGTTCTGTCTTTTCTTGTGGCGCCAATTTCCGTGCGCCTTATGTTGACCCACAGGTATTTTTCCTAAAAAGTCCCACAAAAATTCTATCTTTGGGCTCACCCCTTCCATCTCCCCCCAACCTCAGTGGCATGTCCTGATGAGTCTCTCTATTCAGGCTGGAGCCCCATGTGCGTACATGCCGCTGCGCGCCACAGTCTGCTGCTAGTTTCCAGAACGCATTCCCTTTAGCAAGCGGAGCGTAGCGTTCCCTGCGCTCCGCATCGCCGCCCCAGACCGAGAGATTCCTGCCGCACGGAAATCCAGCCTCTTCCTGCTCAGAGCTGCGCGCGGCGCGCTCGAAGCCCAATCTATTCCAAATGACTCACTTTTTTAATTACCTGTTTGCCAGCAGATTGGCGATGCGTTGGAGAGTTCGTGTAACGTTTGAAGCCGGGGCGTCGCGTTTTATGCAAACACGCGCTCGGAATCCCACCGAATGACTTTCACACCCTGTCCTACAGCAGATAAAATGACTGAGCTCGAATTTGTAAAACAGCTGCAGTTACAGCATATATAGTAGAAAAATGCCACTATATCATTTATTTGTAACCGATTTTACTGGCTCTTTTAGGCTACACTGTGTGCGCCAGAGACGCTTCTAAAATATCCATCGATATACAGACAATTTTGTTGCATTTTCCCCCCAGTGATGCTGAGGATATTTTCATATACTGTGCTATACCGTTCACTATGGCAACAGTTTACATGGCTGTTTTATTGCGATCCTACAAGCCAAGTAAACAATGCCCCCGAGTTTGTTTGAGAGCAAACCCCCTGATGTCCACAAACAGAGAAGCAATTTTTCAGGTGCCTATTTTTTGGCACGATGCTTTTTTAAGCCTGTCAGATATAGGTGCCTGAGGGATAGCAGTTTTCATAAAACATACACAGCTCTGTCATACGCTTGCACTGCTTTTCCTGTATTTCATTTATCGCGTTTCACTACTGGGACATGAATATGAATGGGTAGGTAGGGTGTGATAATTTAGATTTTTGCGGACTTTTGTGTGGAGTGCTCTCTGACTGGACGGAAAATCAATTCCTGATTTATTACTTTGGGCTTCAGGACAAAACACGTGTGATATTTTAGTCGATATTTCACACCTAAGCCCAACATCACTCACTGTCCACTGAACTGTCGGCTCTGCTGATGCAATCACTGTGAGCCAACTCTCTGAGCCATCATCAACATCAGGAGAGTCTCAGTAAATGAAAACAAAGAGATGCCACAAAGTCAAGTCAAGGACGTTACCGGTAGCGCATTAAAGAACCAAAATGTGATTCAGCGCAGAACGCAGTGCTTCAGAATGTGCCCTACTGCTTCAGACTGAGTCCAGAGCAGTGCGGCGTGTGTTCTGGAAAACACATGATGAAAATGGATGAGGGACATATGCAAATGAAGAGGCAGGTATAATTCTGTTGCTCAATACTGTATGCAAATGTTTCATCGAGAAAGCAGTCTTAAATGACTCCCTAAAGTGACGCGCACACACACACACACACACACACACACAGGAAATATGTCTCAAGACATAACAAAATATTCACATGTTTGACATGAGGGACAGAGCGGGCAGGGCAGACATAAGCATGCAGACGTACATTATTATACATATGTTTGCATTATTATGCATTACAATAGGAAGAGGAGGCAAAGGGGGTACAGGAAGTGATGCGGGATTGATGGGTATCCGAAGCAAACAGGAGGAAGTGGGATGAGTGAGTGACAGGTGAATGGACAGTGTGGTACAGTACTGTATGTCTGGAGGTGAGATGTACTGCTGCTGGTTGTCAGCGAGAGCAGCTGCCGCTCGTATATTCTCCAGCATTTCACACAGCGAGCGTTCCCTCACTGTTGATATGCGCTTTGTTTGAAGGGTCTATTTTAAAACATTAGTGCCTGGCGAGGCTCTGGGCAGTGAAAGAGAGTGACAGGTTTTCCTTGTGAATGAAAAACCCAGAGCTCTCTAATGAGCAGAAAAGTCACCTTTTAGCACCAGACCGGCAGTGGTGATTCACAGAACGGCAGGCTACCTCACTCGATGCGACGTCTTGGTTTCATCTCTGTCGAGAAACAATTCAAAGCAGTGAAGATCGGATCCGGATGCAAACATCCAAAAGGAGAATTTTGTTCGTCTGTCACAAACACGGCTGCCTCCAGCATTGAGAAGGCAAAAACAGGCCATTATCAGACATGGAATTTAAAGTGTGTGTTGACCTTAAATTTACCAGGATCTGCTGGACGATAACATTTCCTTCTGGGTCAAAGTAGTAGAGTCACACCGGGCTGGCAGTGCAGTATCTGGAGGTCACTTCTTTTTCGGTCTCGGGTGGACGTGGAACCAAACTCCCAGGCCCAGTCCCGTGCGAAGCCCATTAAAACCCTCTGAGGTTGGCTGAAATGTGGTCAGTTCCTTTTAGGAACTGGTGATTCAGTTAAATAAGTATGAAAAATAGGGAAAATATATCCTAATAGGGAAAATATGATTGCATTGTCTAATTTCTTGTCTAGATCACTTGAATGTTCATTTCTGCTTATTTGGTGTCCACATTAAGGGTGTTTGTCATAACAAGTGTAGCTGTGCAATGCCCACTAAGAGAATATTGAACCAGGACTAATCTGTCTTTGCGAATAATAGTACTTTTCTGTATAACTTTCTCTGGTCCACTAGTGTCATAAAAAAAAAGAAACGGGCAGTTCTTTTCCTAACTACGGTGCCCGGTCTGCCTCCATACAGAGACAGAGTGAGCCAGACACAGAGCAGGTCCCACCGCTGGGTCTGGAGCTTCATTCTGAGGTCATAATGCAGACACCCACACAGAGAAGCTCATTTTCACAGCCAAAAGCCAGCGTGTCACTGGCACCTCACCAGCATCTCAAGCAGCCAGTGTTGGGGGTGGGGGTGGGGGTGGGGTGGGTTGGGGACAAACAGCAATTGTCATGATAGCTGAGAGGTGCTTGACTGCCTGGATTCTCTGAGTGTTCTCAGACAGGCAGAAGCCTGACAGCTCCACCCTCACCCACGCCCTGCCCCTCCCCTCCTGAAAACCAGTGAAGCCACTGGTGAACCCCCACACCCCCCACCACCACCACCACCACCACCAATGCCAAGAACTATTTATTGACTGTTTTTACACTAAGGTCAGATACACAGTGGCCAGAATAATCTCTGTCTGGGCAAAGCACCAGGAAGCCCTGCCTGCCTTGGTCTAAAGACGGTCGCATGCATGGAGTACGGCTCACTGAATACTCCAGCTCTTACCGTTTCTGGGACATTTTGACTGGTGACAAGGGGCCCAAAGAAATGGCACTCCAAGTTTGGTCTCTGTGACCAACATTTAGCTGGTTGAAATAAATATAATAGATGCCATGATGAAATGTCACTGTTGTAGTTTGCCACAGTTTGTGTGGCGGTTGCAGTTTGTTATATTGTCTATAGTACACACAGGTGTCTTAGATGTCTTATGTGAGCATGGAGGATATATTATATGATCTTCCTCTCCTTCTGTTTGTCTCCCATACTGTGTGTGTGTGTGTGTGTGTGTGTGCCAGAATTTAGGACGCATCACTGTTCTTTATCTCTATTGAAATTATTTGTCTGACAGAGCACCCTGCTCTAAGTCATAATGAAATCCAATTTCCTAACCGCAGAAGATTAGAATGCTGATTCAGCATAAAGGCATAGCCGTAAAGGTTCGGTATGCAGTGTGGTGCCACCGGAGGACGGGGTGGGGGGGGGGGGGCTCGCTCCCATACCCACCGCTGACTCCTTCCAGCCTCAGTCAGAGCCGCTGTCGAACCTCGCCTGGGAAACCCCTCGACCGTGCCTGAAATGTGCGTTAATGCAAATGAGGCAATTTGGCTGGCAGGGTTGGCTAAAGTGCCGGGAGAGAAAGAGAAAGGAGGGGACATCTTCTGGTCTTCGTTTGCTCGACTTCTGTTGTTTTTTGGCAGCATGTCTTCTTGAAGATGCCTGCGCTTCCCGTTGGGTTTCTGACTTTTGGTCTGCGCCTACATGCCCTCACCTGCCACCCAGGTGACACCTCTGATCACATTTCCCCTTTTTAATTACACTGTCTAAGTCGTATAATTCCTCTGTGTGTGCAGGCCACTGTAAAGTGAGCTGCGCTGTACATTGAACGCTGATGCCCCCAGAACGGAGCGCGCTCAGTGCACTCTCTGCTCCCCGTGTCTGTGGTGAGCCTGACACAGCTGGTGCTGCTGTGAGTATTGCTGAATTCAGGCTCACCCGCGTGATCTGTTTCTAATGCATACGGACAAAAATGTAATAAATAAATAAATGAAGCAATGATAATTATACCGTTGACACCGCATTTGAGAGAGTGCTGTTTAGCATTCTTAGACATTGATAGGCAGACCTTTTTGTGTTGGCAGGCAGTTGAATTTCAAATGTGTAATGCAGCTGAAGTATGCAGTGTGCGTACTCCATACAGCAAGGGGCACCTGATAAAATATGGTCTCCTATCAAAATAGTCACTAAACACTTATTATATTACCCACATAAGTTATTTTGTGATTAAAAAAAAAAAAATTGTGAAGGATGTTTTTTTTTTGATCGAATTAGAAAGGTACTCAAATATATTTTAAAAGAAAAATTAGTCCAAGCAATGTCTTGTGTTCTATCAGGTATAGTTCTGTGACTTGAGACTGTCCTGATTACTTTGTGCGGTTCAACATGAAATATTTAAGTGGTCAATTTTATCAAATGTTTGGAATTGCCATATATAAACGTAATTTAATTTTTATTATTAGAACATACAGCTTGTACCTGTGTGTGCTCTGTGGCAGGCCTGCAGTTATGATTCTGTAAACTTCAGCCATTTTGTTACTAACTCATATTTTGCACTTGTTCTTGAGTTGTCTCGCTCTCTGGGACCATGGCATTACCCTTATTAACTGTGTGGTTCTTCTCCTATTAATGTTGCACTATATGTATTTGATTTTATATTTCATACTGTGAACACTGTTTGATGTGCTGTCCGTACGTATGGTGCTGTTGTCTTTGCTCGTTGGCCTATAGTCAGTTGGCTTTTACTTATGTGGAAGTAATGTGGTAGGGCGGCAGTGTAGTATAATGGGTAAGGAACTGGTCTTGTAACCTAAAGGTCACAGGTTTGATTCCTGGCTAGGACACTGCCATTGTACCCTTGAGCAAGGTACTTAACATTGCTTCAGTATATATCCAGCTGTATTAATGGATGCAATGTAAATGCTATGTAAAAGGTTGTGTAAGTCGCTCTGGAATAAGCGTCTGCAAAATGCCTGTAATGTAATGGTAATGACTCCTGCTTCTCTGTTATGGAGAAAGCTGAACATGGCTGAAACATCTGCTATGACGCTACCTTGAGAACTTTTTTTTGTTCAGTTTACATCGTCTGTAAGAATGGCAGCCTCTGTCTGTGTGCCTTGTCCCGCTGCAAATTGGACAATGTTGCAATTACTGGCTCTTGAGTGAACAAACTCTCCTGAATAGTCTGCCGTCTGCATATTTTTCAACTTTCTCATTCCTATTATAGACTCTCTCTCTCTCTTTTTCTCTCTCTGTCTCTCTCTCTGTCTTTCTCTCTCTCTCTCTCTCTCTCTCTCTCTCTCTCTCTCTCTCTGTATCTATCTCTCCTCTCTCTGTTTCTTTCTCTCTCTGTCTATCAGTCTCTCTCTCTCTGTCTATCTCTCTCTCCTCTCTCTATTTCTCTCTCTCTCTGTCTATCAGTCTCTCTCTCTCCCTCTCTCTCTCTCTCAAGGGGGATGTAGAGTATAACTGCTGGCATGCTGGGTGCTTTTCAACAAGCCTAATTAATCTTTATAGAAAAAAGAAACGCTCATGTGATTAATCAGATCCCGTGTCATTGAGTATGTTATTTTGCAGATTTTTCTTGCAAAACCTCTGCTCAGCACTAGGCAAGATGGCGTAAACACAAGCAGAGCACTGTTTGACCGTTGCATTCACAACCTCCCCAAGGCTTCTTCAGCCTGCCAGAACTTGTGATGGCTCAATCAAGGCTTTCCCTAAGGTCGGACACAAAACACATTCCCCTGACAAGAACAACATAAAACTGTCAATACTAGGCATTTTATCTTTTGAGATGTTTACATTTTTAATAATTTCAGACCCTCCAGTCTTTCTTTCTTGCTGCTTGAATAGGACATCCATTCCTTCAGACAAGGTGTCTGACCCCCCTGGTCCTTGAGACCTGTAGGGTTTGTTGGTTTTTGCTTTTACTCAGCACTTAATCGACCAAATAAAGCAGTTGGCACTCAACTGAGCTCACCTCACCTGCTTACCTGGGTGTGAATTTGTTCCTGATTTTAACGTGAAAACAGAAAGCAGCTGGACACCTGTGACTCTCTGGGACCAGGACTCCAGATCCCAGCATTCTTTGTTGTTACTCACCACTCCCAGAGCCCCCAGCCAATCCACCAGGTGCCGTCGACGGCTTCATTAAGCGTGAAATTTTGT
Organism: Anguilla rostrata; assembly: GCF_018555375.3. Taxonomy (NCBI): domain Eukaryota; kingdom Metazoa; phylum Chordata; class Actinopteri; order Anguilliformes; family Anguillidae; genus Anguilla; species Anguilla rostrata. The sequence continues at coordinate 62,807,662 of NC_057934.1, forward strand.
GGTCTGAACGCCTCTCGTCATCCTCCAAGACATCATTTGTACAAAGTATAGTACTTGCTTAATTGAATTAAACTACATGCCATGACAAATTAGCGATTTAATGGTAGCCCATAAAAGGTTTTGTACTGGAGCTCTGTGAGAACAGGTTAGCAGCAGTAATATTTAAGGATGTGTCACAGCTAAGTCCACTTCAGTTCCCCCTTTATGGTTGTAATCCGTATGAGCCCAGTGAGCCCTCCCTTTACACTGTATGCCAGGAATAAAATATTCGATTTAAACTATCTATGGGAAATGAATCTCTGCAGCCTAATTTACACAATACTTTTTTTTTAAATGAAACAGCAAATGAATTGAAAGTTGGTATATAAGAACAGTGGTAACCATGCATGAAACAGGAACAGATTAAGTGGTAATCATTGTGTGGGCAATGTGACCCCTTATGAAAACATTTTTTAAAGTTGAATATACGTCTAAATATAGCTTCTAGGAAACTCAGATTCCCATTGAAATACCCTGTGGTTCCAGTACATGAGAACAGAAGGCATGCTCCTTCATTCGTTTAGCCACTTCCCTTCTTTTCTCGTATATCAGTTCAACAGACAATTTCAAGAACTTCCGCGAGCTCTAAAGATATCTTATGAAAAATTGACCTGCTCCCCACCTGACCGTACCTTGGAAAAAAAATTGGCTCATTTGAAGTGCACTCAGTTGCTTGTTGAGTTGTTGCCGCCACCGTCAGTGTGGGCATGGTGTACTCATGCAGACGAGGCTGGCACATGCTGATGAGGTAGGGACGAGACCCAAGATTGCTCTGGAATTGACTTGGAGCTCATTTAATCCTGAGAGCAACTACATCCAGGACGAAGATCCGTTTTGCATTCTGTTTTAAAGGAAAAAGTTCAACTTTGCCTCTGTCTACAGCGTTCCAGTATCGTAAATACCAAACAAACTTGACTTCTACCATCAGGTTATTTCAAACTGTAGCAAGCGTTGATTATCTTGTCATCCCTGCTTAGCACACCAATGTTGAAATTTGAGACAAGAAAATGAAAAAAGTTGATTTTTTCACCAAATCAAGATGCTGTTCTCTCTGCAAGGCAGTGCCATTATTTTACTGACACAAATGAAATCAGGTTTGTTTCACAAAGTAACATAGGCTTTAGAAAAAATTGTGTGCACATCTGCAGTGTACAGGTTTACACTGAGACGAATGAAGGCGTAATGTCCAAGGGTCAATAGGCGTGGTGATATCATATGGGCTATTATTATTTTTCAAGGAAAGTGACTTTGTCAAAGAGATTCGTTTAAGGGCAATGGGTGTTTCTGTTTGAGAAGAGCTGTGCCAGAGTGTAGACCCAGCTAACACAAAAACACAAAATTTTCTAACATTGTTACTGGAATGTTTTGTCAGAGTTATAGCATCGGTGCTACATAGCAGCGACATTGTGAGGGCATTTTAGCCGTTAGCTGAGGAACGCTTTCCATTTAAACCTTGGAGCCACTACGGCCTGTCAGCTGGCTAAGCACCACCATCCTCAGCCAAGCAACGATAACTGACGAGACACAGTGGTGCATTTCACTGTGTGAAGCCTGTTGGGCTCACCGTGCCGCTGCTTTCACTCACCGATGGCTGATTCGGCGTCACAGTGAGGGGTGTGAAACTGATCCGACGCAAAACTAGAGCCCACTTTCTCTGCCCACTCCTGGCTAGAGGTGGAGGCCCCCCCCCTCCATCTTTAGTGCAAATCTAAAGGGTAGATGACTTGTGAAGGTCCAATCCTAGGTTTATGTCTATAGAAGACTGGTCCTTCACAGTTTTATTCATCACCCAGATTCAATGTTCCCAAGTGCATTTGCAAGTCATGCTTTTACCAGTTTGGTCACAGACAGTAATGCGTCCTCCAAATTGCATGTACTTGCCCGCTGCTTCTTTTCACTCTGCAGCCAGGCAGCCACGGGAGTAGATACTGCACAGCTGGTACAGTTGGTTCAAACTCACCTTATTGGCCAAAACAGTTCTTATTGCTCCATTACATGAAAACCCTGGCAAATGAAAGCCGTCCTCCATAGACTATGAGGAGGCCACTTATGCTTCACCTGTTGGCTGCATGCACTGGTGCGGAAAAGCTTTTATTCCAGACCTAGGGCTGCATGACTGCACAAAGGGCCAGTGCATTTGCTGCAAACACCATGGGAGAGCTGGAGAAGCAGGAAGTAAAATATTTCAGAAGGAGCGGTTTAGGAGAATATCAAAAGCATCTTGTGCGCACAGTGGTTCTCAGACTCCGTTCTGGGGATGTCTGTGTATACTGAGTTTTGTTAGAGCCAGTCTCTCGTTCAATTATGGTTGTTGTACACTGGTGTTTGAGATATTTGCTTAAACCTATTAACACAAAGAAGTTCGTCTTTGAATTCTTCATTATTTGAATTTGAATTCTTCATTCAATGGTTAGGTTTAGTGGCCAGGGGTCCACACTTTCATGAGTTATAAGTCTCAATCTGATTCATCTCAGTCTTTAATTTAATCTGTTTTAAAAAAATAAATAAAATAAAATAAAATATATATATTTTGTATAGTCATTTGCACAATAAGCATAATGTGAATATATCTGACATTTATTGTTCATGCATAGCTTTTTTAGTCGTAATGTGGCTTGAGAGGGTAAATAATCCCTCAAAACGCAAAAAGCTTATAATTAAGAAACATGAACCGCTTTCCAAATTTTAGGATTGCAACTGAGGTTGGAACGAAAACCAACATACACAGGGGTCCCCCAGGACCGCATTAAATAACCACTGTTTCTCCCTCACTTGATTCTCAAGTCAGATGTCTTTTTCTTTATCTTCTTTCAGTTTCATTTGACTGACGATATGACATTTATACTTGATATTTTACCCTCGTATATTATTTTGTTATTGCTCACAGCTTTCTGACCCATGCAGTTTGTTTTTGTGATTCACACTATCAACACTGTCTGTCATTGTGAACAGCACTCAGTGGAGTGCAAGCTTTTTTTAAACAGGGCTGTACTGGCACATGGTGTACGTTTGGCCCTCATTCATGTGCATCTGCAGGTGAACCACATCTGGTGTATGTAGGGGTGTCATTTTTCATCTAGAGAGAATGCATTCAGCTGTGCAGACCTCCACAAAGGCACGTCAATCTTCCCTTGCATGAACGTGCACGGCAAATGCAAACATATTTCAAAAAGTAATCGCAATCCAGTCATTACTTTTTTAGATATGTTTGGCCTGATGGTGGCGCTAGAGGAAAGGTCATGGGGTCAGCAAAATCAATAAGTGTCTTGCTCTTAGTGTAACCCACGTAGAAACTGGTTAGAATTGGTTAGGAATGCACAGGGTTAAATTTCGGGCCCCAATGTGTTGAACTTTTGATACCTAACGGTCATGCTTGTTTTTATGGATTCCTATTGGTTAATTAGTTGTGATCACATATGTTTTTGTTTTTGACCTTTTACGCGATTACCTGGACAGTTTAAGTTTGATACATTGTTTTAAATTGATGTCTGGGTAGGAGGGATTTAAGAGAAAAGAAGTAGGTTAGAGGTGCTTCTTGGTGAAAGTTGGAGCCACGGAGATTTGGGAGAGGGACGGAGAAGTTTGGTGAGACTTTCATGGCAATCTTGCGATGACTTTTCCAGAAATGTCTATCACTGGTCGGACATCATTACATAACCTCATTGGCGGAGGTAAAAATTAGCCCCTTAATTTTATTGAGTGATACAGAAGCAACATATTTGCCATCTGAATTTTGAAACAGGCCTGCATAGTCAACAGACCTGCTCATTTTTGATCAAGCGCTGAATTTAAACTAGTCCATCCAATCCACACCCTGCACTAGATGCCCAATTACCCAGATTCTTAAAATGTGTTTTATGTGGTGATGCAGTTAGGGCCTTGAATTTCTAGCAGCCAGGTTTACAGCTTCACTTGGAATTCATGCTGTGTCTATATGGGCACTCAAATACTGCATTAATTCAGTTCATAAAGAGAGTTTACTGATCAGTTTAATGGGTTTACACTTTATTGCAATAACCGAATGGATTAGGCTAGACAATTATGACAATGGAAGAAACAGCAACAGCTAAAAAGCCATACTCTGTTTAATGTAGCTGTGCACAAATGGGTGCCGTTTAGTTTGTAGAAACCACAAGTTTAGATGACCCATCAATCGACGGCGATGCTGGACCAACAGCCAGATAAAGGAATCATTCTGCGAATAATTTTTAGGATGGCAAAATATTCAGTTTAATGAGGAATAATAATTATGTTATGTCCATTTATTATCAGTGATCGGTTACTTGTTTTTCAGTTTCCGTGCACTCTGAATGAATGAATGAATGAATGGTGATTCAGTGATTCAGAGCAACAGCATCAGATGGGCTTGAGGATTTACATGCGGATGGCTGAAGTCAAGCTGTGTATATCAGGCTATAAAAGAGAGTGGGCATGGATGGCAAATAATTCTAATCCTATTGCGCTCTGCTGAGAAACACAGTTTGGTTTTACGTTTAAACGGTTGAGGTGTGACTAGGGATAAAGTGTGTAGACCAGGGATACTCTAATCTGGCCCTTTAGGCCAGTAGTACTGCTGTTTCACATTCTTCCCCTCTAATCAGGACTGATGTGAATCGGGAGCACCAGGTGAGTTAAATCTCTGTCCGATCAGGGAAATTAATTGATCAATTAACTATCGGGTAGACGAGAAAACCAGCAGCACTGCTGGCCTCCAGGGCCAGATCTGAGCATCCCCTGCTGTAGAAAAACAGATGGGCGTGTGTGAGTCCCTGGGTGCGGGTGCATCAGTGAATCACACAGAACATTACCGCTGCTGGGTTAATGCCCTGCTGCAGAATGAGCTGTCTGTATCCTCCAACTCTCGGCTCTCGCACAAAAACCTGCACACTACCCGGAGCATCGCTAGACCTGATTCTGTTTTTTTTTTTTTTTTTTTTTTTCCCCCGGCAGTTATCATTCTGGTATTAATGCCCCTGACCTTCAGTCCCAGAGGTGCTGTTGATTTTTTCCTAATACCAGTCGGACAGATTGCGGTGAGAGCAGTCGCACATCATTTTAATCCCCGCTCTCGGGGACCTCCGGTGACATCATTCATTAACGGCACCCATTTGCATGCGTGCACAGTGGGGGAGTGAGGGGGAGGTGGAGGGGTAGGGGGGTACATGGAGAGAGAGAGAGAGAGAGAGAGAGTGGGGGGGGGGGGGGGGCAGACCAGAGGGTGATGCTGGAATTGGGCTGATCATTACCATGTTTTTGTCTCTGTGGTGGCAAAAAAAAAAAGAAACGCACTTTCATCACAATTATGTAGTGAGTGCTGTAAGCACTGTAGTTCAATTTCATGAGACAATTCCTGTCTTATCTATTTGATATATACTTTCATAATACTGATTATTAAATGTGAGTAACGTGATTTAAAGTGCATCCAGTTAAAATCTGAAAGTGAAAACTCATCCCTGTTTTACCATTCTATACGCTCTTTGTGGTCGCCAGAGCGGGTGTGCTATGCTAATGCGTCTGAATGTGTATTCATGTAGATCGCAACGCAGCTCCTTGTAAGTCTAATTCTTTCTGCATCCAGCCATTAAAAAGGAAATGACAGCCACTTCACCGTGCAATTACCTGAAACCAAACTGTGATGTGTGCAACAGACTAATAATGGTGTGAATGTGTGTGAAAGCTGTTGCAACAGCTCTGTACGTGAGAGAAGCGCAGTTCCTCTGTGTGTGTGTGTGTGTGTGTGTGTGTGTGTGTGTGTGTGTGTTTGTGGGGAGGGGAGGAGAGGCGGGGGGGCACTGCAATTGTGAAGGAGCGGTTCATTAAATATGATTATACATGCAATCACTGGAATGAACATTCACGTTGGGTTCATAGAGGGACTCGTTAACTTACATTACTTGTTTGTTTCTGATCAAATATGTACGGATAAATGTTCTCACTCAGGCGTGTCTGCTACTCATGAAATTAATATTTTCCTAAATGACCTGCTGTAACTTTTGCAGGAGGCCACATTCAAAAGATGGAAGACATAATTTACAATGGACAGGTATCCAGAGAAATTATGATATTGGTGTTGGTGACATCAGGCATGATTATGAATTCAGACATGGCACAGCCAGTTGAATATACCCAAATATGTGCACTATATGACCAAAAGTATCTGGACGCACCTTGGTCTGGAGCTGTTCTTCATGGTTTGGGCTAGGCCCCTTAGTTCCAGTGAAGACAAATATTAATGCTACTGCATGCTATCACATTCTAGATGATCCTGTGCTTCCTCAACAGTTTGGGGAAGGCCATCTCCTGCTTAAGCATGACAGTGCCACCGGGAACACAGTGAGGTCCATTTAGAAATGGTTTTGTCAAGAACAGTGTGGAAGAAAGTGACTGGCCTGCAGAGAGCTGTGACCTCAACCCCATCCGACACCTTTGGGATCAATTGGAAAGCCAACTGCAAGCCAGGCCTAATTGCCCAATCAGTGCCCCAACCTCACTAATACTCTTGAATTGGCTGAATGGAAGCAAATCCCTGCTGAAATGCCCTAACATCTAATATAAAGTGGAGCACCGAGCAACTGGGAGCACATTGCACTGGACAGACGCTCCTGGAAGAAATCCGTTGCAGGAAGGAGCTGCACGTCATGAAATGGAACTCCGCCGTGCCACAGAGGCAAAGCGACCGCACCGCAAGGAGAGAGAGAAAAAGGCTCAACCACCACCAACCACCACCACCCTCCCCTGCCCACGCTGCACCAAAGTATGTGGATCGCGGATCGGCCTCCACAGCCATCTGAAGACCCACAAGTAGACGACCCAACGGAGAGGACAGCCATACTCGCCTCAAGTGACCACCGATGATGATGAATCCCATCATTTTGGATGGGATGTTGGATGTCAGGTGTCCACATACTTTTGGCCATATAGTGTACGTTGAACAGCAAACAGATGCCAGTGAATTGAAGTGAAGAAAATGAATATTAATCTGAAAACAATTTTTATAATTCAAAAAATTCACACGGGAATCATTGTGCATTCATTGTGATGGAAACTGATGGCTGATTGCAGAAGACATTTGTCTACAACTGAATAATACATTTCGAAGTTTTGTTTATAAATTGCATGATTCAGTTGTTCCTTCAAGGATGTCAGGCATTAGAATTATTTCCAGCTGTTTTTTTCATGCAGATTCTTGGAGTGACTTAATGCTCCGACAGAAATCATTTAGCTTGTCTTTATCATAACCTAGGCTCCAGAGGTGTGTGGTTTCTGTGATGTGTCGCTTTGCATACACGGGCTGCGGTACTGAATACAGTTGGGTGATTAAGTTATCATCTCCGGCCGGCTTTGGGTCGAGGGACACCACACATTAATTAATGACGTATATAATGTGCTTGAGGCAGAGGTGACCTTTTGGAATGGTGGCAAATCTGAATTCCCAGATGAATTCTGCTGAAACTGCCGAAGCATCATTACGATGTTGCAGGTCAACCCTTAGAGGAAAATCAATGCGGCGGGTTTCCTAACTGAGGCTCATCTACAGTATAAAAACTGAGCAGGTCATTCCCACCATTTCTTAAGAAACTCCTAGGAAACATGGATTGTGCCATGTGCTTGTGTGTGTGTGTCTGTGCATGTGCTTGCATCCGTGTTTGTGTGTTTTGCGTGTATGTATGTGTGTGTGTGTGTGTGTGTGTGTGTGTGAGCATGTGTGTGTGCGTGTGTGTGTATGCATGTGTGTGTGCATGTGCACACGTGTGTGTGTGTGTGTGTATGCCTGCGTGCATTTATGTGTGTGTACAGTGCATGTGTGTGTGTGTGTGTGTGAGTGTACAGTGCGTATGTGTGTGTGTATGGGTTCCGTACGATCCGTGTGTGTGCGTGTGTGTGTGTGTGTGTGTGTGTTTGTGTGTGTGCACGTGGGTTTATATGAGCACAGGCATTCATACGTGGGTATATGTGCTTCATGTGTGTCTTTGTGTGTATTTGTTCATGTAAGTGCATGCACATTGCTGTGTGATATATGATTATATGCATTCTTGTGTGTGTGTGCATGGATGTGTGCATGTTGTGTGTGTGTCTGTGTGTCATGGTCAATCTGAAAGCATATGCATAAATACTCTCAATATTACAGCAAGCACATATAACTTGCATTTTCTTGAAGTGATGCCTGAGGTGTGAATAGGAAGTATGAGTCATGCTCTGTATTTTCATTTATACTCAAAAATTTGAAACTGGGAAAGAACGAGTGGTGGAGCCCATTGGGCAGCTCTGACTCTTAACTGCTATATAAATCTGATATACTAGGATTTATGTAGTGGTTTCCTGTATCAGATTTATCCAGTATATCAGATTTATAACCACTGTAAATATCCAATATACTGGATTCCCTGCCACAATCTGTACTATGTTCCCATCTCTGTATATCTATATTCCTCTCTGTTTTCCTGTGAATAAAGTGTAAAAATGCATAAGAATGATGAACTCCCTCAACTGAAGAATGAACTTTAAACAATAGATAAATTTCAATGAGGAAAACTGAGAGAGGTCGGTCTAAACTCCATTTATGGATTGACTGGCAGCTACGAAATGAGAAAAATGTCTTAATTGTCAAGTTAAGATATTAAACAGGAAGCAGTGAATGCTTGAAGGAATTTAATTTGCACGTCAGCTACGGTGAAATATGATCTGAGAAAACAGATAATGGAAGTTGAGGGTTTAATGATCTATAAGAATGAAAGGAGAAATACTGTGTACAGAGTAAGTTTAGTAATAGGCCAGTAAATTGTGGACCTTTACAGTTTTTCTTTAATCACGGAGGGGAGAAAAATAGGTCAGAATTTCCTAGACAGCTTCTCACTCAGATTTTCATCGCGTGTGAAATGTGCGTCGTGGTACCCGTGTACTTAGTACGCGGTGTTGTTAACTCTCCTGTTGAAAGTGATGGAGGGCGTGTCAGATCTGCGTTCTCCTCGCGCACACACAGGCCCGTGGCAGGTGATAGGACAGGAGCGGTACCGTTCCCCCCCGAGGCTCAGTCGCCATCTGGATCTTTAATAGCGCGGCTGTTACCCCCTTTAGGCCCTTTCATCCGAAAAACAAAAACAAACAGCGGTTTCCATTGCCCGCCCCCGCCCCGAGTGGAACTGCGCAGTGAATAGGGCTCATTCACCGTTCTAAATTTGTCCGCTATTCCATATTAAACGCGCGCAACACCGCGGGGCGGAATTACGTCAAACAGTATAGCGTGCTGATTTACGGGCCTGGATCTTGTCCGCCTCCTTGCAGTTTGTGACTGGGAAGGGGGGGGGGGGGGGTGGTGTGTATGACTGCATATCGTGTTCTGATGCTAGGACATGGGCAGAGTTCTGATGGATCTTATTTGGATTTTAGCATTTTGTATGCGTGCGTGTGTGAGTGTCTGTGTGCGTGCGTGAGTGTGTGCATGCGTATATGTGTGTGTGTAGAAAAAGAAGGAAGAAGTCCTTAAATAACCACAGTTACAGTATCAGGGGAGGTGGGCATTAAAAGGCACTCAGATGCATTCAGTTCCTGTGGAGGATTACAAGGTGCTTTTATACCATTTACATTTCCCTCTCTCTTTCTTTCTCTATCCCTCACTCTCTCTCTCTCCCTCTCTCTCTTTCTCTCTCTCTCTCGATCACAGAGTATCTCCGGGTTCCCTCTGTTTCACCATTAAGAGGTTGTCTCGGAACACTCGAAAGTACTTAAGCTCTCTCCCTGGGCGCACAGCTCATCTCTTGACTGCAGGGTCCTCTCTCGTGGAACGACAGTACTCTCTATTTGTGTGGCCAGAGTTGAAAGGGGATGAATCAGGTCCTTGTGATCAATGGTGCTAAGGGATTGTTTTACTTACAGGAGCATTTTAAGTAGAAAATTACTGCACATCTTGTTAAATATACGTTTCCTCTTGTTCCTAGGTTAGCAAGTTATTAACATAAATTATTTATGAAAATGAAGACGTCCATAGGTTACCCCTGTAAATTCACTAGTTGTTATTAGCAGCTAGGTTTCTGCAGGTTCAAAATGGCTGTCATGGTATGTGAGGTGGGCACATCCACAAACTTGAAGAGAAAGCAGACAGAAATATCTTAGTGTTTCATCACCCACTCCCCCCCCCCCCCCCCCCACATACACACACACACATAGAGGCACGCATACACACACACACAAACACGCACACCCACCACACACACTCACTCACGTGCACACAAAGTCAAGCATACACACACACATGCACATACACACACACACACACATACGTGCACACACACCACATACTCGCACTCACATGCACACACACACACACACTTATACACACACACACACACACACACACACATAAGATTGCATCACTACTTCCAGGATGTTTTATTAGGATCTGACTCATTCCTCTGACTCTGACCTGACCTCAGCCTTGTAAGTTAGAAGTATAATAAGCTGCGCACACTTTTTAGGTGTGATTCATTCTGTCTTCAAGCAGTGCGAATTTGCAGGGAGAAGCTCCCATACTTTTCAAATTAAGTTGTAAAGTCTTGTCAGATATTATTCATGCCACATGTTGCTTCTGTTAAGTTATATACAGTTGAAGTTATACAGTTAGTTTATTAGATATGTGTGTCTGTGAATAACATCAGTACTATATACAACGTGTTCAATACATATTCATCCTTCCTTTTCATCCCATTGCACTGTAAAAGGTTTATCTGAATGAGCTTTGCACATTTGTATTTTGGAATTTTGGCCTATTCCTTCACACAAATTTGCTCCACCTCTGCCAAGTCATATGGAGAGCATCGTTAGACAACAGTTTTTAAGCCAGGACAATGCATAATCAATAACAGAATATTGCATCGCCTCTCATTTAGCCATAGTGGCAATCCTAATGGAACAGAAATGCCAGGATTTAGCCTGGCTCTGTCACTGGCGTGCCGACACAGAATCTGATCACTGTCATTGGCAGTGGCATGAGGCAGCAGGCACGCTGCTGAAGTTCAGGCAGCTCTCAGATTTTAATGAGAACGAATGGAGAGGATATAGCAGGTTTGTTTCGCTACCAGAATTACACTTCTGTGGATAGGCTCGAAGTGCGACTTGGAATGCTTCAAATGAAAAGAGACAAGTCCAGCCGGTTGCTTTCCTAGATAATGTCGTTCTTTGATAATGTACTGTAACCAATGTGTGTCGTCCTGGGGGAAGCTGCCTCGAGAAACAGTTGTGAGAATGTCCAAACGTGTCATAGGGTATGAGTCTGTGGGACTGTATCTGTGTACATTTTAGCACTCTTCTTTTTTCAGTGGTAACACAGCTGTCAGAATGTGAACTTGCTATTTCACTATACCACAGATATTCTACGAAATCAAAGGGCTTCTTTACCCATTCATATCTACATAGTAACTACCAAAACCCAACCTGAGCCCTCCGGGCCACCACATCTCATTAAGCAACTGCTTCCTAGGCTCCTCTCTCAGTCTAGAATGCGTCTTTTTTGATGAATCTAAAATCCCATCCCATAACGTATCTCTGTCACACAACTTTCACCAGCTGCCGCTCGCTTCTCGTGTCAGTCTCTCTAGATGAGGGTGATTCCCCGCCATGCCGTCGAGGCTGTGCCTTTTTCCTGCTTTAATCGATTCCCCGGCTCCACACACTCCCACACACGTTTTTTTTTTTTTCTGGACAAACTTGAATCACCAAACAATCCATCACCTCCTAGCCGCACATTCTAAACCAGTCAGTTTTCATTTCTGACCCTTGCACTGGTAGAGTGAGTCATTGCCATAATCAGATTCAGAATCTCTCTCCATCGACAGTATTGTCAGATGTGGGTGAGAACCTCTGTTGTGGACTTACGTAGTGCAATGGTTAAGGAGCTGGGATTGTAACCCAAAGGATTCCCAGACAGGGTGTTGCCATTATATCCTTGAGCAGGGCACATAATTGCTTCTGTATTTATCCAGCTCTATAAGTGGATTTAATGTAAAAAAAAAAAATTCTAGAATAATTGTCTGCTAAGTGCCAGTGATGTCCCACTTTTTTCCTGGTAACGAAAAATCGGATGTGTCCTTAATGTAGATTCCAGTATTTTACTCATGCATTAATTCTGATCTGCAATCTAATAGGCTATATCTTTCACTGATCATTTCTGGGCATAATATTTATGGTAATATGATGCGAGGCAATGTATGCTCATGTGTCATTGCTTGCTACCTCTCGAATGCTATGATATGTCATTCTGGTATATAATCAATGTGTGCTGTGTAGCTTTTCAGCTGTTCAAAAGATGTATCAAAACAAGACAGAAAGATCAATGTGTGCTATTCTTTTCAGGAAATTACTTTTCATGAAAATAAAAACAGTGTCACAAAAATAACAAGTGTGTTCTCACTGTGTCACCTTTATCAATTTTTGAAGCGTAATAGAAACTGAAAGCTTTATTTTCCTTGTTGGCAGAATCGTGTCCTAGTGTCTCTCAAATGGCATTAAAGGTTTAGATGGAGAACCACAGGAGAACCGCATTTATTTCTAACTTTCTTTCTTTATTAATTTGTTTCTGTGCTTGGCATTGACTTGCTGCGGGTGCGAACAGGAGAGAATGCAATCTCTTTTAAGTGATGACAGATTCTGTGCGTCAACTATATACAAGACTCCCTGCAAACTTTCAAATGTGAGTCCGGAAAATGAGAGACAACTTTCAATGTTAAGAACATGGAGCAGCCATCTGCGTGGACAAATAGTGCGAGACGGGCTGTTTTTGAAGCAAACTCGGGTCTAAAATTACATTCAGCGGGAAAATGCGTGTCAAGCAAACTACCTACGGTGAACAAATAGAAGTGAGAGAGAACAATGGAAAGCACACAGAGGGCTGGTAAATGTGTTGAGGAGCTGAAAGGAAGAGAGCTGTGTGGGAGGCAGATCCAGAGGAGTAAATGATAACAGTTGCTTCAGATAGCACCATCGCTAGCCATTCATGTCAGAATGAGGCCCGCTTGCCTACTGATACTCGTTTCTTTTTTTGTGAAGTGTTCACTCAGTGTATTCTTCTGAATGTGTTTATCATCTACATTCTAGGTGGAAAATACCCAATAAATACAGATCATGCTGAGCTCAGACAGTAGGCTCTACTCATTTTCTGAGACGGTTACCAAACAACGTTGGGCCAAAAGCGAGTGTTGGGCCGGGTATTTTTCCAGTGTGAATGCGACGTGTGGACTGCAAAGGCCAGCAGCTCTCCATAAGCCTTTTCTGTCGATTTTCCCCCTCCCAGATTTCTGTGTTGCCATGACGAGCGAGGAGTGTCCCGGAGGGCTGGCCATGGCTCACGTCGGGGCGGGGCTATGCGAGGACTACGGCCCCGCCCAGGGGGAAGAGGCCATCGAGGAGGCGGGGCCTACCGATGACGTCAGCAGCGACCTGAGTAACCTGGTGGTGCCCTTCCCTGAGCTGGCCCCCATCGTCTTCTTCTGCCTCAAACAGACCACCTACCCCCGGAACTGGTGCATCCGCATGGTTTCCAGCCCATATCCTTTACCCGTGAGAAAACCAGGCCAGCTCTGTCAGTGTGAGTACATCAGCATGGTGTGCAGCTCCTATCCTTTACCTGTGAGAAAGGTAGGCCAGCTCTGTCAGTGTGAGTACATCTGCATCGTGTCCAGCTCCTATCCTTTACCCGTGAGAAAGGTAGGCCAGCTCTGTCAGTGTGAGTACATCTGCATGGTGTCCAGCTCCTATCCTTTACCTGTGAGAAAGGTAGGCCAGCTCTGTCAGTGTGAGTACATCAGCATGGTGTGCAGCTCCTATCCTTTACCTGTGAGAAAGGTAGGCCAGCTCTGTCAGTGTGAGTACATCTGCATGGTGTCCAGCACCTATCCTTTACCTGTGAGAAAAGCAGGCCAGCTCTGTCAGTGTGAGTAAATCTGCATGGTGTGCAGCTCCTATCCTTTACCTGTGAGAAAAGTAGGCCAGCTCTGTCGGTGTGAGTACGTCTACATTGTCTCTATTCCAAACTGTGTAGCACGGAAAAAGCAGATGAGATCTGTGAATTTGTGTGCACACACTGTATGAGGTGTGCAGCTGGTATCTTACACCCCTGAGAAAAGTGGATAGTATGTGTGAGTAAATCTGCGTGGTTTCTAGATTATAACCTTTACTTCTGAGAAAAAAAAGACAGCCTATTTCATGTGAGTAAATCTGCATGATCACAAGACCATAACCTTTACATCTGAGAAAAAAAGACCAGCTCAGTTCATTTGAGTACATCTGCATGGTCACCAGACCATAACCGCTTCCCCTGAGAGGCGCCTAGCAGCTCTGTGTGTGTTAGCACATCTGCATGTTTCCTTTTAGCCCTGAACCAAACAGAGCAGATCTGTGTGCTTGAGTCCACCCAGCCCACAACACTGGCCCTTCCCACCTATGAATTCACAACAGCAATGTAGATCCCTGCAGGTTATAATACAGCTTCTGTCTGGGTCAAAGATAATTTGTTCTGCGTGAAATATTGTTTGGCTTCCAGCGCTGGTCAAATAGCTGTGGAACCTTTCTGTTTGAGTTCCATCTCTGCAGCGGTGCTCATTCTCTCAGTTTACCTCTACACTTTATAGCGTATTGTGGTTTTGGCTAGCGCTTTTTACGACCGCGACTGGCAGACAGTTCCGATGGAGCGATGGGAGAGTGTGAAGTGGGGATGGATCCATCTGCCGTGCTTTCCACACGCACTCCAGGAGTTGACGAGGAGCTGAAATTTCAATCTCACACCATCAGCCCGAGCGCTCGCTCACTCTCTGCAGCTGCCCCACCGCTCACGCTCTGCCCGTGCTCCAGTCTTACACCCCCCCCCCACCGTGTCCCATCCACCACATGACAGGAGTGTTTCATTACGATTTGAATCAGGTGCTGGTCATTCATCTCCCACCGGGGAACAAAAGCCCTAATTGCGGCCTCTCCTCCAGGGTGCTTTTCTGTAGTGTTCGGGAGAGCAGCGCTGTGGCCTGGATGGAGACCTTGTTCGTGGATGTGTGTGTGTGTGTGTGTGTGTGTGTGTGTGTTACCAGGTTACCAAAGGTTACCAAATATAGGCCTGTTGACAAGGAAAATCTACAGCACATTTTAGCATCCCCTCGCAGTCTCAAAGTGCTGTCTACAAGTTACAACTGTTATCTTTTCCATTTTGCTGCAGATACAGTTATTATTATCATCTTCCCCTTATCCCCTATAATCTGACACAATCCCTGTTTCTCAGCTATACTTTCTGGTGTTGCAGGAATAGCTGCGATGGCTTAGTGCAGTTTAAAACAGTAATGTTATTTTTTCTTAAATTTACAATTTAAGTATACGAGATTCCTCACATCATTAATGGAACACAATCTATTCGTATTCTTTGCAGGAGCAACCAGAGGTTCTTTAACACTGAGCTTTACAAAGCGTTATTGCAAATGTTCTCCTGGAGTGCCAGCAGACTCCCGTACCGTGTGTTTGTGTTTGCATTTCTCGCCCTGACTCTGGTTAAGAGACATGCAGTTGGAGATTTCCCAGGAATTCAGAGGGAGATTGATGCTTCGCACCTTGCTGCTCGTGGGCCTGTCCTCGTAATGATGTCCAAATCTAATTTCACACGGTTCGGGCTTCTTGTTGGTTCAGCTGACACATTCATTTTGGCTCCCAGCCGTAATCCATTGCACTTTACTTATCTGTTCCTTGAACCTCTTTTTAATCCCTTATTTATTCTCTCCCACCAATTTCCACCAAATCCCAGTTGGATTCGTTGGCCTGTTCCAACACTCGGGTGTCCTCTGTAAATGTCTGGCGGCACTAGCGATCGTCCGAAGCGCGCGCTGGATCAGTTAGCGGGCGGTGGCGCCTCCGTTGAGGGTCCCTCAGCTCCAGTCTTGCTCGGATGGTCTCGTGGGCATTCATCCAGCTCGGTCTTGCTGGGTTCTGTGTGCCGTGATGTGCACTGAGTCACCCGAAAGCCTGCTCCACAGCTAAGAAAATTGCTGTACTTTCGTATATGAGTGATTCACTAAGGTGACTGAAGGTCTTGGGGGGTATGAGAAACTGAAGGCATCAGCCTATCAGGGTTCTGGTGGAAATCGCTTTAGGGGACAGTGTTATTTCAAATAAACAGCAAGAAATACTATATTTCTCTTATATTATAGTCAATCCATCAATCTTCAGTGGTATACAGAGTATATGTGCTTTTCTGGCTGTGTCTATATTTTAATGGACAACTGAAGTGAAAACTGCGGGTAAAAATATAGTGCGTGTGTTATTTTCTGTTTGTCTGTGTGTGTGTGATTTTCGGTTTGTGTGTGTGAATGTGTGTTTGTGTGTATATGGTGTGTGTGTGTGTGTGAGTGCGTGCGTGCACGTGTGTGTGTGTAGTGCACTCAGAGTTGTAATGAGGATCTTAGCCTTCCATCTTAAGTGCCCTGAGAGTCCCCTGGAAGGGCTGGTTTCAGAGGGAGGAAGGGAACAGAACAGCCTGAGCTCTCCGGTGCTCCAGCTCTGCTTCTGGTGCAGCAGTGGATGGGGAAGGCTCCGCGGCGCTGAGGCGTCGGGTCCCCCTGGATCAGGCCTCCTGAGAGCCTGTCCCTGTTTGCATTCCCGCCGTCCGGTCCCCGGCCCCTGGGATTACCGCTGCGCTGCTCCAGCGACACACAGCCTGCCGTCTGGCTGCCTGCTGTGCACCCTGGCACTGCCAGTCCCTCCTCAGGCCAGCTGCCCAAGGGCCAAGTGCCCGCCCCCGTCCACCCCCCACCCAGTCTGCTGCAGCTGCTGTCTGTCCCTCAGGCTGAGAGAGAGGACCTGTGGGCTGCTGAGGACCTGCTCTGGACTAGCATGTGATCCCTCAGCCCCCTCTTTGCCCCTCCGCTCCGGCTTCCTCTAAGAGAATACGCACAGGCTCCTCCCCCTGAAGAGACAGCCGACTCCACCTCTCGCTGCGGGGGTCAGTCACGGTTGTTCATTTAGTTTAGATGACCTCATGCCATTACACCTTGGAACCTGTTAGCTGGGTGTTATTTCATTAATGTGCTTTGAGCAAAGAACTCGCTGTCTGAAAGGTCAGTCATTCTATTCACTGGCATAGAGAGAGAAGCTTCCCTGAGAAGAAGCATATAATGCTAAGACCTATCCCAATCACCATGCATGGTTATAACCAAATGAAAAGCTCACTGGTATTGATTTTTTTTTTCTGCCTGAAAGATTAGTTGTTCATTCACAGCTGGATGTAATCCGCATGTCTTCATCTGTTGCTTAAGCACCTGACTGCATGGTATCATATTGATGAGTGCCTTATGAGATCCAGTTTGTTCTCCCGGTCCTTGAAAAATAACTAAAAGATAAATTTAGATTAAGTTCATGATTTACGACATGGCTGTAAAAAGAATATTATGAGAAGTTCTCTAACTTACACAGCTTGTTAAATTTTTTAAATATGGTCATATCACTCGTGATATGGTGACAATACATTAAATTGAACTAAACATGTATTGAATGTGGTCAATGTGTGACAACTGTTGCACTGTGAGGGGGAGGACATTGACGATGTGAAGATCTGCTAATTAACACTGTTGAACAGTGAAAAGTCATTTTAATATACTTATCATGAGCAAAGGCTGTGTGGATCAAATCCAGTAAAATGCACTCAGCAGTGTACCTTGAGCAATACACATAACTCTTCCTGTTGCTCTCACTCTACCAAGAAATATGCCATTATTATGCTCATAAATCACAATGAAATAATTATCTTTGGCTCTAGAATGATACATTGGCATAACAGAAGTGAAGTTTTGACTGAATGTAGCAAATACAGAGATGAAATGCTCTGACACTGAGTGAACTGACAACATGAGACATGTCCTGTGCCTGCTGTGCCAGGTTAAGTGTGTGTGTGTGTGTGTGTGTGTGTGTATAGAGAGAGAGACAGATGCAGGCAGAGGGAGGGGTTGGGTTAGGGGGGTGGTGAATGGTCAATAAATACAGATTCAATGTGACACTGTCATCAGACAGGAAGGAAATGTTATTCATTTATTCAATTTATACTGTATATTTTCCAGAAAGATCCATCAGCATTTATTGATTGACTGGCTAATGAAATATTTGTGGCCGTGCAAGCATGTGGTCCCCTTGGATTATCCCATCACTGTACCTCCAAAGAATACAGAACATGACCGTACACTTCATCACCAAAAGTTGACAATGACAATGACATTCAAATCTTTAGTTGCTTGTTTGAAAGCCTTGGCTAATAATGGTTGACTCAGCTCAAGAGCAAATCTGGGGGATGTAGTACGAAGGAGGCTTAACATACCCAAGGTTTCTTTGCATTAACAAAACCTGATGACCACAATCGGGCTTGGCCAGTATCACGAAAGTGGTCACCACCTTGCTAAGTGAACACAGGCTTTGTTAATAAAGCTCTGAGTATTCCCATAAAAAGGGCGGTGTCTGCAATGAGCCTATAGTGGTATGGCATGGGCCATACTCAAGCATGTTACTCCTAAAGAACAGACTAATAAGACTTACAATGGACAGATACAAAGAACATAAAACAATCATAGAGGCAAAAAGCAACACTGTTGCTACCATCAAAGAGTTGGCAAAAAATTCTGATTGTGTGAGTTCGTTAGTTAATACGTTATTTATCTTAGCACTCATAATGAATAAATCTGCACTGTCACTTACTCTCCTACAGTCAACATGACAATGACACATTCCGAACTTTCAACTTGATACCGCTTATTTAAAATCTTGCCTGAAGCAACCACACCCAATGTTTATTCATAAACCCGAGAATTATGACACTCAGACCTTTCACTGTCCCATAACTACGGAATACGAGGATATGGACACACAGGACTGAAGCAGCTTGCATAAGTACCGTATTCGATCCGTTAGGAATTTAAATCTTTCGTATAATGTATCCTTGGGCAAAGACAGTGGATTTTGTTAGTTTTTAATTAATCGTGTCCTGCAAAGAGATCCTCTCACTATCCACACTTGAAGAAACCTTTTTACAAAGGAACTGATAGGCCAAAGGGTGGTGCTTTTATATGCTTTAATCCTGAATATGAACTGTCGTGGACCAGGTTGGCCATGCGACATAAGTTACTATGACGATATGCCGTGATTAAAAATGAGTCATCTTCATGATATGGAAAACCCTGCGTTAAAGCATACTTTAGCTTAATAACCACATAATCTTGCTTGCTGTTTTTTTTAAATATTGGTAACCCAGGTTGAAAATGGCTGTCCTTATTGTTGCATCCAGCGTCATTGGCAAACAAAGCAGACCCCTACATTTCAAATTGTTTAACACAAACTGCTACGAGGGGAAGCATTTCGCTGTGTTGAACGTGCATCGGTAGTGACTCAGGACCATGGACAGCTCCAGCCCCCACTCGCATGAGTGCTGCAGGACGGTGGGCAGCGATGGTCCCCACACACAGCAAAAGAGTCAGGACCACGGACAGCGCCGCTTCCGTTCACAAACATGAGAGCAGCTGCAGTCTGGAACCGTGGGAGCTGCTACCTGTTGTCTCCCTTCTTAATGACCGGATCAGACTTATTTTCCCTCCGGGGGACGTTCACCTTGTTCCGCTCCATGGCTCTGCCTTCCTTTGTGACGGTCCCGTTTTTAAACGGGTTCCCGCTTTGACGCTCGTTTGCCTGGTTGGCTCGGCCCAGTTAGGCCGTAGAAATGGACTGCCTGCTGTGTGGCACTCCATCCACCGAGCGACCGCTGCCCCCTCTGCCAGAGGACGTGTGGTAATGTGACAGAAGCTCAACGGCTAAGTCTTCTGTCAAACCTGGCGTCCCGGGCCTATCAGTAATCAATCCTGTTACTGCATTAAATCCCAGAGGCTGGCGGTAGCGGGAGGTTGTGGGGTTTTGGCCCGCTGTGTGATTGTGCACCCGGCAAGGATTCCCAGAACCCCCCCGCCGCACCGCCGCAGTGCGCCGCCGGCTGTGCGCGCTCCTCCGCGTCGTCCCCGGCGACAGGGAGAATTTAGCGGGAACAGCGGGGCGGCTGGGGTGCCCCTGCCGGCGAGGTTCTCGGCGCTTCTGACAGCCCCTGCTGAGGGGAGCCTAATGTTCAAACACCTCCACCCCCCCCCTCCCCCACCACCACCCCCCGCCGCCACCCCACTCTGCTCCCCGTGCTCTCTCTTTCCCTCACTTTTAATCCCGCGCTGCTTCTTCTATCAGCACCGAGGATAAACTCCGGCGAGCGGCGACGCGGCGGCCTGCTGGAATAATTAGTGGAAAATCCCCGCGCGTTCGCCTCAGCTCTCTTTGCTCTCCTCGGCGTCTCCTGTGCTTTTCACGGTCGGGCTCTGGTCTGATGTAAGAACTGATTCTCTTTCAGCTTTCAATTTAATTAAACTGCCCCTTACGTAACACGGAGACGGGGGAAAAGGGGGCACTCACTTTTCTCTGTTTAACCCGCAGGTATTATCATATACTGTTTTATTACCTTCCCCTTCTCTCTCTCTGTTTTTCTGTCCTCCCCCCATTCTATGGTCTGCCTTTCACTCTTTATACTGTATATCAAATCTGGGTCAAATACGTATTTGCTTTGGATTAAAATACCTCTCTACGCTTTACTGATCTTGTCTGGTGAATTAGAACCAATGAAATATTTTCAAAAAGTGCAAGCCCCGTCTTCTCATCATATTGGCCAAAACAAATACATATTTGACCCAGGTCTGTTGAATGTATAACATCTGTCCACAATGTGACATTTTATGCTATGAAAAAAACATTGGAAACCTTCCTTGTTTGTACATCCATATGGTGTTTTTTCTCTTACACTGTCTCTAACTATCCCTCATGATGCAATGAGACAGCAACTAAAAGTGACCTCTTTTTCTTCATGACCAAAGAGAAGTGAAAACCTGTGTTGCAACATGTCGTGGCCTGAATAAGATTTCGAGTGAATCGTGTCCTCTTCAGAACTTGGCTCATTGACTAGACTAAACACTTCTTAGCATATAAAAGGACCAGACTGGCCCAGTCCCTTTAGAGCAAACCGAGTGCTACTCTCTTCACATCTCAGCGCTCGTTCTACACGTCAATCCCGTTTTCTCTGTCCCGCTCGTCTCCTCTGCAGCTGCAGTCTCTCTCTCTCTCTCTCTCTCTCTCTCTCTCTCTCTCTCTCTCTTTGCTTTTTGAGCTTGCATGAAGAAAGTGAGCTGAAATTCGAGCTGCCATTTTGCACTCAGAAACGTCTCAGCCCGTCGAGTGTTGCAATACCCTCTTCTCTCGTCAGGCCCTCGCCGCTGACAGCCAGTAAACAACGCGCTGCTTGGGATTACAGGTGGTTGCGAGCAGGAACTGGGAACGTTAACGCTCTCCCGAAAAATCAAAGTTGTTTCGGCGATACGATCTCTGGGATGGGGCGAGGGTGGTGGCTGCTCTCCAAAATCACCTGTTCTCTGTGCCACCAAGGTGTTAGAGAAAGGCCTAATCTAGTTGTGGTAATAAATTGAACTTGCTATCAATTAGCGCCTTTCAAGTGAGCTCATTTAAGAAAATAAATTGTGAGCTGTGTGAGCAGGTGTTTGCGTTAATACCTGGCTGTGTTTGTCTTGGATGAGAAATGGCCGTGTCACAGAATTAGATGATGTTTGCACAACAGGAATGCAAAACAAACTTCTGTCTGCAGTATTCAACCAACATTGACACTGTGCCCAGACTATCGGCAGAGTTAAGTTTTATGTGGTTATGGATAATTCTCTCTTCTCCCACTCACGGCTAGCTACGCTAACACAGGATCAGTACATTTAAATACAGATAAGCATGAACCAGCCTCTGCTAACTACGCTAACAAAGGAACACTGCAGTTGCATACGTACTGTACAAGATGAGCATAAATCAAGCATTTATTATTAGCAGTGGCGTTCTTTGATTTATGACGGGCAATTAGTTTGAGCCAGTGGTCCTGTCACTAGTTAAAATCACTCTCTTGGCAGTGAGTGAAGGGGACAGTTGAATTTGGAGGCCACCCTTAGGGCGTGTAATGTGGCTGAGGAACGGCTTGTTCTGCAGCGCGTCGTCCGCCCGCCCGCTCACCTGTCTCCACGCGTGACGCGGGGCCCGGTGCGCCGCCGCGGCGACGCTGACGGACAGGCGGAGGGGACGGGCTGTTGCCGAGCGGCGGCGCCTCGCTCACCTCGCTCGCCCCCGGAGCGGGAGCCGCGTCCGCACCGTTCCCTTATTAATCCGCCCACCGCTCCTAATCAAACACCTGCTCGTCCCCGTCAGCACCGCGGGCCAGCCCTGCTGTCTCACGGCTCCCAGCATGCACTGCTGCAGGGAAGATTGCGTTCCTGTCACAATCTGTGAACTGCCAAGGGCATTAAACTTACTTTGCGCACTCACGCGCGCACATACACACAAACACATACACAAAGGACCCAAAATGTCTAAGCTTGTCTTAATGTACTGAAGTAGAGTATCGCAAAACTCTCCACCTATAGGGGGAGGATGTATAAGAATAGAATAGGAGAATACAAAACATATATAAAAAATATCAAATACAGTATACTTCGATATGAAAGACAAAAATGGGTGTTACTAGAATGGCTACATGCACCAGTGTTTTGAATGATGTGAGTGGCCTTTACCTATTAACTGCACTGTTCAATTTCGAAAGGCTTTGTGAACAATAATTAGTCAGGTGATTACGTGCGAGTCCACAGCATCCATCACTTTATGGATTTGGGCGCAGAGGCGATGGAATCCGGTTAGAATGCAGCGCGCCGTCGCCGCGGAGAAGAAAGGGCCGCGAAGCGTCCCTTTGAGAGGCCGTTTCTGAAGCCTTGTGAGGCTTTATCGCAAAGGTCAGGCCTGCAGACATATTGATGGATGAATGCATTGCTCGATAGCTGCATTCACACACAGTGTTAGGGAGCCCGGCGCAGTGTGCGTGTGTGTGTGTGTGTGTGTGTGTGTGTGTGTGTGTGTGTGTGTGTGTGTGCGTGTGTGTGTGTGGGTGTGTGAGTCAGAGTCACGCCCCAGAGTAGGCTTGCGCTGTAGTTCAGATGAGAAACAGCAGGCACGGTGTAAAAGTGTAGACCGTGAGAAGATCAAAACCCCGTGTTGCTATGGGAGGCATCCTGTCATTACTACTGCGGGGAGACAACATCATCTTCTGCACTTATAATTACGGGCAATCACAGCGTCGCTCACACTGCGCGCATGCAGAGACACTACAGGGCATGCTGTACCGTGCTGGCAGGGACTGACACTCACTCTTACTCACACACACACACACATGCACAGATACACACACACGCACATACTCACACGTACACACACACACACGTGTATACACACACATACGCACACATACACACACACACAGATACACACACATACACACACCAACTGTAAACACACATATAAAACCCACACAGCATAGCCAAAGACCTAGAATCACACACATACACACACTCTTACTACTGGTGAGAGGAACATATAAACCATGTACTATCGCAGTTTAAGCATGAAGTGACTCTCATGCTTGCAAGAGATCCTATGAAGAAGAATCATTTCATTGAAGATATGAAGAGATTGTCTCAGAGCTTAGTGAAGGTCAGTCATAAAATGCTTCACTTGCATAGATACAAAAGGAAGAAGGAATATAATGCACACAAATGAGCAGCGATGACACATCAGAGCTCTGAGTGACAGGAAACAGTCATAAAATGTTTTGATATACACACAAACAGGCACACACACACATACATAATCACACACACACTCACGTACGCACACACAAACAGGCAAACACACACACATACATAACCACACACACACATACGCACACACAAACATGCACACATACACACACACACACATGCACACACACACACACACACAAAGGAAAGAGTGGCGAAAGAGCAATAGAAGCAGTGTGTGAGAGGGAAAGTGGAGAGAGGGAGCGAGAGAGAGAAAAATAGAAGCAAATCAGAGATTGCATTGTTGAGAAACAGACACGTCTCTCCTTTTCAGGGTGTCAGATTATACACAGTAACTGGCAGAGAGGAAAGAGCCAGTGAGAGGTGAATTACACAGCACTATCCTCTGCCTGTCTGAGCCCTTTTACATGGGGATTCACTCAGCCAATCAGAGATGACGGGGGAAGAAAAGAGAGGCTACTGCAATTTCATCCTCTTAAACTATGACATTGAAATAATGACTGCCTTCTTCTTTGACATTCACTGTTACTAGGACTGCGCTGTATTTTTATTGGCGATCTTGAACAAAGTAAGACACAGCCAGATTTTTCTGACACACTTGGCGGGGGTTATGTGATTCTTTGGTCTATCTTGTCTCTCAGTAAGCTCAGTTGCAATGCTTAATGCACAGTAAGGGGGGGGGGGGTTGTAAATTATCTGGGAATGAGGGTGTGGCTGGCGAAGTCACCTTGAGAACAGCACACGTGTCGGCTCCACCCAGCTCAGTGCTTGTGGACCCCTGGGAAACAGGCCAACGGGAAATCGTTCTGGGCCCCCTCCAGGCCCAGTCCTCGAACCCGCAGCCTTTACCCCCCAGCCCCGTGTCGGTGCGCTGGGGGACAGACGCCCACGCGTGTGTCACGCATGCGCAGGCAGTGAGGGCGCCGCCTGACGTCACGCTCTCCAGAAGCTCCGGATCCCTCTTCCGTGTTCCCCTCGCTCTGGAGCCGCTAAGATCCGGCCCCTGGCTGGGAGGCCCAGAGCCTTTCCACTCGCAACAGGATCTCCTTTCATCTCCACCATGATCTGCTGCCTTCCCCAAGCGGCGCCCGAGTTCATCCTCACCGCCACGGCAACCCCCGCGCCGCTACCGCTACTACGGCTTTTAAACACGTTACAGAACGACGCGCAACACGTGCCTTGCGTATTTGCCCACAGAGCGGTATGGATTTCCTGTTATGGGCGGGGCTTGCCCCCGAGCAGGAAGTTCCATTGCCGCTCTTCCTGGAAGATGAGGCTAATGTCTGTGTCACCCTCATCGCTGGTTCTCTCTGCAGATGAGAGGAAAGGTGTAATCAAGGTTTTCTCCTTCAGGGCAGGAGCGCCGTAGAGCGTGCGGGACCTGAATATGGAACAAATAATGAGGGGGGGAGATCTGGGAGATGAAAACTGTGCGAGAGAAAATTCAAAGAGCTGGCAGCTCGAGCAAGAGAGGGAGAGAGAGAAGGAGGAAGAGAGAGGGGGAGAGAGAGAGATGGAGAGAGGGGTCCGGAGGCAGGGACACGTCCTGTAATGTGGGAATCATACTTTATACCAGTTTTCATAATTTAAAGACCGTCATTCAATTCAAGCACTTGGCACCACATTAATCTTTCAATTATGATGACAGTGACTGGAGGTCCTCAAGAGATCGGCCTATGCGAGCTGAAAGCCTTATTTAACTGCAAACGGTCATCTTTGCTCCGCTCTCATGGCTGTTCATTATCATCTCAATGCTCTTTTCCCTCATTGCTTGTGATAAATATCTTCTGTAATATACCACATGCACCAAAGTGCATATTATTACCTTGCTCAAGGCTAAAGACGTAGTTTTTGTGAAATCCCGACCTGGGATTTGAACCTGGGTTTTGATTATACTTCCCCATGGGGCTAGCCGTCACCGTTCTACTTTTTCACACGTGAGGCGGTGTTTTTAATGTGACGTTTTCCTTTCAAATCCATCTACCCCCTAGATTTCTCTGGTAAAGCTCATCCAATTAAAGCAGCCTTCCTCTTGAATCTGTTATCAAAGTTAAAGAAGGATTTTTATTATCCATTTGGATCACTGTAGTCGTTGGACATAGCGTCTGCTCTCCTGCTCTGGCCCGCCTCACTATGTGAGGGAAGGTGTGTCTCCACCCTCACCAAATGTCGTTGAATTTACTTTGATGTGCGCCTCTCCCTTTTAAGTTAATGACACCGTAGGACATTGTTGGAAACTAATTAAAGGAAGGAATTCATTAGCAAATCAGTGCCTGTTCTAGACTATCGATTCTGCTGTCTTACCCCTGATTGTGTTAAGCTTGGGTTTTCTTGATAATAGAACCATAGAATACAATATGTGTTGACATCTGCTAGTTTTGAGAGATTTCTGGTGATAAGAAATGCATTATCAAATGCTTAATTAGCGCTAGCTCTCCTGATTACTTAAGACATTTGAGAACTTGGGACTTGAAAATTATGTGCCTTTACTGTAGATTTATTTTTCTCTTTGTACTTTAACGATAAGAAGAATTCCACTCTCCCTCTCCATGTTCTTGCTCTTTCATTTTCGCTCTCTCATTATTTCCAGTTTTAGATTTTATATTATATTGCTTGTATTCATCATGAGTGCTTTCAATTGATACGTTTCTCTCTCTCTCTCTCTCTCTCTCTCTCTCTCTTTCTAATGATGGGGTTGCGTTCGAGTTCTCGCATTCCTAATTCCAATTCGAGGAGATAAGTTTATTCATAAACAGGGCGTGCATAGCGCCTGAGTCTGGTCAGAGCGGTTTTTACTACAGAAATTAATTACTGAACAGCATGTATTCCCCATCCCACCACAGATATTCTGCGTACATCCAGCCACACAGCTGGAGCAGTGTGCCTGGTGCCTCTCTCCTCACGTAAACCCAGGCACGCACACACACACACACGTATGGGAGGGATTACCCCCAGAAAGCAGGGCCAGCCTGCTGTTGATTTACCCATGCCCTGGTATTTTGGTATGTAGCTTTACGAAGGAGACTGGGTCCAAAGGGGATAAGTAAGCGATGCAAATGAGCGAGCGAGTCAGGCTCCTTGATTCCTGTACGTTCTGCTGTTTGTACAGTTTTCATTGCTTAACCCACTGCATCCAGCTGGTGGTTTAGTCATAGCAGTGGAATATACCCAAGCATAAACAACAACATGCACACAGGCACACGCACATATATCTGTACACACACACACACACACACACACACACACACAGTGCGCATGCTGGAAGCGTTACGACTCACTGGCGATGCGCTCCTGGTCACCGGCACAACACAGAGGCTGGAAGGTCTCAGAAGTCAGCAGAGACATGGGTCTGCAGTGCAGTTTCATATGGAAAATATCAAGCGTGTGAGGTCACAGGTTTCTCCTTGGTCCCTTATGTTTCGTTCCAAAAAACTGCAGCTGTACAACTCCGGGTACCTCTCCCTCACGTAGCCCCGCCGCCCCACGTCCCGGGTTCCGGGTTCCGGGGGGCGAAGGGAGCCGGGCGCCAGCTGACCGGTAAAAGCGGCTAAAGGCGGCGGGAGAATGACATCAGAGAGGTGTCACATGAGAGCCGCCGGCCATCTGGCGCGTCGGGAGTCGGCGCGGCTCATCTGATGTGCGGGTGCTCATTATGCCTCCGCCTTTCATCCCGGGGCCCAAAGGCGGAGCCGCACGCGCGCGCGTTTGAAGCGGCGTGGTCAGTTCTTTCCGTCGCGTCTGTCTGTCCTTTTTAAACGCGCTTTAGTGTCGCTATCCCTGTTAGATGTCCCGCTTCCTTTTTCATCTGTCTCAAAGCATTTCGCTTTCAAGGCTTGACAGCCCGGCTGGTTTTACAGGTACGATCATTGTGTCAAATTCTTTAAAAAGCAAATGATTTCATTTTGATCAATACAGTCACTTAGATGTAATTTACAGCAAATCGCTGGAAGCCCCAGGCCCACAAGCATGTCAGATTGCCTTGGTAACACACGTTATTTACTTTGGTGATCAATAGCATTGATATCTCCCCAGTGTGTAGTGGGTTGATTGATGGTAAGTTGTGGTGCTATGTGCTTCTTGTCCCCCTGGAATGGAATTAGCAGTATTGAGGATTTATTATTGGGCCTGACACAGAACCTTGCAGTACACCACTGATAGATTTTTCATGCCATGATTTTTCCTTAGCGTAGCATGCTGTTTTATTTTGTGATGCATCATGCAAAACCACATACATTTAACAGTATATAAAATCAATCGCTGTATCTAAGTATATTTTTCTGTGGTGAAGGCAAACACGACACAATTAAAATTGTCTCATACCCAAGAAGGCAACCTACCTTTTATCCATTCTTTGTCCAACCGCGAAAGAAGCAATGCAGAGGAATTAAGATAATAATAGAGGGTTAATATGGAATTTGCTTAACCTCAGAGCAGACCAGTGCTGAGCTCTCCTCCTGCGATTCTCTCCAGCGTGTTGCATTTCCTTTCCAATAGCCGTCAGCGTCAGGCCTGAACGCCCGTTGTGCTTCCAGAAGCGGAATTAATGTGCCCCTGCCGTTCCGGCTGATTGGCGGCGCGCGTGCGGGCAGGGCGAAGGGTAAGGTTAGGTGAGCCAGGCTTCAAAGCGTTGGCATCCTGCAATTAACGTGGGGGGAGTGGAGAGCCCGTGGCAGTCGGCCGCCACCGCAGTCATTATCATCATCTGTGATGTCTGCCGCCTCCCTTTAGCGTCTGGCCTCACGCGTTGCGTGGCGATGGTCTTCGGTGTTTCCGCTGAAGATCACACGACCCAGCTGGCATCGCGGCTCTTTCTCCAGCTGATGTACCACTAGCCTGGTTGTAGCTCCAACTAATTGGCCATTTATAGTTTTTTTTCCCCCTTTTTTTAATTTCAAAAGCTGACAACGGGCTATTTATACACTATATGACCAAAAATATCTGGACAACCCTTGGTCTGGGGCTGTTTTTCATGATTTGGGCTAGGCTCCTTAGTTCTAGTGAAGGCAAATCTTAATGCTACAGCATACAATCACATTCTATACGATTCTGTGCTTGGGGAAGGTCCATATAGAAATGGTTTTTTGACCTTTCAAGAACTGTGTGGAAGAACTTGACTGGCTTGCACAGAGTCTTCATCTCAATCCCATCCAACACCTTTGTGATCAATTGGAAAGCCAACTGTGACCCAGGCCTGATCAGCCAATCAGTACCTGACCTTAATAATGCTTTTCTGGCTGAAAGGAAGCAAATCCCTCCAACAATGCTCCAACATCTAGGATAGAGGCTGTTATAGCAGCAAAGTGTGGACCCACTCCATATTAATTGAGATGTTGGATGTCAGGCGTTCACATACTTTTGGCCATGTAGTGTAGCATTTAGAGAAACGTTCCTTAATTTCGGAACTATAGCTTCTTTCTGGAATGACCCTGCTGGTTCATCATGAGGGTCAGGGTTTGACACTCACGTCGGTCCAGTAGGTACATCCTTTTTGAATCAAAAAAGGGCCTAAGGATCACGTATGATCTGAACTGATTTGGGTGAAGAGATAAGCTGAGGTCACACACTGAAAGCAATAACGAGAACCCCATCGTCTCCGAGGATCCACACACCTAATAAACCTTTACTGTCCTCAAATTATGGAGATAAAACAGAAATGAACATCGCTAGTCAGTTAGCCTGGAGCACGAATCATCATTATTTCTGCATAGACGCTCATCAGATTAGGGCTTCTAAGTGATCTAATCAACCCAGTGGGTCAGAACTGACAGGTGTTTCAGTGGATGCCCACCGGGGCCTTTTCATGTCACATGACTGCCTTTCCTCATAGTAGAGTTAGGCCCAGTTCCATTACACCAGATGCCCTTCCTCAAAGAAATACACAGGTGCACAACTGCGAGCAAATATCATCCCTGTATCATGAAGCAAACGGTCTGTGGTGTGCAAATAACTAAATCCTGAGAAGTTTTTCATTTGTGAAAAGCAAGATAAAAAGATTCAGTTGTTGTCATACAAAGCTAATCATTATTCCATGCAAACAGAAGTAATCTTTGTGTGACCCATGATAGTTTACGAAGGCAAGGAATTGAAGAAATTGTTACATCAATATTGTGAAAACACTGTCCAGCTCATACTGCTTTTCAAGATGGAACTGAACCATACATGTGCTCATCACTTGATTCAAACACAAAACGATATAACCCTGTGGTTACAGATGGAAACTAATCTATACATCTATCCAGCTGTTCATTATAACCAGGCCTTCTACTCGTGAACATATATCCATATGTATGTATATAAGTGTATGACAGTGTGTCTATGAAAGATAACTCTATTTTGCTGGAGAATGTCTAGCCAGTACAGTTACTCAGCATAATCATGTTCTAGCCAGACTCTGGGTTGGGTTAAAGGTCATCATACTGTAACAGTGTTTTTATATTGGCATGACCAATGGCATTTTATTTCATTTCACACAGAGCAAACATGTCAGCAGTTGAAATTATTAACACCAGTATTTAATATGCAATCAAGGTGAGTGGAATAGCAGCAGTATTTTAATATCCCTGACTGTAACATAAATTAAATAATGAAATAAAACCTAAGGCATTAATAATAATACTTTGATGTAATACCAATAAGTACGATGAGAACTTATTAGTGTAAGTGGTGGACACTGAATTGAGCCGGACTGTAACAGTCCCTTCTCTGTAAAAAGGGGGGAAAAGCCTGAAGAAAGAAACCATAAAAGAGGGGAAGAAATAGGGGGGAGACAGGGAAAAGGGAAAACAAAGAACATGAGAATGAGCAAACATTTAAAATGAAAAAGACTGGGAGTGTGAGGAGTTTTCTGTACAGAGATGAAAGGGCTGGATTTGATAAAAATAGAGCCCATGTGCTGTATGTTCACTTTCATCCTCTCTCTCTATCTCTCTCTCTCTCTCTCTGTCATCCTCCTCTCCCATTATCTCCCCCTTTTGTCATCTACTCCTTCCATTTATCTCCCTCCCTCATATTTTTGAGCTGTTTGTCGAAAGGGGGCTGACTATGGTATTCACAGCAGTTTTCCAGAGATGGAGGGATGTTCGGCAGAGTGAAGGACGAGAGTGTTGAGGCAGCTGCCACACCCTCTCCCTCCCCGTCTATCTCTCTCTCCCTCCCTACCCTCCCCATCCTTTCTCTCTCTCTCTCTACTCTGTGTTAGGAAGTGGCGGGTAAACATGAATTTGTACCTGATATATGCAGTACTAAAATTATTTGAGTTTGGTGGCTCAAATCTCAACTGTATGCACAGGCGATACAGTGAATATATTGGGTGAGTGTTCAGCTTTAGGGACAGATGATGTGTGAAATGTAACCTATGAAATCTTTTGAAGGAGAAAATTGTGTCAGTGTAATCTGTGAAAATGTGGAAAATAATGGCAAGAATAATGGCCTGGTCAACCCCTATTGTGTACGGATCTGATTTTGTAGTCACTCTACGACAGTGTTCAACAATTTGTTATGAAATGGACTGGAACTGTACTTCTACAGGCACCATTGGATAGATCGACGAGCTGTGGCTGTTGAGCTAAAGTAATGAGTGACAAGTGAGGTTTCACGAACACCATTATGGGTGGAGCTATAATGAAATGTCAACCAATGATTTGTTTGAATGAATCAAAATGCATGGCACTCCACGCTGATTGGTTCAAACCAGTGAGTTGTCAGTAGTTTATTGATGCTGTGCCTTTATTTTTTATTTTATTTTTTTGTAGCATGAAACCTCATTGCCATCACCAGGCTATAGTATTGTCAGATCAGTAGGTTAGCCTTGCAGCTGTCTTTTTGTTTGAATAAGTTATAGCCACTGTGTAATCCCATTAACCTGGTTTTTTCTGTCCTTCCCTTGCCAATAAAGAGCTATGGGAATTATCTATGAATGAAACGTAATATCCAGCTAATACTGAGCATTTATCACGGGTTAACTAGTTCTGCCAGTGTTACGTTTTACACTATATCCTGAAACCCATTTTCTATTTAAAGCACCACATTCTCAGTCTCTGTCTTGTATCGTATTAACTTTGCGCTGTCGGGGTTGTGCGCGGCATTTGTTACCGATATTGGCTGTGACACTAATGACTTGGCATCAGCTCTTCTGATTGCCTAAGCCTTTATATGCGCACGCATGTAAGTCATTCCGGATAAGGGCGTCAGCTAAACGCTTACAAGAAGACGTGAACATAGAACTCAAAGCTAATGCTGAGGGGTGTCTCATCCTCAAAGTAAGATAGCTAAGGACCCCCTCTGGAGATTTGATAAGCCGCCATTGCTACTGTAACTAATTCCTGGCTCAAACAGAATTAAACGATGGACTAACGTTGTTTCCGGTTGAGATTCAACCTCGTTTGCTGTCAGTACAAGTCTGCTTGTTCTTCTCATTGCCCTTAAGTGAAGAGCAGGGACTGCACTGGACCATGGCTGTAGATAAAATGATATCCCTTCTGGCTGGTGCTCGGAAGGTCCTGGCCAACATCACATCACTGGTACAGAGTCAACTGTGACCTCACATGCTTGTCATTTTTAATGTGAAATTCACTGCAGATCCTTGTACGTTTGAAAAAATATATATTTACAGCACAATAATTATAGGAGAGGTGCTACAAAGAACATTAAGACGTCTTCATGGCCTTGTCCATGACCTTCGACACTGAGCAGGGAACTTTCATGGGATGCCCTTCTCAAACTTGGTAGCCCTACCAAATTCGTTGACATTATCCACCAGTTCCTTGTTGGTATGATGGCACGGTTGACCATAGGTTGACAAAATCCAGTGGTCTTCTGAGTATGAACAGGAGGGAGGCAAGGATGCATGTGGGCTCTTCTGCTCTTTAACATCTTCGTCCTGTGCACCACCCATCTCCTCCATAAGGAGACTGCATGATGGGGATTTCCGTCAACACCGCCAAGACAGAGATAACATTACATATTTGGCAGATGGTTTTATCCTAAGCGATGTACAACAAGTGCATACTGAAGGTCAGTGGTGCAGCTACGAAACACATGTCCGACAAGGTACAATACTCATTATGTAACAGTTATTCATAGCCATGAATATCAAATTCAGTTCACAGAGTACATAGCCAGGTCAGAAAGTTTTGCTCTGTCAAACTAGGAGACATGGCAACGAACTAAAACATCAAGATAACAATACAAGAGCAATAAAAAAGTGCTGGATGGAGAGACAAGTGTAGCATGAAAGTGCCAGAGGAACAAGATAGAAGGTTACAAGTGGTAAGAGCAATCCTAGATTGGAAAGTGCCCTGCAGAGTGCCGATAGTTAGTCTAGGTACAGTCTGAAGATTGTATTAGCATCTCATTTGGAGATGTACCTGGAGACAACATCTTCTAGTGGAGCTCCAGCCCTCCTGCCTCCATACCCATCTTCACCGTTGAGGATAAAACTTTGACGACACTCCCAACATTCAAGACCTTGGGCAATATTCTCACTGAGGATTGCAACAATGACTCTGAAATACAACACCGGAACAAACCTAGCCTCAACAGCCTTTGGGAAACTCAGGCGCTGCGTTTTTCCAAACAGGAATCTCCACACCAACCTTGCTGTTTACCATGCCGACTGTGTCCCCACACTTCTTTCTCTACCGCTGTGCAGCCTGCACTGTTGTTAAAATTACAGCAACGTGCTGGCAACAATTAGCCTGCGAGTTGATGTAATTCATTTAACAGCAAAATTACTGTAGTTTTAATTATGATAGAGAGCGTATATTGGAACCGCAGGGAACTGCGAGGCTCAAACTCGGGTCTCTAGGGGGCGAGGCTGTTAGCGGAGCAGTTAGGCGGCCTCAGGAGTGTAACACAGCACTGCTCGCTCACGCTCACATGACACTCACAGGCTTCCACACGCGTGGGGCTCTGCTCTGTCCATTTAGGCCACGGGCAGGAGCGACTGCCTGCAAGATCCCGCATGGCCAGCTACATCTCAGCCGATTGGCAGTAGGTGGTCAGAAGAAACACTATAAGAACCATCTGAAAACATCTTTGGGGAAGTGCAACATCAGTCCGGCGGAGCTGGAGGATGCTGTCGCTGGTCGCCTCACCTGGTGACAGCAAGGTGTCCGGAGGCTTGAGGAAGAGAGGATCACCCAGAGACCGTGAAAACAGCTGAGGAGACAAACAGCCATGATGGCCAACATAAACCCTGATGGTGGGCACATGTCCCACCTGCAATAAAATATCTGGGTCACGGATGGACTCTTTTACCATCAAAGAACTCACCTTTAAAAAGCAAAAGTGGACATCATCATCAGATTCAATGGACTACCTAAGCAAGAAAATGTGTGTCTGTGCATGTGAGTGTGTGTGCGCGTGTGTTTGTGTGTGTGTGTGTGTGTGTGTGCGTCTTCATTCTTAAATTATTAACACTCCCCTCTCTCCTCTCACTTCCCCAGTCTGCGGCAGCTCCTTTCGTGAGAGTTGAGATCAGGAGCGGCGGGTGATGTGCTGTTTGTTCCTCTCGTTCTCTTTCGCTGACGCTAATGGGCAGAGACAGGCCAATCCCGCGGCCTCTGAGACTGACGCGGCGTCCCTGTCTCCTGTTTCACGGGCGAGAGGCCCCGCTGCGCGCGCCGCAAATGTTTCCTCTCTGGCGATGAGCGATGCTCGACGGCACAGAAATCTGAGTCAGACGAGGGGGGGGGGGGGGGGTGGGGGGGGGGACAGAACTACTTTGACAGATTTTGCCTGCGATGAAAACTGAGTCCTGTGTATGGAAGGCACAGAGAGTGATGGATATGGATGTAGGGGAAGGAGGGAGGGAGGGAGGGTGGGATGATGACAGCTGAGGAATGTTTAGACCCTAATTGAAACAGACAGAAAGATCAGACTTCCAGCAGGGCTCAACATGGCTTTGTCAAATTATGCCATTAATGAGTACATTTTCACATATTTCAACTACTGTTCTCTCTGTCTCTCTCTCTCTCTCTCTCTCTCTTTATCAAATTCAAACTTTTTTTCAAAGCCAAATTCAAATATGCTTTATTTGCACGACAAGTAAATTTGGGATAGCTAAGCGTTAAAGTGCACACATCGCAAATGAAATGTACTCCCCCACCCCAACAATAAGTTGAATCTGTACTGTTATTCATATTATTACAGTTGCATTGTTTGTGAAGATGGTCACGGTAGAAGCAGTAAAGACAGTAACTAGGTAACTATTTTTAAAAAGTATCAAGAGAGATCACATTAAGGCTTAAGGCAAGAAAATGGAAGCAGACAGGCAGAACACAATGAACAGTTTTGTCAGCTGGAAAGTTTCATGCACACTAAATAATATTTGGGATCTAACAAGGGCAGCAAAAACAGACAGTACAAATACTTTCTTGTAGAATAGCATACCAGGAAGTGCAAAATCTGTTGATATAAAATCGTACATACAAAGGCAGTTTAGCGGGCCAAATTTGACAAATATAGCAACAGACAGACACAAATAGTAATTTTCCTCCCATTCTGACTCCCATGATTCTTCGCATACCAGTGGGAGGAGCAAAGAGGAAAGGACAAATATCTTCTTTATTTAAAGTATTTCTGTGTAAATAGCAGGTCACCGAGGGACCAGAAGATAAACAGACAGACTGTGAATCTATTATTGAGCTGTTTCCCCGCTCCGCTGTTTGCATTAATGCCAGAGCAGACATCTGCAGCCATTTTCATCACACCACACATAAGCTGAGAAACAGACAAAGTCTGAAAAAGTTTTTTTTTTCCGATCTTTGGTTAACCAAAATAACTATTTCTCTTCCGTCTGTGTACCCAGAGTTTTTTTTATTTTTGTTATTTTGAAATCGGAAGGAATTCGAATGAATGCACTGATCTGCACACTGAAAAATATCAGTTTTTTTAAAATTATTATTATTTATTTTTTTAGCAAACTTGTATTTTCCTGCCTGTTGTGTTCACATGGGGAATTGGTTTTCCCAGTCTAAGGAGAGCAGGAAGGAGCTTGTGCATAGAACGGGAAATTGTTGGTCAACAGCTGTTTTTTGAGTGTAGTGATTCACACTGCATTTCATAGTCAGAAGGGCTTTGCTGTATTATCATATGAGCAGTATGTTAAAATTCAGAATCCCCAACGCGCGGCATGTCATTGCCCCCTGTGCCTGTTCAGCTGAAAGAAAAATTGATATTGACATCATAGGAATTGCTACAAGGCCGACAAGTTAACTTGAAAAAAAAAGTCATTTCTAGCCCTAACATTTTCTGATATTTTCTTGCAGGATACTGCTTAATAAAATCTCATAAATTCCATTTATAACCATGTAGAGAAAACGTTTTTAGGATTTCTTTTTACACCTCCATTTCTCTCAGTCTGCCACTTTCAGGCTTTTGGAGATTTTGAACTTTAATGCTCAGTTGTTACGATCACCACCACTGCATGGATGCAGTTTGACTGTTCTCCCTTAAACGTTCACTGTTGTATCACTTTTATTCAGAACGTGCCTTTTTCCTATAGTGGTAAAAAATAGCTGCCAAGTTTCTTTCTGAGTAATAAATCTGACAGGTTGAATTCCGCTCTTGTCTTTTGAGTTCTGTGCAGGAGCTCTGAGAAAGGCATGTTATTGAGGGGTGACATTAGCACTGGAGTGCTCGTCTGGCAGATGGACAGTTTTCGGTTTGTTCCCCGGTCCTCTGAGTGTGTAGAAGTGTCCTTGAGCAAGGTACTTAACCTCGCCATTGCTCCAACCAAGCAGGTTTGCTCCTTGCATGGCTGCCTTGATCGCCATTGGTGTGTGAGTGTGTGTGTGTGAATGGGTGAATGAGAGGTGTTTATTGTAAACTGTGTTGTGGAGTTGTTGCTGGAAAACATGCTCTATATTCACCACTGGGGGTTGTCCTTTCGATTTTATAAGTACGCTTTAGGACTCTTCTAATAGTGTTATTTGGTGCAGTTTTTCCATACCTGATTCTTTGTATTTATTTGGTCTATGTCAAGCAGAGGCACTACAAAACATGTCCTAATTCTGTAATGTGCCACTTTCCACCAGCAGTCTTGGTTCTCAGATGTAATCAGCGCTTGTCTTAAACCTCGACGGAAGATCAGAATGTGATATCACTGTTCATTTTTTCTTCACAAGCACTATTGAAAGACTGCTGACTGTGGAACTCGCTAGGCCTTGGGCTTTGGTACAGAGACTGGGATCAAACGGAAACGGGCCGTTCTACATTACTGTGTCGGTGGCGGCGACAGGCGACTTTGGTGAGGATTTTCTCCGGTTCCCCGTGACTGCTGTCGGCTCTCCGCGTGCTCCTGAGCGTCCCTCTGAAGGAATTAGGCGGCTCTTCAGAAACACCGGTCTCAGATTTGGCGCCGAGGCCCTTTTCATCATATCACTCAGACACAAAGAGAAAGGGCAGGGATGAAAATGAAAGAAGGGGAGCGGGCGGAATGAAACCCCGACGTGTCAGAACAGCGATGGAAGCACCCGGAAACAAAATGAGCGACGTCGTCTTTATGGAGAGTAGTGCGACACCGGGGTGTGTTGGGGAGGGGAAGTGAGGGGAGGATGGAAAAAAGAAAAGAAAAAGAAAACTTGTGATTTATTGCTGCTCGCATTAGCATTAGAATTCCCAGGGACTCTTCCTGTTAATAAGGGCCCTGGTTCGTCCTGCACTTGTCCCTGGGCTTGTTTTGTCCTTTCCTCCAGCACCTGTGTGGCTTCAGGACAGGGGCTCCCTCTAGACACTCCCTCCCATTCGGTTAACAAGGGCTGCAGCTGGAACAGCAGGCCCGTACATGTCTTTAGAGACTGGGGGGAGCACTGTTCTACAAACTAACAGTACGCCTCTGCTTCCATATGGGCTGAGCTGAAGCACCGGAAGTTTCCATTGCCAGTCAGCAGGTGGATGAGCTTATATCATAACAGCTGAGTTGTGGAGTGGGGCATGGGGTCCAGTGATATTTGCCCCAAGAGTCTCATCTAGGGATTATCTAGGGGCTGGTGTTGTAAAGAAGAACAATGTGTGTTAAATCATTTTTACTCTGTTAGATTATGCCAGATCCTGATTGGACCCATATAAGATCAATTTGAATTGAATTCGCATGGGGAGGCTGCAGTTTGTCGGGTGGCTGACTTTTAATGCATATTCGACCCTTCCTCCGCTTCCCTGGCTTTCCCCTTGTCAGCAAAACTCATAAGGAGGGTGGACTGTTGGTTCAATATTAACAGTAAAAATTTACTGCGCGTGTAACATTTAATAGCAAGTTGTGAATTACAAATTTGGTTCATTATTACATTGTGGATATATTAACATATTCGTGCATGCCTGTCAGATGAAGTATGGCATAAAGGAACAGGAGGAGGTGACGAGGTCATTAAAAAGCACAAGCACACATGACCGTATGTGACCGGATTCACGGCGCTGAGACCACCTTCAGCTCACATTGACGCCAGACGGAGTTCCTGTAAGCAGCGCCAAGTTTCAGAGTCAGCTGAACAGTGCAACTCGCACGGGGAGCTAAATAAGATGTCCGCCGCTGAAGTAATTTGTAGTCAATCCTTGGGGCCATTTATTATTCCCCTTTCATAGGCCCAGTGCAAAATCTGCCATGTACCCACTTTGAGGACTTCAGAAACATACATTAAAGGAGTTTCGCCTTGAGGCTTTCCGAATCCCTTTGCTGTCGGATTATAACTGACCTCTTTATGGATTTAAATGGATAATATGCCCTGAGCAAGAGTTCCCCCTACAGAAATAAGGGGAGAAAGAGTCAGTTAGCTTCAAGGCACAGAATTTATAGCACGAACAAAGTATACGAGATCGCACTGCACAGTCTGCACTCACAATCTTGTCTAACGATGCCATTTAAGGATGATGAATTAGATATGTAATCTTTAATCACTCTTCAGAATCAAACGAGCCGAAAAATTAAGAATATACTTTGCTGATTTATGACTTCCGTAGTTTCCCGCTTTTGTGCTACTGGTGAGGATGTAATGCTTAATACATTTTGGGTGAGTCGGTTGTCAAAAAAATTCCCTGGCATGCAGTTGTAGATCCCCTGAGATGTAGGCCTATTGGGAAATTAGGTCAGACCTGCAAAAATAGCCCTTCACACTGAGTTCAGATTAGCTCATTTAGCTCTGAGATGAGAGCTCTTGTTTCCCTGCACCTCAGCAGCAGACTACAGGGGATCAGCCACACCATTACAGAGTGCACCTACAAGTGAACTCTTTAGATGTGGTGACGCTCACAGCCGTTTCATGGTAGCTCAAGAATGACATCACTTCCTTGGTGTCTCAGAGAACATTAGGGCTAAGCCTATATACCGAGGTAATGGAGGTTAATAATGCCACCCTCTGGATCGTACGGCTGGCCACTTCAGTGTTTGACAGGGAAGGTCACTGTGATTGAGGGGAAGAACTGCGGGAACACCAACAGTTCAGTTCCAGTCAAACACATTATCCCTGCCTCTGTACACACACACATATAACGAGGACGTCAGCAGTTTGGATGGAGACCGATATATAATTAAGGTGTGTGTGTGCGCGCGCGTGTGCGTGTGTGCGTGTGCTGGGTTTATCTGCCAATGACACACAGAAGAATATGTCACACACTGTGTGACGCTCCTGGGAGGGAGATGCGGCAGTTCCGGGGTTTTCACCATAATTTGTCACATGGAGAGAGAGAGAGAGAGCGAGCGCACCCACACAGACATGAAAACAAATAAACGAACAGCTTTGCACCTCCCCCTCATGGGTTTCGGGCTAAAACAATAATCTAAAAAAAAACGAACTAAAATAACAAACTGAAACAAAGCGAACATTGCGACAGCTTTTTAGCTAGCCGCTTCTCCGACCGCTTTTCCAGCTCTCCAGCCATATTAGTTTCACTTTGCTATTTAATGCTCTGATCTTGCTCTCGCTGTCTCTCTTCCTGTCTCCGCCCTGTCCCGTGGAGAGGAGAACTTTATGCACCTGGGCTGATTTGCTAAAGCCATGTGCTGAGTGTGCTCACTCCACCAGTAGGCTTGGCCGAGACAAATCCCATTCTACCCCCCTAATCAAATGCCACAATACAAACACCAGAGTGACAGATTGTCAATAGCGACATGATGTCTTTTCTCCTTGGTATTTAGCCAGGAACTAATCCATATTTTTTATTGTCAGCAGATACCTCAAGTAACTGAAAAAATAAGATGACAAACGGGCTGTCATAGGTAGGGGAAATGGTTTCGTAACTTGTTACAGGTGACAAGTTACAAGGGCTAGGGGGGGCAGGTCAGTGTGCTCCAGGGTATATAGGAGTGGGGAGACGTGAGAGAAAGGGAAAGAGACAGAGAAGCAAAGAGAGAAAGAGAAGGAGTGAGAGAGAGCAGCGGATGGCCGGAGGGGAAACCTCCGCACGCATCAGCGGTCCTCTCTCTTGACTGGAGCTCTCTGTTCACGGTCAGCGTTTATCTCTCTCTCTCTCTCCGTCTCCCTCCCTTCCCACCGTTTCACCCTCTCCACAGGGTCCTGCGTGCGCGCTCCGCCTTCTCGTCTCTGATGGAATAAAACACATTTTCTCAACTGCCTTCAAATAACAGCACGGTGACCTGGAGTAGCCATCCTGCTCCAGCAGGCTTTAGCCTCCTATTAGCGGGTCAGCTGCTTCGATAAATAGCTGCTAGCGCCATAATGTGATCTTGGAGGTTTGGACTGTAGGAAAATCCCTGGTGCAATGAATGGAAATGGTCACAAAGGTGGACACAGTTCAAAGGTCTTGGTTCGACGTGGAGTGGATTCACAACTTTATCATGTTATGGAAATTAACCTTTTGAGAGCATGTAATAAGCATGCTAATCACACCTGTGGGTCCATGTTTAGCCATGGTGTCCAGACTGCTGTCAAATAACTAGGATCGCCTCACAGCAGTTTCTCACATTTGAGAATGTAATCACACGCCTACATGAAGCAGGGTATGTAAACTAATTTTAACTCAAACAGCATAATAACTAGTGTCGGTGGATTTCATTGATTTTTGTGAGTACCTATTTTTAGTTTATGCAGTTTGAATAACAATTTGGAAAGTTAACTGGCAATTCTTTTATATCACTGCCAGAACTGTTAATAGGAATTTATTTTTACTGAGATATAAATTTGAACAATAATTATCTATTTAACATGTCAGCGTTAATGATGTCTATCTTTGCAAAGTCATTAACCAGCAACCATATTGCAGCCTGATGTCAGCAGATGTTAGCTACAGTAGGTGACATAGGTTGCTTGCTGCGTAAGCTATGCTACAAATCAAAACCGCTTATTCAGAGCAGACCCCGATAGCCAGCTGTTAAACACAGCTGCGAGCTGGGCTGAGCGTGGACACGCACCGAGTTACGATGTTAGTACAGTCCCGCGGTGCGGACCTACGCGTGAACCCTTTACTCGTCCCTGAATCACCAGCGCGGACACGGCCTCCGATGCACGCACACACGCACACGCAGGCACACACATACGCAGTAACACACACTCACACACACGCACACACAGGCACACACATACGCGGTAACGCACGCACGCACGCACGCACGCACGCACGCACGCACGCCCAGGCTGCGGCACATGTCTCCCCCCCCCTTGCTCTCTCTCTGAACGAAGAGACGCGGTGTCAGGGCCCGTCGCCATGGCAACAGGATCCAGCTTGCCTTGAGGAATCTTCCCGGTCTTCCAGCCGCCATCTGGGAGAGGAAGACCATCCGGCATTTGGTGACGAGCCCCGGTTAACCCGGGCCTCGCCGATCGGCGGTCCTGCCGTCCGCCGCGCGCCGCGTCGGCTGTCAGACCGGCCTTAGCGCGACGGGCACGACGTGTTCGCGCGCGTGTGCGCGTCTGCGTGCGCATTGCTTTCCGCCACATTAACTTCCCCGGCAACACTGTCAGTCTTATAATTACTTATTAATGGGGTAAAGTGGGCCACCGATGGAACACCGCTTTAAAGTGCTCAGGAAAATGACATGAGAATATTCAGATCACAAGCTTGTTACGTTATACGTTAGGCATATATATGCATGATAGACATACACTGGCTCTTGTTCTTCGGTTGGTTTGAAAATTATTTATATGTTTATCCAGTTTTTTGATTTCTGAAAGTGTGAAAATATATGATAATGATAAAAGTAAGCGCAGATTATAGATATTATGCCTTCGTAATACTAGGCCTTTACTGTTCACGCTAACCCAGAATGAGTTAAGTTGACTGGAGGAAGATCTGTTGTTCTGTTTTGCTACTTAAAGCTTTACTCAGCACTTTGCCAGTCTTGCTATTCTGTGTTTATATGAAAGTATTGACTTCATGTCATTTTGGTCATGACTTCATCGCAACCAGGGTCAATTCCATCACAATTCAGGAAATGAAATTCATTTCATTTGTTGAAACGTCCTCATGTGGCAAAGCCGTTTTTCAGTTCATGCAATTGATTAATTGAATTTCCGTTCATTTCCTGAATTGACTGATCTGAAATGGAATTGAGCCCATCTCATACTAGGCACTCATTGAAATTACTCATTTGTGTGACCTGTTTATTATTATTATGTTATCTAACACAAATAGTGTACTCAGCATACTTGATATAAACTTTAATATAAAATTGTATCCTTCAGGTGTACTGCAGCATACTATTTTTTTTCACGTGGAGGAACTTCCCAGTGCTAGAGATTGAAAGGGCCAGGCAGCAGAGCCCCCACTGCCTGTTTGATTCCTCTGATGAACTGGCCTCTTGGTTTCGTTCCCCGAGCTCAGGGTCTATGGGCTTAGCACAATGTGAACCCGTCTGTAGTACGCAGCCCAGGACCGGGGACATTCCTCTTCAGTGTAGCCCCAAAAATCTGCCATTGCCCCCCCCCCCCCCAAGCGAGGGGAGTGGCTGCTGAACTCACCTCTCCTGGCGGTCCAGAAGGAAATGGGGGGGGGGAGGGTGTCTTGTCTGCTGTTGCTCTCTCTTAAATCTCAGCGATTTAGCCCTCAGGAAATTGCTCTTTAATAGAGCCAGAGCTGAAATATCAGCAATAAATGCTGTTTTAAATGTCGTTTTACATCCCAGTATGCAATGCATCTTGTAAACATGAACATGGTGGACTACTACTACTGCTACTACTTTCATAACATCTCGCTTCATCAATTTGAATATCTGGTGCCAAATAAATGAATAAATAATTCACAGAAGATGCATTTGTGTAGTGTTTAGTATGTTCCTCAGAATATGAGGGTGATCCAGGGGATAGGAGTTTCCTGTCTCTGCGCCTCCGTCTGCTCCAGGAGCATAGAGATATGCTGAAGACCCGTTTTGCTCTCTGATGCAATATTTATGCAGCGTGTGTCACTTGGCGGTTGCCGGGGCGATACCTGTGTGCAGTTGGCAGCTGCGGAGGGAAAGCCGCGCCGGTTGTCTGCTTTTTGAAGCGCGGCGGGTCGCCGTGGCGCGCTGACCTTGTCTCTGACAAGGCAGAGGGGCAACCGAGGGTGCGGGGGCTCCACCGTGCCCCCTTGTCCTACGCTGTCCTCTTGCCACCCACCCCCCCACCCCGCCCCCCTCCGCGCCCCCCTCTCTCGCTCCCTCTCTACCCCAGCCGAGAGTGCTGACAGGTGAGTTAGATTGCTGTCTCCACACCGCTCTGCTTACGCCAGCACGCCTCGGAGCCTGACGCTCGGGGTCAGGAGGTGAGAAAGGGGGGCCGGGCTCTGCGTCACGTGCCACCTGTCACTCAGCGGGGTCCCCTGTGCGCTCCTCGCTGGATCTTTAGGCGATCAAATGTGCAGAGGGACACAGAACACACAAAAAATAATACAAGGGCCCCCATATGATTTACACACCCATAGGGCAGCTTTATGTACAGTAGCAGCCCTTACTCTGCATCTTTAGGAATAGCGTACGGTGCGCCTGAGAATGTGATCTGTCTATTCACGTCTCGTCACTGCTCATTATTGCACTTGTTCAGCAGCTATTGGTTTATCATCACCAGAATATGTTTGAAATGTGGTTTAATCTGCATCTCTTACTGATACCACTGAACTACATTGTGTTACATTACATCACAAGTTTTATTACATCACACCAAATAATCTCCATTCTAAAGGCCACTGTGACAAGAAAACCTCTTCTACATGAACATGGTATATTCCCCAATGGTTGGATCATTTTCATACATTTCCACAAAAGCCTCCCCATGAACT
This sequence comes from Anguilla rostrata, assembly GCF_018555375.3. Classification (NCBI taxonomy): domain Eukaryota; kingdom Metazoa; phylum Chordata; class Actinopteri; order Anguilliformes; family Anguillidae; genus Anguilla; species Anguilla rostrata. The sequence goes on from NC_057934.1 coordinate 62,851,626, forward strand.
CCTATCCTCCTCTTTCTCTATTACAATTCGCAAATGGCCACAGAGGCTCTGGCTTGTCATGCCAAACGCTGCCGTAACGTACCTTGCAATTCCACACAGTTGGTGTTTTCTAATAACACCACAGATTCAGGTTTATTTCACCTTTTCCCTTATTGAAAGCGTGGTATTAGAAAAAAGAGGCAGAAACAGTGAAGGGCCTCATTTTGGGATATGTGTCTATGCCAGACGACTAATGAAACCCGGCATCCACAGTCACCTTAAAAGAGAGATATTTAACCCCTTCACTCGCCGGACTATCTGTAATAATCAATCTGTTACTGTGGAGAATGCATCGGCAGAAGTCTTGTCTTCCTGGAATGATAAAGCACAGAGGACTTTAGTATGACAGGATGTAACTCATTCCAGATTCATCTGGCCTCTCTCTTGCAGTCAGGATTACTTGATGAAATGAAAGGGGAGATTTGGTGAATGACTGAACGGCTGGAGGCCTCCAGTCGGCCTGGGAAAAGAAATTTCCCTTTGCAATATGGACCAAAGGTCCAGAAAGTGAAAAAAAGAAATCTGTCTGCATTCGTAAATTAGCTCAATTATATCTCCAATCTTAATGGGACACCTGGGTTTTTGCAGGTGCTTTTAAGGAGACAGTCTGAATACTGTGAATTGCAATCAATTTGCTGTCATTAAGTGCCTAAATTTAAAATGCGCTCATCAGCCCTGGTAGAGTTTTTAAATTTCTGGGAAGTTGTGCTTTTAGTTTTTTCAGTTTGTGTAAGTGCGCCCGTGTGTGTGTGTGTGTGTGTGTGTGTGTCTGTCTGTGTGTGTGTGTGTGTGTGAGACAGAGAGAGAGAGAGAGAGAGAGAGAAGCAAAGAGGGAAAGAGTGACAGAGAGAGAGAGAGAGATTCACAGAGATGGAGAGGTGGCATGTGCAGTATGAACATTGTTACATACACTATCACCTCTAACGAGATCGGATTTCAAAACCAAAGCCTTCCAGGGTTGGACTCATTTTGAGTTAACCAGTAAAAAAAAAAAATTGATGCAGACCGCCACACCAATGGCACAAATTCAACACTTCTCTTCCTGTCCAGGTCTCACAGCAAGAGACCCAAGCAGTGGCAGGCTACACACAACAGCATGGACACAACTCACTGCTCTGTACAAGAGATTCAGCATTTTAGAACTTTTTCACCTATCAACTGCTCTTCCCCAGGATTCTCCTTCTCCATGTAATACTTGTGACATTGTGATATTGTTGCTTTGACCTCATAATGTACAAACCTAGGGCTTATTCCATCACTCATCAGAACCCATTTTTCACTTTGGCGAGAAGTGAGTGTTGTCCTTTTGGACTGACATTGTGCAACAGGAATTCACACCCACCACTGCAGTGTTTCTTTGAATGATGTGCAGAGTGCTTGTGGTGCCCGGGGGTGGATTAATAGCCTCACAAGCTGCTCGTGTAACACGGGCCAAAGGTCAATCCACTTTGGAGTCACCGACCGCCTGCAGTGAAACCTCTCTCTCTCTCTCTCTCTCGATCGCTCTCTGACGCTGATGCACGCTGCCACCGAGGTTTCCCTCTGCTGTTCTTTCTCCCTCCCTCTCCTTCTCTGTCTCACGTACATTCCCCCCTCTCTCTCCCTCCTCTCTCACACACACACACACACACACACCCGCTCCTTCTTTCCCTTCCCTCTCCCTCTCTCGCTCGCCTCCCACCTCCTCCCCGCAGTTGTGCGTCTTCTCAATGAGAGGGTAATACCCCTCTTAGCCGACAATCCCTCATAATTCCGTCGATGGCATCCCCCCTAATTAAATATTCTTATTGGCCTCACGTTTGGTAAATGAGACAGTGGGCGATCTGCCGGGACTGTCACTTCCCCCATTGGGCCAGTGATTAAGTGTTTCCAGGGGCCCCAAGTGACGGGGGCCTTCAAAAAATGGCGCTGTAATTGTGCAGGGATGGGGTGGCCTGGGGTTGTGGGGCCCATTGTGAGGCAGGGGGGCTCAAAATTCCTGGTGGCGCCCCCACCTGTATCGCTGTGATTATAACTGTTTTTCGGCACAATGCCGGATTTAAGCACTTGTGAGTGTCAATTAACAAGCTGATCCATTAATTATTCCTACAGGACTCTTTTAATCATTTTAAGCTATTAGAGCAGCAGCAGTGGTGTTTATCTCCTTTGCTGTCTGTATAGCTCAAGAGACCATCGTGTGCAAGAAAAGATTAAGCTTTGGGCCTTTTATTTTACAAATCCTGACGCGGTAATGACAGAGGGGAGAGAGATGTTGCCGAGATTAATTTCATTAAAAGCGTGTCCTCTTATAGTAGAGCATTTTTGATTGGGGTACACAGGACAATGGGGCTATTATGGCAATGAACAATTCTGAGTATGTGTTTTTTTCTTTCGCTTTCTGTCGAGCATTCACTGTGGAAAGAAAGAAAGGTTCCTTCTGGGCAATTTCACTAATTGACTCATTTTTCAAAAAAAGAAAATAAATTGTTTTGAAGAGTTTGCACATTTGAGGCGGGCAGCGAAACTACATCTGAAGGCAGTCTCACACTGCCTGATGCAGTACTTCAAACAGGCAGTAATGACAGTGTAATGACAATCACTCATCTTGCTGCTGATTATCATGAGAATCAGGCATTATTGCAGATAATACAGTGTTTCAGATTTAATTGACTGGAATACCCAGCGTCTGGTGAGAACTGCAAAGCCCCATGGTCTTTGTTCCAATGATAGCTAGTCATACACCTAATCTGAAAACTATAAAATCCTCTCAACAGGATTGTTAGAGAAAAAAAAAACACCATATTTTCCTAGGTTTATGAATGATTTAATGAAAATTATTTTTGCAGGCCATTATCCTCCTCTGGCTCTCGACTCATGAATACTGCAATATCGCATTTAATATTTTGTAGCACTGCTCTGTGTGACACTTGCTATTGCAATCTTCCGTGGCGGATTTTCGACTGGAAATCCTCTCCTTTAGTTCACACCAGGCATCCTTTTCCTGTGTCGCTAATATCAGCTTGCATGTTTAGCAAGGTTTTGCCGGAGGCGCAGCTGAAATTTCGTCGTCCAATAAAAGTAGAAGCTGCATTTCGAAACCTTCTCTCCCCTTTCGTTCTCAGAGAGGGGGAAAAAAATTCTGAACGTCTTACATGTAAAAATACATTACACACACAGTGTAATTCACTGAAGTTCAGGCTTTTGCAATCCATGCTTGGCTGTTGGCTGGGTAATCATCCCTGTGGCCTCAGTGGCTCCTCCCTGGTCCTCCTCCAGCGAGGGTACCCTATGAGCTCACAGCTGGGGTGTCAGGGACGGTGTCACTGAAAGGTGAGACGCGGCGGTGTTAGCGGGTTTAGCGTTTACCTCGCGCTTCCCCCCCCCCTAATGAGCCGTCGCTCCCACAGAGCGGGGAGGCGGGCTGGGAGCGCCGGAGGCCTCCTGACGGCGAGGTCTCCGGAGCGAAACGGCCGAGATTACATCTGCGCCGAGTCTGCGATCCGGCCTCGACGGCCGCGGAGATCTGGGGGGCGAGGGGGGGTGGGGGTAACCCCTCATCAGGAAACAGGAAGCGGTGACCTCGTTGCAGCTCGAGCCCCCAGCGGGACCCAGGGAACTCGCGTGGGGGGGGGGCGTCGCGTCTCGAAAGCTGCGGAGAAGCACGTCGGTAGTCAGCCGGTTGCTGGGGCAGGATTACAGGCTGGAAGCCCCGGGCTGGAATCAGGGTCCCTGGAGAACTGCAGCACGCCCTCAATATTGAGATCGCAATGATTACTTGTCAGACGGTGTCACAAAATTGACTGGATTTTAAATATGACAAATGGAAGTGATGGGGGTGGGTGAAGAGCTGCTGAGTCTGATTCACTTTGCCTGGCAGCTTTTACAATCCGGCAAAGCTGCTAGATGACTCACTGTGGTCCTTCAAGTTCCCACGACACGTTACACACGTGTAGGGGACTCCCTGGTGTCCTGGCTAAATGCCCAACCTGGCTCCCGCAGCCCACCACCTAACCCCCCCCCCCCCCTTAATGACTCACTGTGGTCCTTCAAGACCCCACAACACGTTACGCACGTGTAGGGGACTCCCTGGTGTCCTGCCAAACCTGACTCTCTCAGCCTCCCGCCTAATCATCCCCCGGCTTCATTTTAAAAAATTGTTCTCTCTCTCTCCACCTCTGCTGATGTGTTCTGGCACAACATGGCTGCCGTGCATCACCCAGGTGAGTGCTACACGTTGGTGATGGTTGAGAAGAGTCTTCCCCCCCATTACTGTAAAATACTTTTGAGAAAAAAGTGCTATATAAACGTAAACCATTATTATTATTATTATTATTATTATTATTATTATTGGCAGAGAAGATCACTGGAATCCAGATCCTCAAGTTCATAAACCCCTTGAGATGGGGCTGGTGTGGGCAGAGCCTTAACAGACATGTTCATTATTATTATAATATTATTAAACACATGCAGCTCCAGGCAAACATGTCCTGTCCTTTAAAAATAGCTGTGCTACCTGACTCCTGGCCTCCTCAAGTATTAATTCCCTGCTGAAAAATCCAGCTAAGACCAGCTGGGATTCTAAGATGGTTTTAGCTGTGTTTTTGACACTTCTAGCCGAGTATAGCTGGTCTATTGCTGGTCATAGCTGGTCTGTGGCTAGTTGAATCTAGTTAAAGCTAGTTAAGCTGATAGAGTAAGCTGGTGGCCCAACTGGTGGACCAGCTGACTATAGGATGCTCCCGCTGGTTAAACTGCTGGTCAGCCTGCTAAAACCAGCTAGAGGTGCTGAAAACACAGCTTTAACTTGACCAGCTTAGGCTAGTTTAGGCTGGAATTTTCAGCAGGGTAATGAGACAAATGTAATGAGCTTGTCACAACATCAACGTAACCCAATTTTCTTCTGACCCTTCGTAAACTGAAATTATAAAACAGCCACATACCCAGATGGATTTGACTGGTTGGGGGCATGGAGTGGAATGAGCAGCTTTGACAGACATCCGACTCACGAGCCCTGCTTTCAAGTCTATGCATGTCTTGACATTATATTAAGAAGACCCATGCTGCGTTTAAAATCACATTACATGATTGATGAAAGCACTTATATGACGCATTTATATTCATGCACACGCACACTGATCTGAACACGGGGATAAGCACATGGCTGTTGTACCTTTAGAGGGCTGGGCCGGGTCGCATCTTATGCATTGTTGGTGGCATGATGTATTCCCATTTTAGCGCCACTTAAATCAGGATAAATAATGCCCCCTTGGTTTGCGGTGACATTTGACAGATCTCTTGGGGGCTCTGATACTGATGCAGTGATGGCACCTGCGCTCTGCTTTCCAAATGGAAGCCACTCTGCGTTCTGAGGAAAGAGCCGCGGTGACAAGGGGATCCTCAGAACGTGGTTATCCCCACCACCGCTGTCGTCTCACATTCCCAGGTGTGCAAATATGTGCGTTTGACTGCTGTTCAAACCGTCACATTCTCTGCCTGCTATGGGGAGGGGCCGGACCGCACGGGCTCCTGCCTCATGTGCCCTATACGGAGGAGCGCGGGGGGGTTTGCACAGGCTGTTCTGAAATTTAGAAAAGCGAAAGGGCTCTCAGAAGTGGTCCCGCGGCGCTCCTCCCGTCTGGGGCGCGGGGAACAGCTGTCTCAGCGCTGCGGCATAAACGCGCGCGCTAGGACATTTCCTTAAAACCTTTGAGGTTAATTCTGCGTTGGGGACTGTTAAATTCCTTTTTTATGTGTTTTATTGTAAGACATCGGTCAAAGCAAGTGCTTATTTATTTGTCCTGTCATGCTTGAGAACACCGACCGAAAGGTTTTTTTAAAAACGATTTTCTTTCGGAAAGCTTTGGCTAGCGCTACTTGTTTAGCCTGTCACGCCTTGCCTTGCGCTAACCCACTGAAAATGCCTTGTGGGCATTATGTAGAGTTCGGAACACATGGTTTAATTTGTTTTTGAAGGCCCCGATGGAACCTCTCCAACCAGGAAGGCTGTGAAATTCAATTTTTTGATTGACATCTGAGATTATCAATTTCAGCACTCAGCAAAAGCCACACTGTAAAGCAGCATTTGATTCGAGGTCAGTTATAAGGGATGATGGATCGTTAGCGTGTGAGTTGTTCTCTGAATTGAAGCCAGCATTGAAACAGCTGGGCTTGTTTGCAGAATGATGGTGGCCTACTGACCGGTGTGTCTGCCCTTTTGACACGAAAAGCCAGACTCTGTGACCCGTCTGACCAGAGATCAAACCAGATGCAGCAAGGCCTGTCTCCTCTCTCTGAGTATTCAAAGATACATGTTACTGATTTATTGGGGGTGAATTACAGATTTTTTTGCTGCATCGTACAGAAGCATGTATCCACAGAGTAGACCTGTTTCCTTCAGGAATTTGTAGTTAAGAAACGTAACTGAGGATTATAGGGTCATTGCTGCAGGTGTTTCAACAACATTCAGCATTCAAGGTTTTAAGCAGAACGACAAGACAAAGAGCGTTCTGATGTGAATTACTTCTTGTATGCAAAAGAGTCGGAGCTCAGTCATTCTGACCTCTGGTAATGTTTGTGGTGTGTGACATACTGGGATTGTACCAGTCGATGCTGGGCAAGGACACACTTGTGGCTGTGTCGTAAACAGGCAAAAAAAAAAAAAGGTTATAGAGTTTTCTGATCCTCTTGTTAATACAGTTTCAAAAGCACACAAGATTCTTTCTGTCATACAAGATGTACAAAAAAAAACAAAATTTCCCCGAACAAGTTGCTTGTTAGCAGAGCGATTGCTAATTATGCACAAAACAACCCCGCTGTTGACAGGACACTTTGATCTTTTTTTTCTAACGAGGTTGTTTGTTGTCGCAGTTGACAAGGGCCAAAGTCTCCTGCGATTGATAATTTTGCGATACTTTGACACGTAAAAGAAAAAAAAAGGGACGGCGCTGTCGACTGAAGCGGTTGCTCACGGTTCCTCTTTGATGTTGCGGTGTTTTGACAGCCCTTTGGAAGCTCTGATTAGTCGGTGCAGGGCCCTGAAAGTGTACAGCTCTTGTGATGGTGTTGGTGGGTGGTGGTGGTGGGTGGTGGTGGTGTGCTGGGTGGTGGTGGGTGGTGGTGGTGGTGGTGGGTGGTGGTGTCGCGTGTGGTGGTGGTGGTGGTGGTGGTGGTGGTGGTGGTGGTGGTGGTGGTGATGGTGGTGGTGGTGGTGGTGGTGGTGGTGGTGGTGGTGGTGGTGTGGTGGTGGTGTGGGTGGTGGTTGGTGGTGGTGGTGGTGGTGGTGGGTGGTGGGTGGTGGGTGGTGGTGGTGGTGGTGGTGGTTGTGGTGGGTGGTGGTGGTGGTTCGCCCGAGCTGCTCCGCTCCCCCTGTGCTTCCGTGTCGCGCTTTCCTTGACCGCTTCCCTCCCACGTGGTTCGAGCGCGTCAGCATGATGGTGATCCTGCTCAACTGCGTGACCCTGGGCATGTACCAGCCCTGTGAGAACATCGACTGCTCCTCCGACCGCTGCCAGATCTTACAGGTGAGTTCACACGCCGAGGGGCTGTGGGGCCCGTACGCTGTGTCTCTCCCCTCCTCCTCCTCTGATTCTCACTCCCAATTCACTCCTCCTTTCCTCTGCCCCTCCCCACCTCTTCCCTCCTCAGGCATGTTTCTCACCTGTTACCTCTCTCTCTCTCTTCTCCTCTATGACCTGAAAAAACCCCATGTTGTATCGATGCAGGGACTTTGAAAGTCAGAAGAAAGGGCTCTCAGAAATGGTCCCGCGGCGCTCCTCCCGTCTGGGGCGCGGGGAACAGCTGTCTCAGCGCTGCGGCATAAACGCGCGCGCTAGGACATTTCCTTAAAACCTTTGAGGTTAATTCTGCGTCGGGGACTGTTAAATTCCTTTTTTATGTGTTTTATTGTAAGACATCGGTCAAAGCAAGTGCTTATTTATTTGTCCTGTCATGCTTGAGAACACCGACTGAAAGGTTTTTTTAAAAACGATTTTCTTTCGGAAGGCTTTGGCTAGCGCTACTGTTTAGCCTGTGCTTGCCTTGCGCTAACCCACTGAAAATGCCTTGTGGGCATTATGTAGAGTTCGGAACACATGGTTTAATTTGTTTTTGAAGGCCCCGATGGAACCTCTCCAACCAGGAAGGCTGTGAAATTCAATTTTTTGATTGACATCTGAGATTATCAATTTCAGCACCCAGCAAAAGCCACACTGTAAAGCAGCATTTGATTCGAGGTCAGTTATAAGGGATGATGGATCGTTAGCGTACTAGTTGTTCTCTGAATTGAAGCCAGCATTGGAACAACTGGGCTTGTTTGCAGAATGATGATGGCCTACTGACCGGTGTGTCCGCCCTTTAGACACGGAAAGCCAGAATCACATCTTTCACCACACTGAACCCTTTCAAGACCACACATCTGCAGACTCTGTGACCCGTCTGACCAGAGATCAAACCAGATGCAGCAAGGCCTGTCTCCTCTCTCTCTGAGTATTCAAAGATACATGTTACTGATTTATTGGGGTGAATTACAGATTTTTTTGCTGCATCGTACAGAAGCATGTATCCACAGAGTAGACCTCCCCACCTCTTCCCTCCTCAGGCATGTTTCTCACCTGTTACCTCTCTCTCTCTCTCTTCTCCTCTATGACCTGAAAAAACCCCATGTTGTATTGATGCAGGGATTTTGAAAGTCAGAAGTACTCTCTCACTCTCTGTCTCTATTTCTCTCCCCCCTCTCTCTCACTCGCTCGTGCTCTGTCTCTCAGAACTGTTACACTGGACAGTGTTATTCTGAACTGTAATTAGCAATCACAATCTAATATGTCAGTCAAAGGCATGTGGAGCTAGACATGAACCCAATTTACAAAGGTGTGTTCTCATGGGACCCTGTTCTTCATTCTCCTCAGTAGGGTTTTATCTTCTTCACGTTTGGTTTTACTTTCACGGAATTTAGCCACTCCGTTCATGCCAAAAGTTCACCAGTCCATATTTTTCCAATAAAGGACCTCCATCTCTGGGGTGCTCAGAGACAGGTTTTTTTTTTTAGCCGTTTGTTTACTCAGTCAAGAAACACGCTCACAGCGACAGCAGTTGTTTGCAGCCAGGCTAGGGTGCAGTCCATTCTAGGCACTTCAAAGGCAAACATACTAATCCAATGAATAATCTCTCCAGCGAGGCGCTTTGCTCCTGAGGATTTTCATTTGCACTACCGCTGGTCTTCAGAGGCTCACTTCACCACAAGATCACATGATGCAATAGATCAGTCCAGTCCCACAAAAAAACCTGTTCTTCACCACTCGTCTTGTAGGCAAGCCTGTCCATGTCCAGCGTTGTGGCTTTAATATTTCTCCTTCTGTCAAAGTGTGTGTGTGTGTGTGTGTTTGTGGGTTTGTGTGTGTGTTTCAACCTTGTCTTCTGTTTCTCAATGTAATGTCATTGCAATCACTCACTTGTACACATAACCAGAAATGCTTACAATAGTGGAGATCTCTCTCTCTCTCTCTCTCTCTCTGACATCCCATATTTTCTTGCGGGACTTCACTTGCTGTCACGTTCTCAGCTCGTTAGCCGTCTTTGTCACAGCGGTTGCTGGTGTGCGCATTCGCCTAAAGCGCGGCTCCATGTGCCCTATGACAGCCCCCCCTGCAGAGGAGTGGGGGGGCGGGGGCGGGGGGGGGAGGGGCAGAGACCTTGGCCACCCCTGAGATTTACTCTCCTTCCCCTTAGGAGTCTTTATGCCACTCGTCTGTGTGCTTAATAATGCATTCCCCCATTTCTGCTCCCGTATATCTCTGCGCCCCCCCTCGCTCCCCCAACACGTCCTCTTTTCATTTATGCTGCATGTATTTCTCTCTCCTTCCCTCGGCCATACGCAAGGCAAAGGGACAAATGTTGCGGAGAACAAGACTAGCGATAATCTGCCAATGCATCAAGCCTAGTCCGGTCTTCCACCGGGCGACGGATCAATTTCCGACGCCTGAGTAAAGGTACCTTAAGTAAGAAGCAGCAGAGAACTTTTCGGCGATGTTCTTTATGTTTTTGCACTTGTTCAGCGAATGCTGAAACGGTTTTTTCGGCAGACGCACAGTCGTTCACCACGCCGATTTGCCGTACCGGGAAAAATTCAGCCTCTCCCGGCTTTGAAGACCGTGCTGAAGCCTCGGTGTGCCTGTCGACTTTTAAAATTTTTTTTCCAAAAATACGGCACCGACAATGGCGCAGAAGCTCTTTTTGAAAGCCTGCGAGAGGCGGCATTAAGATTCCTCTCGTAATGAGGCGCCGGCTCCCCTGCGCCGGAGCGAGCGCCGAGGCTCGTGAAATGTCGAAAGCGGAATAATTTACCGCCGCGCTTTGCCCCGCCGCTCGTCCCGCCGCGCGGACCTTTTACCGAAGCCACCGCCCGCTCGCTTCGCCGCTGCTCTCCCCCCCCCCCCTGCCCCTGCCTCCCGTTGCTATTTGAATGGGGAGGGGAGTGGGGGTGGGGGTGGGGGGGGGACGCGGTCCTTCTCGTCTGAGGCGCTGTGAGCAAATGCACAGGAGGTTAAATATAGACGCGGGTCAATGGTGGAAATGAATTAAACACAAGAGGAGGGATGGAGGGAAGGGGGGAAAGGAGCGGTGAGAAAAACGGAGGGAGAAGTGAGGAGGGGAGGTGGGGGTTAACCGCGAGGGACATTGCGCTTGCCGCCTGCTCGCATACTCACACCGCGTTCCTCATTTCACACGCCCTGCTTCGTCATGGCTGGCTCTGCACACGTGCAGATGCAGGCGGAATCCAGTGCCATGTTGAGAAGGAAATTAACGCTGTCATGCCCACCTGTTTCACACGCACATACACACACACACACACACACGCATACATACACACACACACACACACACACACATGCATACATACACACACACACACACACACACACACATACATACAAACCCACACACACACACATACATACAGACACACACACACACGCACACACACACACACACATACACACACACACACACACACGCATACATACACACACACACATACATGCATACATATACACACACCCGCATACATGCATACATACACACACACACACACACATACATACACACACACACATACATGCATACATATACACACACCCGCATACATGCATACATACACACACACACACACACACACATACATGCATACACACACACACACACACACACGTACATACAACGGTCGTGGAGTCATACAAGGACTCACACCATGCACTTCTACCATCTTGCTCATGCACTCGATTTTCCATTCGTGCTCTTCAAAATCTGAATTGTGCCAAATTGTGTCAGAGAACGGGCCGAAGGAATCGCGTCAGACGGAGTGCATTTTTTGAGAAGGAGGAACAAACAATTACCTGCGTTGTGCTTGATTAAACCAATATGCTCTACCGCTGCGCTACCCGTCATGCCAATTACTCTCCAAGAAGACAAAAAAATAAATAACGGAAAGAATTTTCAGATTAAATGGCGGCCCAGATCTCTGCGTGTTGGTGTAAATGAGTGACGGAGAGAACGCTTTGCGAACAGCAAAGCCACTGAGGGGGGCTACGTCCCGTAGCTCAGGTCTGATGTGCCTCCTAATTGCTCATTACAGTCGGAGCCGATCTTCGCAGCTTTCAATGAAGGGGCGATTGAAGTCTTCGACAGAACGAGAAGCTGCGAGTCTATTCGTTATGAGAAATAAACGGCCTGTTTACAGCCGATTCGCATGATGCAAGCTCGAGTTTTTGACTGTGTGCCCAATCAACTCTTCTCAATTACCAGTGTACTATTTAGTGAACAAAGTCGCGAGAGAAAGAGAGAGAGAGAGAGAGAGAGAGAGAGAGAGAGAGACTTTTAAGATAAAAAAATTTTTTTTTGTAATCACAAGCCATCTTATAAGACATGATAAGGTCTGATTGATTGATGTATTGAATTTTAGGGCATGCTCAAAGCAATGAGAGAACTGTGGCATGAATACTTTGATGCAATCAATGCCCTGTGCCCCAAAACTGATCGAACTTTGGCCCCAGACTCACATCAACAGAAGAAAATGAGGGGAATGTGAAGTGGGTGTACAGTGTTGTGTATTAATCTTTCTGCTCCTCTCTCTCCAGGCATTTGATGCTTTCATATACATCTTCTTTGCACTGGAGATGGTGGTTAAGATGTTGGCTTTGGGCATCTTTGGCCAGCGCTGCTACATGGGAGACACCTGGAACCGGCTGGACTTCTTCATTGTCATGGCAGGGTAAGGATCAGTCTCAGGGGACACTTGGTTACAAAAAAAAGACCCCCCACACATAATAGGTGAGGTCTCCTGATGCTTTGACTCAATGTCAAGATATGAAATGAAAAGAAGCAGAGACTGCTTTGTTTGTGGTGGTTCTCTACTGCCAGAGGCAGAAGCAGTGTGATATTACTGAATTAACCCTTTAAGGTGTAAGAGCACGCACATGTGATTAGAATGTTCTTAACTGAATGCTGGTAGCACAATCACTCCAGGTAATTGAAGGCAATGGAGTTCTAGAACACTAACTTAAAATAAAAAATAAAAAAAAACATTCCAAAAAACCTATTCTTCAAAAGGTTAATACAGTTGCCTCAAGAGTGCTCCTCCCTTTTACAAATTTTACTTGACGTGCACCTGTGTTATGATTAATGCCAGTGATGATTCCAAACTTAAAACAATCATTGCCCTCATCATCTTTGCCCTCCAGTGTTGATGCAAAGCTGCATATAGCATGTACAGCTAAACATTACATTCACTCAGCAGTTGCTTTTATCCAGAGAGAAGTCGTGAGTGGAGAACATCGGTGTTAGCCTCAGGAATAAAAAAGTGTGATATAACAGAGAAGGCATGAAGGCCATTTATAATCAATAAGTATAAAGTTAGCCAAACGAACCAGCGATTTGTACTGTATCATTCAACATGAACATATCAAATCGACTTTGAAAGCTCCACCAGGAGTCACCCGCTGCAAAATCCTGTTTTTTATGATATCTTTTTTTTACGTGACTGTGAAATTCAGATACCGAGTGATCTGTAAATCCAGTTTTATGAACGTTTTTTATGACAATGTTTTATGAAATACTTTATGAGCATGTGCATTGGCAAATAAATGAATGCACTGAAGAATAAGGTAATGAAAAGGCACTCTATTTCACATCTGTGTGCAGTTTTACTATGAGGGATGGCAGTAGACCCAGTGAACAGTTTTGCGGGGAAAGTCAGTGAAACTGCATCTAGGTCCAGGTGAAAACTGTTCATTTGGTTGACAAGTGGACATTTTCTGGCCAATTATGGCCATAGCCAGGCTACATCCTGATAAAAAACCGGAGTTAAACTGGGTTTAACCTTGTCTGTTTATGTCAAAACACCTCTCAACCTCGATTTCCACCACTCTTGATATCTAGATTCCGATTTTTTCTCACTGGGAATTGCCCATGGTCTCCAGGAAAGATAGCTAGTGCTTTGAACAGTACGAGCGCATACTGCGTACTCATTATCTCCAGTGAGCCCTGGGCTCCTGGCCCTGGCTGGAATGCTGGGAACCTCGGGTTTTCACGCGATGTGATGCGCGCCCTGCGTGTTTAAGGGCAGGGTCTCAGCACGCGGCCCCCGCCCTCCACGTTAATGGCCGTGTTGGGAATGGCAGTCTGGCGGCGGCGGCGCTGCTTCTGAAGCCTGAATGAACGCTGGCGCTTCTGGAGGCCGGGGCCCAGAGCACAGCAGGCGGTTCGCCGGAATAAAGGGAAGCGCCCCCAGGACCCCCCCCCCCCCCTTGCCGTATCTTCTCCACCTCCTTCCGCTTTAACCTGTGGCTCTGCGCTGGCCCCCGGGGGCCCGTATCACAGCGGAGAGCGCATTATGCACGCTCGAGCGGGCGCCCGCGGTCCTGTCGACCTCTAACCGCGCTCGCGGCCCGCGGCGTATTTCACACGCAGCAGGGCCTCGTGGGTATGCGAGTAACGTATACGTCCACCTGCGGTGAGGCGTGGAGGGGCAGGGGGGGGCGGAGAACACGCAGAGGCCTGCGGACGGCGGGCTGAGCTTCTTCTCGTCTTGGAGCGATAGCACTGGCTTGTGAGGGTCTGAATATTCTTTCATCTCTGCTTGTCTTGCTCTGGCGGGGGGACGAAGCTTTGTAGGCCGAACCCAAAACACGGGCTGGTTCATGGTGGAAACTCTCTACCAGAAGCTCTGATAAGTGTGGCTCCCATCCTGAATGGGATATGTGGCGGACAGGGACTGGCCTAACGCGGTGCTCAGATGAGCAGGAAAGATGGGGAAGGGGAAGCCAGTGGAGAGCAGCCACGGCACATCTGAGCTCAGAATGAGATTAGCTTGGCCTGGGTAGAGAGAATAGAGGGAATGGGACAGAGTGGAAAAGAAGGAAGGGAAAGAATGAGCTGTAAATAAATGTTATTTATTTATTAACTCCTTATTTATCTTTTTTCATGTTTTTGAAGGGTCAACAATGTGTGTGGTGGGGGGTATGTTTTCTGTGTTTGCGTGTCTGTGTGCGTGAGTGTGTGCATACGTGCATGTGTGTGTGCGTGTGTGCTACCTCGTTCTATACTGCTTTAGAGAAATATGGATTTTGTTCGAGTTAATTAACAGAACCATACACTTTTATAGTCTTATCTTGGCTGTGGCTTCAGCATTCTGTTCTAGGGAAAGCGTAGGGTAATTGCTTTTCTCTGTGTGATGAGGGCTGATCTGACCTTCCTGAACAACTGTGCGGTGTTTGCTTGGCCGGGGCGTGAGCAGAGCTGCTCCAATCAGGTGCAGGGTAGGGAACAGAAGAGTGGGAGGTGTGATGGAGCAGCAGTCGGACCCAGCAGTTAACCCAGCCACGAGGAGGTGCTTCAGTCACAGAGAGGACAGAGGAAGAGGGAGGTGAGCGTCACAGGAGTGGATTCACAGTGCAGCATGTGGAGTTTGGAACTACAGCAACAGCACAGCTATAGGCAATGCCAACCATGTCCATAACACACTTACAGCAGGAGACAGTGCCAGCCATCATCATGAAGGTCATGCAGACTTTTGGGTGACAATTGTCAGCAGTGTTGCCAAAATGCGCAACTGATGATACACAGAGCAGCTAGTGTGGGGAACGGGCAATCGGAAACTGAGTCATGCAGTAACTCAAACAAAATTTCCCTTTCTCTCTGATTATGAATGGTAATGTTAACCAGCAACAGTTGCTGCAACTGTTGCCCAAAAAGTTGCTTTGTGTGGCATCACCTTAACACACTTGCAACAATGCCAGCCATGCATACACGTACAGCAATAGAAAACGCCAACCATCTAAATAACGGACTTATATGGATACGGAATGTCTTTGATCTCTACAACAGACATTATGAACACTGTCAGCCATCTCCATAACAGACTTAAAGGAACAGACAACGGCAGCCATCTCCATAATGGACTTTAAGGAACAGACAAAGCCATCCATCTCCATAACACACATATCTTAATGTGCGTTGCCTCTGTGAGTTCACTGTGTGCAGAGGCATCACTACCTGCATCCGTTCGACAAAATGATCTGCACCTGTACTTGGGATAAGGGGATTTGGGGTGGAGGTGACGGGGGTGCCCATGGACTGTTTGTTGAGAAATGCATTAACAGGGTGCTTTACTGCATGCAACAAATTACCACTGTTTCTTTTTCTGTTTAATGCTGTCATCCTCCAGACAAATTTTTTAATATCATTTCTCCGCTTAGGGATGAAAACATATCTGTATGTAGGGCATTATCTGTGTATTCCTGAATAGGGTATTTGGGTTCAGCTTGGTCCCTGGCACATTTCCTTGCAGCTTTCACAGCAGCAGCAGCAGCATATGTGTGGATGTGTGGATGTGCGTGCACACTGCACAGGGCCCGCCTGTGTGTGTTTTTTTTTAGTCAGGCGTGGGAGTGAACAGCCTCAATCCCTCTCTCCTGTTGCGGTGGAGTCATTAAATTACTAATGGAAGTAACGTGTCCGGTGGCAGGAGAGGAAGAAGTGCCCTCCTAAATCAGGCGGTGACCGCCACCGTGGGGGGGTCAGCGCCTTCTGCCTCGGGGTGAAGATGGACGGCTGAGCGAGGGGACCGCCCTGCCATCTGTCACTGCGGCGTAGCGCGCATAACAAACGGCGCTGTGGTTAATCTCAGCGCTTCTTCAACCGCTGGTGTGCACGCCATAGCGCATTACGAACAGGCGCTGTTGTTTATCTCAGCGGTTCTTCAACTGCTGGTCTGTACGCCATAGCGCATTATGAACCCGCGAGGTTGCTTATCTCAGTGGTTCTTCAACTGCTGGTCTGTATAGCATAGCGCATAACAAACTGCGCTGCTGTTCATCTCAGCGATTCTTCAACCACTGGTATGCATGGCATAGCGCATTACAAACCGCACTGTTGTGTATCTCAGCGGTTCTCAAGAATCATACTCAGGTTAAGGGCTTAGAGATCAGGGCTCATACTCAGGTTAAGGGCTTAGAGATCAGGGCTCATACTCAGGTTAAGGGCTTAGAGATCAGGGCTCATACTCAGGTTAAGCACTCAAACTCTGGATTCATACTCAGGTTAAGGGCTTAGGGCTCATACTCAGGTTAAGGGGTCAGGGCTCATACTCAGGTTAAGGGCATAGTGCTCATACTCAGGTTAAGGGCTTAGTGATCATACTCAGGTTAAGGGCTCAGGGCTCATACTCAGGTTAAGGGCTCAGGGCTCATACTCAAATTAAGGGCTTAGGGCTCATACTCAGGTTAAGGGCTTAGGGCTCATACTCAGGTTAAGGGGTCAGGGCTCATACTCAGGTTAAGGGGTCAGGGCTCATACTCATGTTAAGGGCTCAGGGCTCATACTCAGGTTAAGGGCTTAGGGATCATACTCAGGTTAAGGGCTTAGGGCTTATACTCAGGTTAAGGGCTTAGTGCTCATACTCAGGTTAAGGGCTTAGTGCTCATACTCAGGTTAAGGGCTTAGGGCTCATACTCAGGTTAAGGGCTTAGTGCTCATACTCAGGTTAAGGGCTTAGTGCTCATACTCAGGTTAAGGGCTCAGGGCTCATACTCAGGTTAAGGGCTTAGTGCTCATACTCAGGTTAAGGGCTTAGGGCTCATACTCAGGTTAAGGGCATAGTGCTCATACTCAGGTTAAGGGCTTAGTGATCATACTCAGGTTAAGGGCTTAGGGCTCATACTCAGGTTAAGGGCATAGTGCTCATACTCAGGTTAAGGGCTTAGTGATCATACTCAGGTTAAGGGCTCAGGGCTCATACTCAGGTTAAAGGCTTAGGGCTCATATGCAGGTTAAGGGCTCATGGCTCATACTCATGTTAAGGGCTTAGGGCTCATACTCAGGTTAAGGGCTCAGGGCTCATACTCAGGTTAAGGGCTCAGGGCTCATACTCAGGTTAAGGGCTTAGGGCTTATACTCAGGTTAAGGGCTTAGGGCTCATACTCAGGTTAAGGGCTTAGTGCTCATACTCAGGTTAAGGGCTTAGTGCTCAAACTCAGGTTAAGGGCTCAGGGCTCATACTCAGGCTAAGGGCTCAGGGCTCATACTCAGGTTAAGGGCTTAGTGCTCATACTCAGGTTAAGGGCTTAGTGCTCATACTCAGGTTAAGGGCTCAGGGCTCATACTCAGGTTAAGGGCTTAGTGCTCATACTCAGGTTAAGGGCTTAGTGCTCATACTCAGGTTAAGGGCTTAGTGCTCATACTCAGGTTAAGGGCTCAGGGCTCATACTCAGGTTAAGGGCTTAGGGCTCATACTCAGGTTAAGGGCTCAGGGCTCATACTCAAATTAAGGGCTTAGGGCTCATACTCAGGTTAAGGGCTCAGGGCTCATACTCAGGTTAAGGGCTCAGGGCTCATACTCATGTTAAGGGCTTAGGGCTCATACTCATGTTAAGGGCTTAGTGCTCATACTCAGGTTAAGGGTTTAGTGCTCATACTCAGGTTAAGGGCTCAGGGCTCATACTCAGGTTAAGGGCTCAGGGCTCATACTCAGGTTAAGGGCTCAGGGCTCATACTCAGGTTAAGGGCTTAGGGCTCATACTCAGGTTAAGGGCATAGTGCTCATACTCAGGTTAAGGGCTTAGTGCTCATACTCAGGTTAAGGGCTTAGGGCTCATACTCAGGTTAAGGACTTAGTGCTCATACTCAGGTTAAGGGCTCAGGGCTCATACTCAGGTTAAGGGCTCAGGGCTCATAATCAGGTTAAGGGCTCATGGATCATACTCAGGTTAAGGGCTTAGGGCTCATACTCAGGTTAAGGGCTTAGTGCTCATACTCAGGTTAAGGGCTCATGGATCATACACAGGTTAAGGGCTTAGTGCTCATACTCAGGTTAAGGGCTTAGGGCTCATACTCAGGTTAAGGGCTTAGTCCTCGGGGAACATACTCAGGACACAGGCTCTGTGGTTCAGAGCTCATAGCTGCGCAGAGGTTATCTCCTCTCTCACGGGCTGCTGACTGTTTTATTAGACGACTATCCCATGCTGTGAGGGCTACCAGGGCTTTATAGGCCCTCTAAAAGCCCCTAATGGAGTGTCACAAACTGTCATGCGGAGGTGGCCCTGGTTTCAGATAGGCTTTTATTAGTCTCTCCAGATTAAACTCCGGGGCCCGCAATGACAGCCGTGATGATGGATGACAGTTCTCCCCGGCTGCGCTCCAGGTTGGCCGTATCATGAGCTTCTCCATCACCCCCAGGGCCTGACACCCAGAGCCCCACTCTCTGTGCTGCTCAGTGACCCAGTTTCCGTCCGTGTCTGTGCCTCCATTCTTTTGGAGTGACTGTAGACAGTGACAATACTTTGGGCGAAATCCACAAGCGCCCTGTGCTTTTTCCTCTAAGTCATCTCTAATTGACCACTCGGCCAAAATATCTCCAAATGTTAGGCGTACGGTTAGCTCAGCAAATATGTCTGACTCACCTGAGGCGCTGCTGGTGGTTTCAGTGGAAATTTGCTGGTATGGAGACCGGCAGGTGTTCTGGTTGTTGGTTTCCACGCAGTCTCTTCCGATTTATGGTGGGAAATGGGGGTGTGGGGGCTTGGGGGGGGGCATATGTGTGGGATTGAGTTGATCCCTCTTTTCATGTGGTTTAATCCACTCTCGTGTGTTTGTTGTGATGTGAGAGAATGCTGATGACATCACCCCCCTCCCCCCCCCCCAGCCTGCACTACACTAAGGAGGCGCATGTGTGGTTATGGAGCTTTGGGAGTGTGTGCACTCTCTGTTAATCCCCCTGTCAGTCCACACGTGAGGGAGAATGGAGGAGAGATATCGCTGACGGCAGACCCCAGCCCCCCCCTCCCTCTCAAATGTTCTCACTTTTCTTCCCCTGCTATCACTGCTCTGGATTAACAGAGAATGTGGAGGGGGGGGGGGGGGGCTGGGGGGGCTGAAACACACGTGCATACACACAACCACAGTTGTACACACACACGCACACTGACACGCAGATGCTGTCATACCCACACATACAGACACACAGGCCAGCACACACACACACTCACACACGCACACCCACATATGCACACGCATGCACACGCACACAGATGCTGTCACACCCACACACACACACGCTCACACACGTGCACCCACATATGCACACACACACTCGCACACACATGCACACGCACAGACAGATGCTGTCACACCCACACACACACGCTCACACACGTGCACCCACATATGCACACACACACTCGCACACACATGCACACGCACAGACAGATGCTGTCACGCCCACTCTCACACACACACTCGCATGCTCACACACACACACACATGCACACACACACACAGATGCTGTCACACCACTCCCACACACACACTCGCATGCTCACACACACACACACACACATGCACACGCACACACAGATGCTGTCACACCCACTCCCACACACACACTCGCATGCTCACACACACACACACACACATACAGACTCATAAACGTTCACTCATCCCATGAGAGTCCTTTCCGAACGCTGTGAGTGTGTAAGTGAGCACGCGGGCTTTTGACGCTGAAAAGCAGCAGTTCCTCTCTGCCTTCCGAAGGGATCTCGCCACCTTCAGAGAGAGACGCGCACGGGGAAGCTGCCAAAGGAATCGAACAATTTTTCAAAAAAGAGCCCGTAGGCAGGTAGCTAATTATTACAACAAACAGTCGCGCCGATTGATGCAGTCTTCGACATCTGCCGACGGTCTGAAGGAGGAACGCGGGAAAGCTGCCTCCGTCTCTCCGCTCTTTCCTGCTTTCCCGTGCCGCTGTTTTTGATTCAATTAGCGAAGCGGGAGGGGAGATCTGTACGCGCAGCTGAGCCTCCTGGGTAATTCGGATTGGCGTTCTCGACTCAAACGCTCGCGTGTCGTCGCCCGTTTTCCCCCCCCGACGCGCTCCATTTCCTCTGACGGGGAAGCTGGAGATTTGGACGCGCCGGGTTATTGGCGATGGCGGGGCCTGCGCCGTCAGCACGCGTGCCGTTAGCTCGCGTCGACCGCGGCCGCGTTCGTGCCGCTGGGAAGGTTGCCGTGGCGCCGGTTGCCAGGGCATCGGCGATCACGTGGTCGCGCCCGACTTTGCCTTACAGCTGCCGACGGACGCCGCCACCGCTCGATCTCATGGGCCGGTTCGTGCAGAACTTTACCGCTGCTGTGAATAATTCATGAACGGGTGCCGCGCGGTGCCGCGCTCTCCTGTGAGTCAGAAACAGGCTCCCTGGTCCAGCTGTCTCCGCGCCCGGCCCATGTCCCCGCCGCAGTCGGGCTGACCCGCGCATCTGTGTCCACATCTGCGCCTGGCGCAAGTGGGAATTCTGGCTCGTATAAAACACACATGAAAAAAGAGAGGGAGGGAGGGACCATCACTGGCAGTGTTGCCAGATGTCTGTGATTTTATTTATACCTCCAAACTGATCCTCACTATCGCCCCATTTTTGGTGGAATCATCAACCCATTCCCCTCACAATGCCTTTAGAACTCTCACATTCATCACTGACTCCCCGTGGATTTTTTAAAAACCCTCCTCCCAAATTTTGGGGATAATCCTCACATCTGGCAACCCTGGGTTCCAGGAAGTGAGGTTGTGAGGGGGAGGCCTGTCAGTCTCTCTGCCTGTACAGCTGGAGTGGGAGTCCCTCTGTGCATTTGCATGTGCTTTATAGGCCCGCATCTCTGGTGCCGTTGCCGTGGTCACAGGAGGCAGCTAATTATCAGAGAAATGTTTGATTAATTCTTTAAAAAGAGATTTACAGATAGAATGGGGGAGGGAAAGCACTGAAGCTGTTCAACCTCTTGCCTCGTGCTTTGCTTCACCAATTCCATATGACTGTTAGTGTGCATGTGTGTGTGTGTGTGTGTGTGTGCAAGCAAGGTTAAATTACCTTTATATGTTTTAGTGTTGTATACGTAAAATGTTTCATTTTGTATTCCATCTAAATAACAGGATATACACTACATGGCCAAAAATATGTGAACACCTGGCATCCAACATCATAACATCATCAAAATTATGGGCATTAATATGGATACAGATATTTTGGTCATATAGTGTATAACATAAGCCTTTATTGTCTCCAGGAGAAATTTCTCCTGGGCATTCCAGAGTTCCTGGTGGTCTCTTAACCATCAAAAAAAAAAGAAAACACAGATCACTCTATTAGATATTGCACGTTTCCCCACAAATATTGCTCACATTCCTCAAATACACTCCAAGATATTACATACTCCCCACAAAATATTGCACCTTTCCTACCGTATTTGCACCGGAGAGCAGACATAGTACGACAGCCATATGACTAATTATCTGTAATATTCCATTGAGATACAGGCTCCTATTACAATCACAGTATATGTTTTCATGCCACATTGCAGTTTGAAGTCGACTGCAACACTCCTTAGGTCACTGAGGCATCAGTGCTAACATTCTACAGCCATCTCTGTCTTTGTTAGATGAATACAGGTTACTGGCTAATGTCTTTAGATGGATAACCAGTAATGGCCTAGTCTCCAGTGTGCTGGTGGAAGCCAGTTATGTAGCCTATGTTTGCAATCCTGAGGCTCCTAAGAATGTCGACCTGATAAAAGGTGAAATGTGTGTTTCTGAAGTGTTGACAGAGAGAGAGAGAGAGAGAGAGAGTGGGGGATGAGAGAAATAGGGTTTGCGATGAATCCACACAAACCTTTAAAATTCTGCCCTGTGTAGCCCCTCAAATATTTATGAACATCTCGGAAAAGTCTCAGATTAGAAGCTTCTGTTCTGGGTTCATTGTGCCACTACCTGAAGCCAGTTATATAACCTTTCTGATGGGGTTGGCTTCCAAAATGTTTGTGTGTGTGTGTGTGTGTGTGTGTGTGAGAGAGAGAGAGAGTATGTGCTGTTTCTGTAGGACTACAATTTTAATTTAGCACAGAAGACCCAAACATAACATAGCTCTGCCCCTCTAGATAAAAACACAGACTGTGGTCTAAAATATATGGAACATTTCTGAAAAACACATTTTATTGCATTGCCACATTTCTACAGGGGCCCTTTGTGCTATTATGCAGCATGATAAAGCATATGGACATGTGATATGGACATGATATGGGGCATATATGTGAAAAAGGCATCTGATCACCTGATCACCCCCCTACAGCTGATTGGCTATGCAATGCGCTGCTTTCACTACCCCTCCTTGACTCCCCAGGTAGTCACTGCAAAAAATGATTGAGTTCTGTGTTGTCCTATCGGGATAGATAACAGTTAAAATAATTAAAACTGAGGATGGCAGTGGTGGTGAAAAGTAGTGAAAGTCATTTCGAAATCATCAGCTCAAGGACTTAATTACAAAATAAGTGCCTTCTGATATCACTCTAGTTATCTTTTTCATCTTAACGCCTGCGATGAAGTTCTATACTCAGAAATACCCAGCTCTACAAATAATGTTTTTATGAACATCTTGTTCTTGTAATTTTGTCAATTCACGAACCCATTGCTAAAATGTTTTCCTGTGGAGAGAAAGTGCAAGCGTTATCTAGACCTGTTTACACCATCACCGGAAAGCTGTAAAAAACAAACATTAAAACCAAACAGAAAAAAAAAACTCATCAACATTGCTACAAATTTATTATTCAACACAGCAACACTGAGCCATGTTACTGCAAACATTGCAAGATATGCAGCCGTGTTTTCTGTTGGCTTAGGCAAACTTTAGCAGAATCCATTTCAATGCCTCAACTCATGGCCAACTGAGTCAATGTGTCATTTGTGCGAATCTCCGTCTGAGAGTCTGTCTGAGTCGGTATTGAGTGCCGTGGTTTTCAATTACCCAAGCCTGGGATTCCAGCATCGTGTGAAATTTCTGTTTTTCATTGCGAATGCAGCACACACACAAACGCACACACAGATATATACTCACACACACACACACACACACACACACACACACACACACACACACACACACACACACACACGCAGATATATACTCACACACACACACACACACACACACAAAAACACACACTCTCTGAAATGTGGTATTGCTGTTTGTCTGAGGTCATTAACCTCTGTTATGATCTCAGACAAACGCGCGCGCTCTCTGTACGGGCAACACGCCCTCTGTTTTGTGGAACGGCAGGTGGCCACAGGTGTCATATATAAATGCAAAGCTGCTCGGCAGTGCACAGCGTAGTGTGTGCGCACACCCTGCCGTACGCCATTTCCATATTAGACCCAGTTTATTCGCTGCGCCTATAATTATTTCCAATAGCAAGTAAATTCCCCAAGGCGCTCTCTCTCTCTCTCTTTCTGTCTCGCTCCCTCTCTCTCTTGCTCTCTTTCTCACTCTTGCTCTCTCTCTCTCACTCCCACACTCTCTCTCTCTCTCCCTCACTTGCTCTCTCTCTCTCTCTCTTGCCTGCTTTGCTTTCTCTGTGTAGTCTCTACACATCACTCCAAGCACAACAGGCTTTACCTTTGAGTGGGAAATGGGTCAAGTCGAAATCACAGGAAAACGGAGAAAAGGGTCTCTTTCTCTTTGACAAATGAACACAATTCTGACCCCTCTTCCCAAGTTTTCATCTCAGCTTCCATCCAGGCATAGAACTCTGCTGCTTCATCAATTGCAACAGCCATTAGTATTCAGCACAGTAAACAGGTGTGTGCAATTACCATTATAGAGACTAATGTCGGCATGCTGGGATATGAAGTCACTCACGCTGGCTGTTTTATGCGACAGCAAATGGGGCACGCATGCATGGAGTTCCAGGAAATGGAACAGAGATTAAATGCCAAGCAGGAGATATGATTCCTATAAACACAACTCAAGGTTTTAGATTAGTGGCAAAATGAGAGATTTAAATAGGAGGGAAAAAACCTATTGGGGGTCAGATGGGGCGATAATTGATAAACGTTTTAGACACCATTCTGCTTTTCATGCTGTCAGAATATGTGAAATAAAATTGGTTGAATACAGGTTTGGACCAGAGTGGACCAAATTAATTTTAGAGGTTATTTCTCAGCTAAGATATTTTCATTTCCCATAATATTTATGCAAAGATCAGGTTCAGCATTAATACATCATTTTGGCCAGTTTCCAGGATGTCCCTTTAACTTTATTTTAAAGAACACTGGGAAATTGCGGGAATGCTCTTGGAACATTGCTCAGGTTTTATATTAAAGTTTTTTTATTTTTTAAATGAACTGCAGATGGTCATACGTGTTACTTTGTCAGATAATGTTGTTGACATGCATCCTCCATACTGAATGATATTCAATTGCAGGAATTACCAGTAAATTCGTATTTCACATAAATACACATAAAACGCTGTTTGGGAAACTTCCTTCTCATAAAGTTATTTCTCACAGACTCACAGAAATCTAACTGGAATGTTTCCCTGAGCTCTCGAGGTGTGTGGAGAATATCGAATCGGAGCCTCCGGTTGGCTGTGCCTCTTTAACGCGGTCTGTTTCCCCGTGTGTAGGATGGTGGAGTACTCGCTGGATCTGCAGAACATCAACCTGTCGGCCATCAGGACGGTCCGGGTCCTTCGACCACTGAAAGCAATCAACAGAGTGCCAAGTGAGTCCCTCTTATTCCAATAAACCAATACAGTGGTTTGGATTCAACCAACAGGATTCAACCTAAATGAACTCACCAAATCATACTTTAGGTTTGTTCGTCAAATAGAAAACAGGCTATTTTTCCTTTCTTCTCAGCCCGATTATAATTCTTAGCTTATTTTGGTATCTATGTAATGTGTCATTTAGTTACATGTCCGTAATTCATATCTACACATAGGCAACATGTACTGTATTTGCAATTTTTAAGGCAGAGCCATGTTTTTTCCTTGCTATCTCATAATGGCAGTTATTGTTGATGGTCACCATGGGAGGTCACCATGGTGACGCAGTGAGTAGTGCTGTCGCCTTCTAGCAAGAAGGTACCAAGTCTGAAGCCCTGTTATCCCCATGTTATCCCTATGTTATCCCCGTGTCCGTGTGGATTTCCTATGGGTACTCCGCTTTCTTCTCACAGTCCATAGACATACAGGTTAGGTTAATTGGAGAGTCTAAATTGTCCTTGGGGTATGAATGTGTGAGTTAATGTTGTGTGGAGCAACTGTGGGTCCTGCGATGGATTGGTGACCATGGAATTTTTGCAGAATAGGCTTCTGAAAGTGAAAAATTGTTGTCTAATTCACTTACGGGGTGCTGGAGCCTATCCCAGGAATGCACCCTAGACAGGTCACAAGACACACACCGTTCACACATACATTTTCCACACAGAAAGGGCCTAGCCAGGATTCAAACCCAAGGCCCTCAGCAATGCGACCCACTCTTCCACCATGCCTTCCCATTGTTTTGTTATAGATAGTGAATGATGAATTAATTCAAGTGACTGAACTTTAAAAAAAGATAGATATATGATCTCTTCAAAATATACAAATCTTGTGTAAATAATGTGTTTGACATTGTTTGGTCTTTTGAAGCCGTTACTGCAATGGTTCCATGAAGTCACAGGATGTGGTAAACCATCAGGAGGTGATAATATGCGATGTACGGCAAATGCGAAATATCCTAAAAAAGCTTAGGGTTTTATTCGGATTTGCAATCTCAATGCCTGTGTGCTGTGGGTTTACGATTTCATTACCGCCGATGGCATGGGCGCGTTTGCGTTCTCTGTGCAGAAGTAACTCATGGAATGCTTTATGGGGAACTGCTACACGTCACCCACGTCAGAATTCAATTAAAACGCCTAAGCCATTCAGTTGTTGTGCGTGCGCTCTTTAATTAATTTACAAGGACTTGGAAGAGTTCCTTCACAGAATTTAAATTAATCTCCATTGTAATTTGGTCAGAAATCATTTTCCTCGCGTGCTGGTGGCAGATTGTCCTTTATTACCTTTCAGGGGGGAGTGTGGGGGTGCGGGGGGGGGGGGGGGGTGCAGATGCAGTCGCTGGTGGAAGCGCCCCCATCCCTCCCAACATCCCCCGCCAGGTTTCTCTTGTATTCATGAAATATTGAAATATTGATGCTGACGGCTTTATTTATTTATTTATTTTTGCGCCAAAAGGTAATTTTCCCGCTCCGCCGCAGGTGTAATTGAATGGGCATGACTGCCCTCCCCTCAGGATGGGCCCCGTCGCCCCAGGCTCAGTGCACCTCTCTGAGCCCGCGGGCCTGATCAGCGGAGGAGCCGCTGGAAGCGCAGTACCTAACGCCGCGATGAGCCGGGGGAGACCCGGGCGGCTGCGCTCAACCGCTACGGCCCTTTGAGCTTAACACCAGGGCGTCCGCTTAACGTTTACATAAAGACGCATGTAAAACGCGCGCGGCGGCGTACGCTAGCAAAGCCATTTGTGTAATGCGCTATAAATGGAAGGATACAGCGCTGCGGTACTGACACCCCCCGCCGTTGTTGCACCGAGCTGTAAATTATCCTTATTGTCTTTCAATGTGGTGGTTTATCTCTCTTTCACTCTGTGCCAATCTATCGCTTGATTCACGGCGTGAGCGTGAATAATGTATATGTCACAAGCGATAAAGGTTTGAGCTGACGTGTTACAGGAGAAGAAAGAGACACGGGCGCGGGCCTGTGGTTGTGGATCGGCTGGCCCGTGCGCAAGCACAGTCGGATGGGCATGTGTGGACTGCCCAGGAGAGGACCCAGGTGTGCGTGTGCTTGAGGAAGAAGGAGGCAGAGATTTACTGAGCATTCTGGACTTGACCAGCTAAGCAGACACCTTCTGATGGAGCGCTGGATTTATAGAGATCTATTAAGATACAGCTGTTGACTGGAGGGAGGGAGAGAGGGAGGGCAAGTGAAAGAGAGAATGAGAGAGAGAGAGAGAGAGGAATGCCGATCCCTCAAGCCATGGGCTTCTTCTCCTGTGTCTGATCTTCCTTCTTTTCCACCTGTTCCCACCATCACTCATATTCTTGTCCTCTTTTTTCTACAAATGAAACATTTTCATTCTGTTTAATTCACTCTGTCTTCTGTCTTTCTTTCTGTAAGCAGTGTTCCAGGTCTCCAAGGAGACTGATCACCTTCTCTGAGGGAACCTTTTCACCCATGTCTTTTTCTGATATATATTTTATCTATTTTATTTGTGTGCACAGCTATCAGTATTTTTTTCCATGTGGTTAGATGTATTGACCTGCCTTCACATTTATGTGGATGATTCAGGGTTCAGGCATTTAGGGGTGCAGGCTATGTTTGCAGAACTCAACCAATCAGCTTTTGAGCTCTGATAATCACTCAGGGTTTTGGTACAAAAGATGGTTCAATTAATTAGTGCCCAAATGCTGCATTTTAGAATGTTACAGGAGAAACAGGAGGCATTAGTGACCATCTGCTTGACAAGCAATGCTTTTTGCTCTCTCTCTCTCTCTCTCTCTTTCTGTCTCTCTGTTCATTTGTGCTTTATTGGCAGAATATATAAAAAAAAGTATGCATTTTAGAATACAATTTAGAATGTAAATTGACTGATTCATGCAAACATAAAATAATATTACATATTTAGGAATATGGTCAATAATGTTAACAAATGTAATTCAAATGAAAAACGTTAGAGTTGAAATCCTCCCATCGCTGCCCTGAACCATGGAGTCTCTCTCACCCCACTTGTAGCGCTTCATTAAGTCCACTTCAGTTTTAATGAACTGATGTTAGCAGACCAATACGTCCTGGACTGTGAAATGCCTTTAACTTTTACATTTAGCCGTAAATGTAAATTAGCGTCATCCGTTGTTAACATAGCGACTCGTGTGTTGTGTTCATTCGTAAGACAAAATAGATCAACGATGCTTTTATTATCTCGGGTCATTGTTGAAAAGTGGCATCAATCCCACGTGCTGTATCTGGAAGATGTGGGTACAGCACATTTGAAAAAGTGCAAGAAATGCAATCTCGAGGTTGTCATGTTTATGTTGTGATGTTCTGTGTAAGGACCCACACACAGACCAGGGAAATCCAAAAAACGTTGTCTTTAATCAGTGCGAAGTTCGAAGCCAGGTGATCAGAGAGAGGGCGGTGCCGAATCGAGTTTCCAAAAGAATAGTAAAAAGACAGGCAAAAAGTCAAAAACCAGGAGATCAGAAATAGCGAAGGTACAAAGGGGCAGGCAAAAGAGAAGTCAAAGAAAAGCGAAGGTCGAACCAGAAGCAAACAAAACCAAAAGGGGCAGGCAAACTCGAAGTCGGGCAAAGGGGTGTCGCAGGAATCTCAATAAACAAAGGCTTACAAATAATCGGCACAATGAATATGATCAACGTTCTGACACGAAACAAGTGGAAAAGACTGACATTTATACACTGGGGAAGATAACAATCAAGGAGGGGTTAAGTGAGTGAGGGAGGAGTAACAAACAACATCCAGGTGAAGAACATTAGGAAAACTAATTCAATGACAGGGGACTGACAAAACGCGGACTGGAATCACATAGACAACAATGATAATAGACGGCCTGGGTGAAGCAGGTAAAACACGTGCAGAGAGAGAGAGGTGCAGTCAGAGCAAGAGACAGGTGCAGGCAATTGCAGAACTCAGCGTTAGAGCAGGCTAGAAAGAAAAGGGGCGGAGCTACAGCGCAGCATGGAAAAGGGGAGACTGGTTAATGTATTAGTATAGTGATCTAAACTATCAAAAACCCAAAACTAGTGTGTGTTAGTCCATTAGTAATATTCACATGTTAGTATATTAGTGAGGTTAGTACTTTACAATCTATAAGTTAGTAGGGATTAGTAGAAATTAGTAAAACTAGAAATCAGCAGGAAGAAAGTAAAGCGAGACTGGAAAGAAGGGGGGAAACCACGAAAACCCGGAACCACCCGAATAGTGAAATCACACAAGTACAGGGGAGTGAAGCAGCTCAGGGAACACAGACACAGAGACAGTACTGGGGAGACAAGTGTACATACAGACTACAACATATGTGCCTATGGTAAAATCTTCCTGTTAGAATATCGTATTCGCTTGTGTTCTTGCTTAGTGTTCTCTAACAACATTCTCGTGTTCTTTTATAGGGTTCTCCCTCAGTGTGATATCTCAGTGTTCTCCTTCATTGCTTTTCTGCAGTGTTCCTCCTGAGTGTTCTTTCATAGTGTTCTCCCTCAGTGTTATCTCAGTGTTCTCCTTCATTGCTTCTCTCCAGTGTTCCTCCTGAGTGTTCTTTCATAGTGTTCTCCCTCAGTGTTATCTCAGTGTTCCCCTCCATTGCTTTTCTGCAGTGTTCCTCCTGAGTGTTTTTTCATAGTGTTCTCCCTCAGTGTTATCTCAGTGTTCCCCTCCATTGCTTTTCTGCAGTGTTCCTCCTGAGTGTTTTTTCATAGTGTTCTCCCTCAGTGTTATCTCAGTGTTCCCCTTTATTGCTTTTCTCCAGTGTTCCTCCTGAGTGTTCTTTCGTAGTGTTCTCCCTCGGTGTGCTATCTCAGTGTTCCCCTTCATTGCTTTTCTCCAGTGTTCCTCCTGAGTGTTCTTTCATAGTGTTCTCTCCCAGTGTGCTATCTCAGTGTTCCCCTTCATTGCTTTTCTCCAGTGTTCTCCATCAGTGTTCTTCCACAATGTTCTCCCTCAGCTTCAGCTCTCAGCAAATGTTCTCTAGCTTCAGTTCTGCGGAACTCTCGTGTTATGACCAAGCCATGTTAAACCCCTCCATTGCTGCACTCTCTGACTCAGGGCATCAAGCACAAAGAGTACCCTTCAGTCTCTCTGATTCGTCATACGCCATTACAGATACTGTCATCAGCTGCCCACCTTAACTCAGTACTGTGATTACCCGCCATTATGAGATTGTTATTTTCCACCTGGGACGTAATCCCCAGCTGTTAATAGCCCCTGCGTCAGTTTTCAGTGTATTGGCAATGTCCAGGAACACTCTTTCTATGGTGAGTCAAACACAGAACAAATATAAAATAGAAAAGCGCAAAGAAAAGCAAAATGGTGAGGATGCCAATTTTTTTAAGGATAAAAAAATCCTTTTTTTTATATTAACACATATGGAGTGAACTGAGCCAGTATGCAGCCTGGTGTTTCAGGCTTTATCTAGGCTTGGTGTTTGGGCTTTATTCCCTGTCCAAGTGCTGAGGTTTCTGGGTATACCATGCTACATCTGCAGCGAGGCAACCAAAACTTCTTTATCAGTCACTTTGCATTGCTTAAACAAAGGAGTGCATGCCCAGCACCATGAATCCTCTTAGAACCATAGCTGTACAGTATAAAGTTAAGGTGTTACAGAAAACATACCAGTAATAATTACTGGGACAGTTCCCTCTGTGGCAGGGATCCATGCTCTTTCTGACACAAAAATCTGCGGTTGTCGTTAAGAATTTTAAAAGCTAGCAATTTCATGCATTTGCTATTTCAATTTCAAGTTTGAGCTCCACGGTGTCTATACAATCACCACAAAACACCACAGATCAATATATGAAATAGCATGTGTGTTAAACCTTCCTGAATCATCTTTACACTTATCATCATTATTGCTATTGATCGAAAACAAATTGTTTTCTGTGTATGTATGTGTGTCTGTGGGTATGTGTGGTGGTGTGGTGGTTTGGTGTGTGTGTGTGCGTGTGTGTGTGTGTGTGATACAGGTATGCGGATCCTGGTGAATCTCCTCTTGGATACCCTCCCCATGCTGGGAAACGTCCTCCTGCTCTGCTTCTTCGTCTTCTTCATCTTCGGCATCATCGGCGTGCAGCTGTGGGCGGGGCTTCTGCGAAACCGCTGCTTCCCGGAGGAGAACTTCACGCTGTGAGTGCTGTCTGCTTCGGTCTCCGTCTCAGTCCAGCGATCTCCTGCTCACACCCTGAGATCTGCCAGCACAGGAGAGCCGCCACGTACTCCTATGCAGAGCCGATATTTAAACGACAGGCTATTATTCCTTCAGGCGGGCGACAAATGAACAGTGAATTACTCACCATATTAAACATGTCTGAGCTCGCTCACAGTACCTGCACGTCTCTGTTATGTGGGTGTCTTTGGTGGGGCTCTGAGGAGCAGCGGTTGGCGCTGTTGCAAGACGGAGGTTCCGGGTTCAAGTCCCGGTCCGGGTCTTCCACGTATAAATTTTTGAAAGTTCTACTCGTGTTTGCGTTGGTTTCCTCTGGACACTCTAGTTTCCTCCCACAACAAAAGGCGCATACTCTATGTCAGGTTCAGTACACTCCTGCCATGGCTCTTGACCAAGGCACTCAGAACTCAGAACTGGAGTTGGTCCCCGGGCATCGCACCGCTGCCCACTGCTCCTGAGTAGCTAGGATGGGTCAAACACAGATGTTAAATTACTCTACGAGCTTCAATAAAGTGTAACTTAAGACAGATTGCATGTTCCTCTCTCTGTGTTGATGAAATAGTCTAACGGAGTAACTCTTTCTTTGTCTCTTTTTCTCAACAGTCTTACTTAAGGTATAATTCCGAATCTGCGTAATCAAAAGCAAATATCATTATCTCCGAGTGTATTTCCATCCATGATGCTCTCCAGCATTTGCCTTTCATCCCCCTCGTTTCCAAGGTGTTCTTGATATGAGAGCACCTACTCTTGTAGAGTTGCCTTGCCAACAACAACACAAGGCATGCCTCCTTCACAGAGGTATGCTCGAATTCAGATGCAGTCTACAGGAGAAACATGTTTTTTTGTTGCAGTAGCCACAGTTTGTTTCCCTGGCGA
The DNA here is from genome assembly GCF_018555375.3 of Anguilla rostrata. Taxonomy (NCBI): domain Eukaryota; kingdom Metazoa; phylum Chordata; class Actinopteri; order Anguilliformes; family Anguillidae; genus Anguilla; species Anguilla rostrata. The sequence goes on from NC_057934.1 coordinate 62,883,817, forward strand.
TATCAGTGGCCCCTGTGATAAAGAAATTAAGATCCACGCAATTGATCTTTCTCCTTTGCTTTGAAGTGGAATCTGTATCCAGCGTTCGACCCACGGTCCAGGGCAGGCCAGGTGGTGTTTTTTTGGTAAAAACCCACTGCGGGTTTTTCTGACGATCCCTGGGTTGGCAGATCGTAGATTGAGTCCGTGGCATGGCGCTCGTGGCGGGGCTGGCAGTAGAAGCCAGAGCCGCCGCTGCTGTTTATTTCTGCGCTCGGATTGTGTGCGGCGGCCCGGCGGCTTTGTGTGGCGAGTCTAATTGATGGTGGCGCTGACGGCACTGCAATATGGCGGAGCCCTGGGTGGCGTCAGCCGGGCTCCGCTGGAGGATTTGGCGCGGGGCTGGTCTCCCCGGTCGGCAGGAGAGCCGTGTTCCTAATTCTGGGCTCTCTGCCCCCCCCCCCCCCCTGATGTTGGCTTGGAGTCCAGATCCCCGCGACCAATTCCTGGATCACGGCAGGTGTGAGGCATCCGGTGAGGGTACACGTGTTCATCTGTCACCAGCGCAAGCCACATCAACTGCTGTCAACTGATGTCATTCAGCAGTCACAATCATGTTAGGATTAGGGCCTTTCACTGTGCATGTGTGTGTGTGTGTGTGTGTTAGCTGTAGCCAGTGTTGTTTGTTCACTGCCTGTCTGCATGGAGCACTAATCATTTTGTTTTTGTCATGTCTAGGGATTGGCTAATAATAAACAGATGGCCGCTTGTTCCGCCACTTGTTTCTCTTTTGTGTGGCTCTAACCTCTGCCACACCACGCGAGAGCACCTGTGCCTCCGCCATTTTGAGAATGCCTGCTGACCCGCGCGGTGCTGGCGCGCGCTTTGATGTTCCAGGGACGGATAAATTGGGTGTCAGCCTTTGTCCCTGAGACCTGAGAGGTGCACGCTCTGGTGCTCCTCTGCAGCGCCTGTGCTTCAGCATCTCTCTCCAGGCTCGGAGAGGCTCGGCGGCTCGGAAACCCGCTGTAATTTCACAAGCCCTCCGGAGTGCGCCTCGGCTGGCATTTGCTTATTTTGTTCATTTATTTATTTTTTATTTTGTTTATGTTTTCAGTTTTCTGACTTCTGAATTATCTGAAGAATGTCCCACTCTTTGTGTGTTCTGTTAGATTCCACACCTCTGCCTCCTCTCCCTCTACATAGCATTTTGGATTTTGGACGAGAGCCTTATTTGTGTGTATCTGTGTGTGTGCGTGCGATGAGCGTGTACGTGTGTAGTTTCACACGTGTGTGTGTGTGTATGTATTCGTTTCTGCTAAAATTGGGGAGAAAATATTGTCTGGTCACCTATGTTGTGGGGACTGCTTTCCATATGGGGGAAAAATCCATGTACCCACAGTTTTCAGTACTGCTATGTGTGTGTGTTTGTGTGTGTGTTTGTGTGTGTGTGGATGTGTGCGTGTGTATATGTATGTATTCATGTATGTGCATGCATGTTTATGTGCACATGTGTGGTGTGTGCGCATGTGCGTGTACATGCGTGTGTGTGTGTCTGTGGTATGTGTGTGAGTGTGTGTGTCTGTGCATGTCTCTGTGTGTGTTTGTGTGTGTGTGTGTGTGCGTACGTACATGTGTATGTGTGTGTGTGTGTTTTTGTGTGTGTGTGTGTGCGTGCCTACATGTGTATGTGTGTGTGTGTGTTTTTGTGTGTGTATGTGTGTGTGTGTGTGTGTTTTTGTGTGTGTGTGTGCGTGCCTACATGTGTATGTGTGTGTGTGTGTGTTTTTGTGTGTGTGGGTGCATGTGTACGAGTGTGGGTGAGTGTGTGCACTCTCTCTCTCTCTCACCAGTGGAGTCCTCTTGGAGCTGGCTCTCCCCCTCCCCTCCCAGCTGGTAGGGCTGGCATAATGCACGGTCATGCTGTCAGTGTGTTTGCATTGAGAGCAATCGAAATCTCCCTGAAATTCTCCCGCTCTGTCTAACCAATTTCTGTTTAGGATTTGGTATCTTATGTTTAACCCCCCCCCCCCTCCCCTACCCCACCCCCCAAAGACATGATGTTTTCACGCTCAAATTTAAGCAGTAAGCAGATACTCTTATCCAGAGCACATAAAGGGTTTAGCCAATAAGAAAAGCTGATGCCAAGTCATCAATATACCAGGCGATGCTCGTCAATATGTAAACAGGCTGCATAATTTTCAGCGCCATAGGGAGGCGCCAGAGGAAAGCTGAGGATGTAATGCCCTATCCAGTGGGTTAGAGGGTGCTGTAATATAGTTAGACGTATCGTAATTTGGATTAGTAATCCCATGATAAATTCTCAGTTTTTAATTAGTTGAGCCAGAATGCAGGGCAGTGTAGTATGCAAGCTTGTGGAAGGTCATTCATGGTCACTCTGTAAATGCACCCAGTGACTTATGACTTTGGCCCTTATAATTACTGTTGTTTCTGCCAAGATAGATGGAAAATGGGGGACATCAGTATATGCTTAAAGGCCTGATTGACTCCTGAGAGAAATGAATGACTTGAACTAGTGCTCTTGAATGAGGTACTTAAGCAGGAATATGGAAAAAAGGGCCTTTGTCAGCTTTCTAAGACTCCTTCTGCCGTATAAGGTGACGCGTCTCGTTTGTGACAGTGTGCCGGAGTCCCCAGTGCAGTGATACGCTCTAGTGGCTCCACGGGTCATATTAAAGGCTATTCAAATGCCATCCAACATTCAGACAGCCAATCCATGGCAGGCTACAGGTCCGTGGCCACAGATGAAGCAAGCTCTATTAGCAAGCTTTTATGACTGAAATTCCCAACGCCGCACCGTGACTCTGGAGCGGAACTGGGGGGGAGGCCGCACTAGAGCAAGCGTGCTGACAGTTGGGAGTTTTGATTGGGTTCGGGATGTATTCCAAGGGAACCGGAGCCAGGGTCTGGTCCGCGATGGCTCCACAGCGCTGTGCAGGAAAGCCGTCCAAAATAGAGAGCTTTCGCCCGGCTGGCAGTTAGCTAACCGCAGCATCGCTTCTCTTCCGGTTGCTGGCTGGTCCCCGTCCGAAACCGAGTGGGGAAGAGACTTGGACGACGAGAGAACGCCGGGAGGGAGGTGGGGGAATTGTCACTCCGACCCTCCGGCGTCTAGACTAATGGCTGTATTGATAGGGAGCGCTATTTCAGTCCGGTAAAATACAGGGATTAGCAGACACTTTGTCCTCATTCTCTAGGACATCTCTCTAAAAGAGCAAAGCCCTATGGTGCCATGGCCGTCTGTTACCAGTTAGAAATACAGAGGCTACAGCCAAAGCCCGAATGCAAAAAAAAAAAAATTACAGTAATAATAAAAAAAGGGCTGACTTGACAACAGCAATTTTAAAAAATTGTCTTACAAATGTCATGCCCATAAACATTGGACCAATTACGGCTTTTAATTCTTCTCAGTATTGAGAGAGACAGGGTATGGAAAAACAGGGTACTGTATAATGAAAAATAATCATTTTTTAATGAACCTGTTGTTCAGCTATCCTTTTTCTCCGAAGTACTGACTGTGCTTCAGCAGTGTGCACACGCCTTGACTAGCAACAGAGTTTGAACTGGGACAGGAAGCAGTGGGACAGAAGGCACACCGGGAACGAGAGAGAGAGAGAGAGAGAAAAGGCGATCAATAATAAGAATAGGGGGCAAAATAGATTGGAGAAAGAGAACCAGGAGCCACCTTCATCTCCTACGGAAAAGGCCGCGGACGAGAGGGACAGATTTCCTGCGGCCGCTGCTGCGTTGTCAGCGCCGCGGAGACGGCGAAGGCGTCAGCGGGTTTGGAAGCGCGACGATGCTAATTGCTCAGGTGGCGCTGGGCGCTGGAAGAAGGCGGGGCACCCAGCGGATGCGAGCGAATGATTAAAGCCGCCGCACGGGGGATGATTGGCAGGTCTAGGGGAGAGGCAGCTGGGGGATTATCTGATCGTGGCCGCTCGCCGGCGACCGACAGCGTGGCGACGCGTAACCACGGCTGTGACTAAAGGACGGCCACAGCAGTGAGGAACGTGCTCAAGCACGCACGCGGCCAGTCACGTGGATCAGATGCCATGTACACACAAATTGTATAGGAAACTGTCAGTTAGGAAAAATGGCAAGCAGTGTTGGGCAGAATGGTCTGCTCTCGTCATTATGTTATGTTATGCTATGTTATGTTATGCTATGCTATGCTATGCTATGCTATGCTATGCTATGTTATGTTATGCTATGCTATGCTATGCTATGCTATGCTATGCTATGTTATGTTATGCTATGTTATGTTATGTTATGTTATGTTATGTTATGTTAAATATAAAAACCATGGCTTTGATAAGTACCGATTTCTGATTGTACTGTATGTTTCCACCTCGGGTCGAGTGTGTGTATGTATTATGAGAACCACACAGACTGTTGTGATTTATCCCTGTATGTAATGTGCTGGCTTATTTTATTAGATTATACATATGAATATCTATATGTATAATTTGCATATTTAATAGAGTTCCTGCAACATTTGGCCTAAAATAATCTCTCTGTTTCATGCCAGAGTTAGAAACTACTCTTTCTTGAGTCATGTGTGATGAGGTGGGGGTGGCTTTGCAGCATCGGAAGGGGTAAATGAAAGGGGGTTAATAATCTGTTAGTCAGGAACATGAAGGAAGGTCTCCACTGGCCTTTCCAGGTTTTTCGCTCGTGCCCGTACCGCAAACAAAAACAAACCAGACCTAAAACAGCTCTTTCCCAAGCAGCGAAGACGAGGATGCAAACAGTTCCAGCTCGTTAGGCCGGAGATGTTATGGAGATGCCCAGCGCTGATTAACAAACAAAACATTTTAATGTGCTCATTTAATGCAGTTATTAGGTAGAACACTTGTTTTCACTCCCACAAAGAAAACAGAAAGAATACAATGTAATGATGGTATCCCTCTCTATCTCTCTCTCTCTCTGTTTCTCTGTGCCTCTTGCTCTCTCCTTTTACCCTTCTCTCTTCTCTCTTCATCTTCAAATTTGAACATTGTGCATATTTCGATAGTAGGCAAGCTTAGTAGTTGCTGGTCCATCCCTGATCATACACACGATATTTACAAACAAAATAAAACAGTCCCTGTCTGCACGTGGAATCCTTAAACCATGAAAGCACCATGAAATGTTTGACAGAAAATCTGTGCGAGCGTCAGGATCTGAAAGTAGACAGATGGGGCGGAAATAATGTCTAGTTTTAATGAATCCCTCGCATTGTACAGCCTACCACGTTAATGACTCTGTGAATTCTCTGAAACTTACCTGTAATTAATTTAAAGTGTATTATTAAATAATGTAACAATGTGCAAGGCTTGCGTGCTTAATTAATTCTGTCAGATCCGGAGGAATAGATTTTCAGCAGTTCTGCAGGCTTGAAGTGGGAGAACGTGAGCCAGTGAAATGTTGAAGGCACAGTAAATGCTGTAGAATGTACAGTGCATTACCTTCACTGTCTGTCTCTCTCTCTCCGCTTCTCTTCCTCTGTCTCTGTTTCCTGAGCAGCTCCACGGGCATTGCCCTTCCCAGGCCCTACTACCAGCCCGACGAGAACGACGAGCGCCCCTTCATCTGCTCCCTGGCGGCCGACAACGGCATCATGTCCTGCCGCGACGTCCCGACGCGGCGGGAGGAGGGCCGCGAGTGCTGCCTGGACAAGGACGACTTCCTGCACCGGCAGGCGCTGGGCCTGAGCCCCGAGCCGCTGGTCAACGGCAGCCTGAGCGCGGCGGGCCTCTGCATCAACTGGAACCAGTACTACACCCGCTGCTACACGGGCCACACCAACCCGCACAAGGGCGCCATCAACTTCGACAACATCGGCTACGCCTGGATCGTCATCTTCCAGGTGCCGCTCGCCGCCCTGCCCGCACCCCCTGACCGCGCCCACCGCAGCCTGACCGCGCCGCTGGGCCACACCCCTCACCATGCCCCTGCACCAGGGCAGCCCAACCCTGTTACTGGAGATCTACCGTCCTGTAGGTTTTTACTCTAAGCCTAACAAAGTACATCTCATTCAAAAGCTAGAGATCTCCTTTGAGCTTCTAATTAGTAGAATCAGGTGTGCCAGATTAGGGTTGAAATGAACACCTACAGAACGGTAGATCTTTAGGAACAGGGTTGGGCAGCCCTGTTCTACACACCTAGCTACCTCCCAGGCCACACTCCCTAAAACACTCCCCCTCCCCCAGGTCATTGTCCCTGCTTACTCCCTCCAGGTCACAACCCTTGAATTGACCACGCCTCTTGGCACCCCATGACTACTCCCACCCCCCTCATCACAGCCCCAGAACATGCCCCCAGGCCACGCCCTCTGGCTGTACCCTGACGATTACACCCCTAGGACGGCCCGACCGCCTGCTTCCACCCCCAACCCTCGCCACGCCCAGAACATCCCAGCCACGCCCCGCTGCACCCCATGTTACACCTAGACAGCCGCACTCACCGTCCACCGCACCCCGCCTCTCGTGAACGCACTTCCCCTCTGCCTCCGCCTCCGCTCCCCTGGCGACGGCCGTCTGCAGACAGTTATGATTAAGCAATTAGCCGATTGTGAGATTGGCTTTAAATGAATCGATGTGGGAAAAGATTAGCGCTGCCCTCCGAGAGCACTCGTCAGCAGATGAGAAAACGGAGGAGATAATCCCTCACTTGACTGCGGGATTTCGCTCTCGAGTTCCGGCGCTGCGACGTGCCGCATTAGCGGCGGGCTCGATCGCGCGGGCGCCGTTCCCGTGGGCCCCTCCGGCGTGCCGCGCGGCCCGGGGATCCGCCCCCCTCCCCTCTGACTGACTGCGTGTGCTTGTCGTCCAGGTGATCACGCTGGAGGGCTGGGTGGAGATCATGTACTACGTGATGGACGCTCACTCCTTCTACAACTTCCTCTACTTCATCCTGCTCATAATCGTAAGTGACAGAGCCCTGCCTTTCCTTCACCCGAAGCTCTGATTTACGCTGGAGGCTCCCTCTCTTTTCCCTAGCTGCCCATTTTTAAACTGCTGAGTCCGGTGTCCGTTATCTGCAGACAGATATTCTGTTAAAGGCATGGGTGAAAATGTGCTTTAAAGATTTTTTGGTGTATTTCAAGTGTTCGGTAAGCCACAAGATGACTAGGTATGCTGTTTTCTCAAATGTATAAACAGGATAAAATGTTAGCCCAGGATAAGAGAGTTCCTGCAGACTTTGGGGCAGTTTTCTTATTAAAAAACGCAGATGGCCACTGAAAATGGACCTTGACTGCAAGAAAAGTTTATTTTACTCGGTTGCCATGAAACCAAAATATTACCCTTATTTTAAGATAAGGATGGGATTTAAAATCATTAGCATGACAAGTTGAAAGGCAAATCACACATGAAAACAAAAATATAATAAAAACTGGGTTTTTAGTACTGGGCTAATAGTTAAGATTAAATAAAACTGTCAGTGAGAAACTGTTGCCATTGTAAGCGTTTGAATGGTGAGACATGTTCAGTCTTAACATCCCAGTAGCCTACAATCAGCAGAAAGCTGAAGTACTGTACTTCCTTTGTTGGGGTGACCTGTCTGCATGCAGTTGAATGCAGCTCCACGTGTCCAAAGCTCTCAGAGGAAGTGAGGGCTTTAATTATCACGTCGCGGTGATGAACGCGCGCGCGCGGTCCGCGGAGTCCGTGGCTAATCAGAGGGAGTGCTGCAGTCCTTCAGCGCACTGCGACTCCAGCTTCGACTTAGAGCAGAGTCCAGCTGCCAGGATCCTGTCTGAGGTATTTGATGTTAATAGACCCGTAAGCCCCAATTTAATGACGTGCAACAAGTGCATTGCGGCGGATCGATAGCAGTAAATACACAAAGCGCTTTTAATTTACAGTCCCGCGTCCGCGCGCTCGCGCCGTTACTCCACGTCGCCGTCAGCCCCGCGCATCTCGGCCATTTTCAAAACGGGAAGCGGGCCTTTCAGCCAACTCGTTTTTCATCATTGTGAAAGACGGGAACTTCCTCTGCCGCGTCGTAGAACACATCCTGCGGCTGTAGCCTCTCCCTGCCTGTGAAACATCTTCGGCAGCGAAACTCCGCTCACTTTTTCCCGATTGCGCTCGCTCCGCTGCTGTAATATCACCCTCTGTAGCTTGGCAACCAAAGCACAGCGCAGCGTCTAAATGAGATCTGGGTGCATAAACTCAACCCGACTCCCCCACGGTGAATTAGGCGATGGCGCTTGTCGCTAACACAGCCGTGCGCTCTATTGTCTTTTATTGCTTTTTAAATCGTCATTATTTTAACGCGCTGCCACCTGACCTTTGTTCCCTCCCCTTACCACAGGCCTGTGTGAATATTAATTGGTCTCATCAGTCTTGCCGGTGTCACTTCCTACAGCTTGTCCAGTATTAGCCCTGGGACATTTTACTCTAGCGTTTGAAACTCCACAGACTTGCTTCCACTTCCTCTTATCTGTCATGGAAATCCTTTGCTGCTCAGTTTTTAAATTATCTCTGCTGTTGAAATGATTCTGCGCTTGGATGGTACAGGCTGTGCTTTTGTGGCCGTGTTCAATATGTCGATGCAGTGTAGAATGGCATACTTAAAAGGCCACAGGTCTTTGTGTTAGCTGGAAGGGAGCAATATTTCACTGGCTGCCTCTCCCTTCAAATATACTGCTGCTAGTTTAGTCCTTTTAACACAGCTATACATTATATATCCCAAAACTCTTTTTCCAATGATTATTTTTATCTCTCAGCACTTCCGCTTCATATATTGTAATATGTACTGATTATTCTGTTGGTGTGTGTGTGTGTGTGTGTGCATGTGTGTGTGTGTGTGTGTGTACATGCATGTGCATGTGCACGTGTTATGGGTGTCATATGTGTGTGTAAACCATGCAAACGCAGTTGCCGTGTATGCATATGTGGATTTCGTTAAACTGGAGCTACGTATTTGTTGTTGTGGACATTGTGGTGAAGTCTTCTGCTACTTGGTTTACAACATTTTTACGAAGTGAAAAAAAAAACACAGCATTTCTGGATACATTTTGCGTTGAAAATTTAAAATCCTTTTTCTTTGGATGGTCTTGGAATCTTGCATTTTAATGCTTGTGTCTGTCATCAAGCTTTGGAAGTGCCGGTTGATTTGAACGTCGGGCACTCGTGACTGAATGGCAGCAATTGTTAGCCTTGAATGGTCTTGCATCAAAAACAGCTAACAAAACAGACATGGAAATGAGATGCCTCAAAACAGTCACACACATACACAACGCATCAAAACAGGCGGGAAATAAAACAATATCTCAAAACAGAAATGTAAATAAAATAAGCGTTGTATGCTACAATGTCTACCATTTAAATTTTACTGTTCTGTGATCGGGGAAAAAGATCACAAACACTATAATCCAAGGTCATGGGCATAATTTAGAGTCACATGATCCCTTAACTTCTGAGGAAAAATCTGAACACTGACCTGGGTTGGTAGCTGTATTCAGTGCATTTAAACTGAACACAGACCAGAGTCAGAAGCTGTATTGAGTGCATTTAAACTGAGCACTGACCAGAGTCAGTAGCTGTATTGAGTGCATTTAAACTGAACACTGAACAGAGTCAGTAGCTGTATTGAGTGCATTTAAACTGAACACTGACCAGAGTCAGTAGCTGTATTGAGAGTGTTTAAACTGAACACTGGCCTGGGTTGGTAGCTGTATTGAGTGTATTTAAGAGGTCTTTTCCCTCAGACTCTCCTGTCTCAATTAACTTTGCCTGAGACGATCTATCTCCATTTTTCCCTATTATACATTAATATTATCTCTGTTCCCATAACCACAGGTCAGTGTGTTTATGAGGATGGTAATTAGATCATCCCTTGTTATGTACTCCCTCTCTCTGTTACCTTCCTTGTGTGCCCTCAACAGAAAGATTGTGAATATTTTATTGAATTATTTTATTTCATCTTTAGTGGTCCGAGCACTACAGGTTTTTGGTTATTTTTTTCTGCCCATTGAACTCAAATATCTTTTGACTGGTTAGTCTGGGGCTTACCAAGTCAGGCTTGTTTGAGCTGCTGAAGTCTTAAATTATTTCAAATATACCACAGATTGGACGCCTGGTGGCGCAATAGTGCACAATTACAAAAAGGTTTTACCATCACAGGGCTACCCCCATACCCTGTCTGCCCGAGAGACACAAATGTTTTTACGCAGGCCCCTCTGGTCAAGAGGAACTGACTTGCCTCAAGGATCCGCTAACTGGGTAAATTTTCTGCCCTTTTCAGATTTTTAAACAAAATAATTCTCTTACAAAAATTTACCAATTTTCTCATAAATTGGTATTGGGCATATAGGGTCTTCTGTACAGGTATTACTTTTTCTTCTTGTGTTTTATAAAATGGTCAAATGACGAGGCAAAACATTTTTAGTGGGTGTGGCTTACAAAAAAAAAAGATTTATCCTTTTTGGTTTGACTTAAATTTGGTGTATATATTTACAAGCTAATCCAGACTCTAACCCTAAAGTTGGGGCCAAATCAAATCATATGCAGCATTACAGAGCTCCATATTAAAAATAAATAAATAATCACTGTGAACCACTGGTTGATGTGTGCCATAAATCTGTGTTTTCAAACTGCTGATTGCAGTGAATGGACCCCAGTAATCGCCGCCTGTGAGTACATTCTTCAATAGCGGTGTGTTAGCTTAATGCAATGCTAATTCCTACCGAAGACATTGTTTCAAGTGCTTGTACAGTTAATTTGGACTTCCATCCTCCAATATGCCGCGGCACTGTCAGCTGTGCAATATCCGTCATGTCGCCGTTTCTCCTGCCGGTGCTCAGCCCTCCCAGCAGGAAGCGCCGACTGCGCCGCCGCCGCCGGTGCCAGCTGTCACTCTGCCAGCACTCCGCAAATTGGCACCGCGGCGGTCCGCCGGCGACGGGAGCCGCTCGCCGGCTATTCCGCTGTTGCTCCGCGGCAGCCGATCCCCCTTTGCCGCTGCTTAACGCCGACTGTCTGTTAGCGGGACAGCCGCGGCGTCGGCGCGCGGAGCGCCGGCGGGCCGACGGCCGAGGCGACGGCCAAGGCGACGGCAGGTCGCTAACGGGCGCCGTACTTCGCTTGCCGTCTGCGCTCGGCGTCGCTCGGGCCGCGAGTCGCCACGGGACAAAGCGTCTGGCGTGCCGACCGAACGCCGTGTAAACGCGTGCCCCCCTCCCCCCCTCCCCCTCCACAGGTGGGCTCCTTCTTCATGATCAACCTGTGCCTGGTGGTGATCGCCACGCAGTTCTCGGAGACCAAGCAGCGGGAGCACCAGCTGATGCAGGAGCAGCGGGCGCAGTGCCTGTCCTCCAGCACGCTGGCCAGCATGGCCGAGCCCGGCGACTGCTACGAGGAGATCTTCCAGTACGTGTGCCACGTGCTGCGCAAGGCCCGCCGCCGCTCCGCCGCCCTCCTCCGCGCCCTGCGCGGCCGCCCCCCACCAGCGGGGGGCGCCAGAGCCAACGCGCACAGGGCCGGGAAGAGGGGGAGCTTCGGCGCGGGGGACAGACGCCATCGACACCACCACTGTGAGTCAGCAGGGAGGGCAGCCGGGACTGGGGCTGAGGGGGCAAAGGTCACGGGGATTACTGAGATATTGATCTATAAAGGGACAAGCTGGGGACTCTCCTGGTTCCAGAGCTTACCTGTTAGACCGACTAAAAATGTGTAGGAATTATGATAAAATGTATGAATTTCTACTTAATTAGTCATTGTTCTGATTTGTGAAGAATACTCATCCAGTGCAAGTGTTTATTTGCCTGACTCCATATTTGGTAGAGGGGTGGTTGTGATTCATGTTCCTTTGAACATTTCCCATATGCTTCCTCTTTTAACCCCAAGTTACCTTCTCTTTTCTCTCTGTCCCTGCCCCTGACAGCGTCACACTGTCCACACCACAGCAAACCTGACCACACTTCTGTGGGAAACCCCATTGACCTCTCGGTCCCTCCCGACTCTGACGGGTGTCCGCAGTGCACTGCAGCCCTGTCACTCAGGGACGGGGCGGGACCTGCGGGCTCATCAACCAACGAGGAGGCAGAGGAGGGCGCCGTGGAAGAGACGGACGGGCAAGGCAGCCAGGCGGGGGAGGCGAGGGAGGACGCCGCGGAGGGCAAAGCCGAGAAGAGGGCGGGGCCGTGCGGTGGACGGTGCAAAGCACTCTGGGACAAGATGCGAATCAAGCTGTGGGGCATCGTGGAAAGCAAGTACTTCAACAGAGGAATAATGATAGCCATCCTCATCAACACTATCAGCATGGGAATCGAGCACCATGAACAGGTAACCCCTGATCTCTTTCTCTCTCACTCTCTCTGTTAGTTCAGTTCAGTGATGCTATATTAGCCGGTAACCAGAATAGTGTTACCAAAGCATCGACACCTAAGGCAATTTGAAATATGAAAATACAAACCTCTACCGTATTATGCAGCACGCTATATCGGCAAGTTGAACATAGCTGTAATTACACATGCTGGATGCACATGTAAGTAAGACAGATAACCGACAATTGTGTTTTAGTCAATTCCATAACAATAATGCTGTTATTTAAGACAATAAATATTTGAGACAATTACAGGTCCATCTTCGACTGGCAGAGTGCCCAGTATGTGTCTCTCAGTCTGTGCCATGTTTCAATGCATATTGATACTGGTGGTGCTGTGGGCCTCTCTCCAATAAAAGCTCAGTCTTGGAAGGCTTCAGTGTCCGCTGGCGTTTGCCTATGTTTCTGCACTTAAGAGCTTACTTGAAGTTATTGACTGCGGATAGAGTCCGCATGACTTTTTCAGTGGGCTAAATTGGCTGCTGATGAAAATGAAACCGCAAGAACCTGCGGACGCCGAGAGCCCTCCAGGACTGGAGTTTGACACCCCCGTGCCTGCGTGACAGACATCCTCCAAATATGTGGCACAGTTTGTCGGGAAATTGGACAGGACAGTGGTTATATTTTTAGAGAATGTTTCCCTTACCTGGAAAGGGTTGCTACTCTGTCAGAGCCATTCCCTCCTTCAGCCCACCTGGTTTCGCAGTGATCACATGACCTCCTCCCCCCTGGCAGGCCGGGTTTGCCTGTGTCAGTCCTTTTCGAAGGCCCAGGGTGAGATGGGTTAGGTGGCTTTGCGTCAGAATCTCCCTCGCCGGTACGTTTCTTTGACGGTAATTAGGTACTCTGCCAGGGTCCCTCTATTTGGTTTTTGTGTTTGCCTCCCAGAGGTCCAGATGGCAGGTGTTCTTTCAGGTGTTTGATCATTTCCTTGGTTGTAATTGGGAGTCCTGTTGCAGTTGTGCCCTGGTGCTGGCTGACTGATGGTGGTGTGTCTCTGCTCAGTGTGTTTCAGGATCAGCTGGCCAAAGGGACTTTGTTTAGGCTTGCTTCTTGGTATTGCAAGTGCTTGTAGTCTTTAATTGGCAGGTTAAAATTGCACAGCTTTTCTTTATAGTGTGAAAATCCCTGTGTGCCTTCCTTGCCCCCTCGCCCTCTCTCTTTCGTTCTCTCTCTCCCCCCTTTCACTATCTCTCTCTCATTTCCCCCCCCCTCTCTCACTGTCGTCCACCCACTCACTTCTTCCCGGCCTGCTGTGGTGTATTTTCTCTAATTTCTGAAGGTACTAAAAATAACCTCTCCGAGTGGAGAGGCGCACACACACACACGCAGACACACACACACACACACACACACACACACACACACAGACGCATGCACGCAGGCATGAAATGCACAATCAGACACACACATGCACTCACACAGAAGGTTACGCCGCACTTTGAGCTCCTTTACACCTGCAGGCATATTCGCCTCTCCCCTCTTTGCGCACATACAGTTGTTGCTGCAGTAAAAGAGGCGGTCTGTCCGTCACCTTACAGGCCACAGGTGTGAGTGCTAGAGAGGCCATATTCTCAAAGTCCATCCCAGCTGCTACTGCCAGCTCATTAATCAGATCGTTCCTCCACTTATTACAGCTGAATCATCGATGCCATGTTTACTGAGTGCTGATTTAAGGTATCTGTGTAAACATAGCATGTGATGCTTCGATCAGTTTTTATTATTTTTTTTTTTAATTTTGTTTGTTTGTTTGCTTGTTTTTTTGTTTATTTCTACCTCATCAAAACATAATGACTCACATGACCTTCATTAATATTCTTTATGCTTCATGGAGCCCAACCAGCATAATGCTGGGGAATTACAGAGGCCAGCACAATTCATCATTTTGGTCCAGTGGTAATTACCTGAAATGTTCCACTAGCAGGTTAGCCATTCATTATGTTTGAGAAGATGTTGATCGCTAAACTTACCAGTCGATCAAACAAACACGTTAGTTTGTACCATGGAAACGAATAGATTAGAAGACTTTAAATAGATGAAATAGACTTATTTTAAACAGTTAAAATAATGTTGTAAGTGTGTAAATTGAAATTTGAGGGACAGCAGTAATTGAAAGCCTTCTCGCAGTAGAAGCTGCATAAGAGAAAACCGGAGAGAGGTGTTAATTATTTGGGTAGGAGGCCGCATACACTGGAGAATGAGTGCCAACCCAGCCTGGAAGAGGGGTAGAGGGCAGCTCTGTGTGTGAGTGTGAGTGTGTGTGTGTGTGCACATGTTTGTGTGTGTGTGTGTGTGTGCATGTGTGTGGTGTGTGCATGTGTATGCTGTGTGTGTGCACGTTTGTGTTTGTGTGTGTTGTGTGTGTGCACATGATTGTGTGTGTGTGGGGTGTGTGCATATGTAATGTTGTGTGTGTGCACATGTTTGTGTTTGTGTGTGTGTTGTGTGTGTGCACATTTTTGTATGTGTGTGTGTGTTGTGTGTGTGGACATGTTTGTGTGTGTGTGTTGTGTATGTGTGTGTGGACATGTTTGTGTGTGTGTTGTGTGTGTGGACATGTTTGTGTGTGTGTGTGTGTGTGTGTGTGTTGTGTGTGTGGACATGTTTGTGTGTGTGTGTATGTGTGTGTAGATGCATGTGTACGTTCCTCCGTCTATGCGCCTGTGTGCCTGCTGTCATGCCTTTGAGTGTGCTTGAGTGTGATTCTGTTAGTGTTTGTGTGCGTGTCCGTACGCGTCTGCCCCCTGAAAGCCGCGCTGGTCTGCGCCTGTGAAAGGACATTTCTTCAGCGTCCTGCGCTCCCCAGAGCTGGGCCTGTGTGGAGGGAAGCTGTGAGCTTTTCCCTAAGCTGATCGATGGTGGGCTTTTGATCGCTGCGAGACCGAATGGCCTGATAACCAGACAAAGGAAGAAAAGCGCGGTGCGGTGCGAGGGGACAGCGTGGCCGTCAGTCTGAAAGCCTCCTTATTCTCTCTCTCTCTCTCCCTCTCTCTCTCTCTCTCTCTCTATGGCTGTTGTTAGCGGCGTGTTGGTCTCTCGGTATCGGATCTGCGCTATCTCTCCATCTGAACATTATCTCGGGTTCTGCGCTGTAATAGACATCCGTGTCGTGCGCTAAGTCATTTCTCTCTGGGGACTGAGGTCCTTCGCGCAGTTATCTGGTGTTATCAGGCAGTACCGAGAGCTCTCTCTCTCTCGTCTTCAGGACTCTGATTTAATCGGAATAACCTCCATCCATTTAAAAAAAAGAAAAAACTTTTGTTTTCTTAACGGAGAATACTCTGTATCCTCACACATATGATTTAAAATCATTGTTAGAGATGACCCTGCTGCAGCTCATTCATCCTGCCTTCAGAGAGCAGTGTGGGGTTAAAGCATTCATCATACCTTTTTCTCTCTCCCTCTTTCTCTTTCTAGCTCACCAGTTATTAGTGTAGAGTTATGTTAGATACGTTTTGCTCTCTACCTGCTGGCCCCAAATTGCCCTCTGCGTGTGTCTTCTTCTCTCTCTCTCTCTCTCTCTCTCTCTCTCTCAGTTTCAATTTCAAAGTACTTTATTGGGATGACAAACAAATATAGGCACTTGTGTTGCCAAAGCAGTGGTTACAAGATAAAATTATGTACAGTGAATGCTAGATTATGAATTAGTTAGTTGAAATTAAAAGGTCAAGCCTATGACAAAAATGTCAGTAAGTGATGTTAGGTGTGTGTGTGTGTGTGTGTCTGTCTGTCTGTCTGTCTGTCTATCTGTGTGTTGTGTGCATGAGTGAATATGTGTCTGCTTGTACGCATGTATGCTGTGTGTGCATGTGTGCATGATGTGGTCTCTCTCTCTCTCTCATGATGCGGTCTGTCTCTCTCTCTCACTCTTTCTCTGAGGTGTAAATATGTGATTAGAATGTTCATAACTGAACATTCCAATGCCGGTGTAACAATTCCTACTGGTAATTGGCAGCGATGGAGTTCTAGAATGCTGGCTTCCAAAAAAACCTTCCCCAGGAAGTCTTCTACGCTCAGTGCGTATGCGTGTGTCTCTGTGTTCAGCCAGAGGAGCTGACTAACGTTCTGGAGATCTGCAACATCGTGTTCACCAGCATGTTCGCACTGGAGATGATCCTGAAACTCACCGCCTTTGGCTGCTTCTGCTACCTGCGCAACCCCTACAACATCTTTGACGGCATCATCGTCATCATCAGGTGAGGGGCGGAGAGCGAGAGGACAGGGGGTGGGACCACTAAATGCCAGCTTGGAAAAATGCTAAATGTCTATTTCCTCTCTTGTCTTCTTCGCTCCTCCCTCCCTCCTGTGTTTCTTTAAATATCTTTTTGCTCTTTCAACATCGCTGACTGCCTCTCTCTACTCCTCTCTCTCCTCTTCTTTCTCTCCACCTCTTGCTGTCACACTCTCATCCTCATCTTTTCTCTCTCTTTTATTTATGTCTCCTCCTCCTCTCTTTCCCTATCACTGTCCCTCCTGTCACCTTCTCGCCTTACATCCTCCTTTCATTATTTCCTTTTCTTTCTCTCTGTTTCCCTCCTCCATTCTGTTCCTCTCTGTTCCCTACCTCACCCAACCCCTTTCCCAATTAATTTCTTTCTCTTCCTTGCTACTTCCCCCTCTCTTTCACTCCATTTAATCTTTCTCTAATTCTCTCTTCTGCTTTCCGATTATCTCTCTCCCACTCCCCCTTCTCTCTCATTGTCTCTCTGTGCTGTTCGCTCTCTCCTGCTCACCCCTCCCTTTCATTCTCTCATTTATTCTCTCTCTCTCTCTCCCTCCCTCTCCTCTCCCAGTGTGTGTGAGATCATTGGCCAGTCTGACGGGTCTCTCTCTCTCTCTCTCTCCCAGTGTGTGTGAGATCATTGGCCAGTCTGATGGGTCTCTCTCTCTCTCTCTCCCTCCCTCTCCTCTCCCAGTGTGTGTGAGTTCATTGGGCAGTCTGACGGTTTCTCTCTCTCTCTCTCTCTCTCCCAGTGTGTGTGAGATCATTGGCCAGTCTGATGGGTCTCTCTCTCTCTCCCTCCCTCTCCTCTCCCAGTGTGTGTGAGATCATCAGCCAGTCTGACTGGTCTCTCTCTCTCTCTCTCTCTCAGTGTGTGTGAGATCTTTGGGCAGTCTGACGGTCTCTCTCTCTCTCTCTCTCTCTCTCCCAGTGTGTGTGAGATCGTCGGTCAGTCTGACGGGGGCCTGTCGGTGCTCAGAACGTTCCGGCTGCTGCGCGTGCTGAAGCTGGTGCGCTTCATGCCGGCTCTGCGCAGGCAGCTGGTGGTGCTGATGAAGACCATGGACAACGTGGCCACCTTCTGCATGCTCCTCATGCTCTTCATCTTCATCTTCAGGTCCGTGCCCCGTCCAGGGCCTCCGCCTACACCCCCCCCCCCCACCCCACCCACACCCCGCCTCCCGAAGGGGCGGGGGGCAAACACGCTGTAGGATATTACCGGTGTGGGGGGGGGGGGGGGGGAATCACCCCAGAGTGACCTCCATGGAGACCTGTTAGTCCCCTCCCATCATCAGTGCCACCCCGGGGCCCTGGGGCCCACCGCTGATCATGAGGCTAATCGGCAGCAAAGCGGCGAGTCGATAGCGTTGCCGGGGCGAGATTGATGGGGAGCAGCGCGATAGATGGCGGGTCCCAGGCGTTCCGCGCCGCCGCGCTCGCGCGAACAGGAAGGAACCCCGAGCACCAGCAAACGCCTTCTGTTTGTCTTCATTTCCCCGCGCGGACGCCGTCACCCCCGTCCACCGTTGCCGTGGTTTCGGCTCGGGCTCCGCGCCGCGATTCATCCGGTTAAAGGGATCGTTTTTCTCTTTTTTTTGTTTGTTTGTTTGTTTATACGCGGTGGCCGGGGTGTGAGGCAGCCCTGAGGAAAAAACATAACAAAAGGATTTAAGCGAGCAGAGATGGGAAACCGTTTGCTTCTCCATCCGTGAACTGCTTTTTCCGACGGGCCCCCTCACTGACGTATAGCCATGTCTTTCTGTAGCAATCAGTCGCAAGGCACCTGAGCTTCTTCATATCAGTTCACTGCCATCAGAAACAAGAATTCCATACTTTTGGCCTGCGTACATCCCCATGCTGAATGTAGAGGGCAAGAAAGATGATGTTTATAAATAAGGAAAAAAAATCACAATGAATTCCTCAGCTTCTCTGCATAATTTCTCCACTTAGAAAGATACAGAAGGAAGGAACATGAATTAGGAGCACAGCATGCAGTGGGTTCCTCAGCCAATTAAGACAACATTTCTCGCATAAACACTTAGCGCTAACATGCTGCAAAATTATAGGCCTTGATTCCTTGAGTGGCTTGAGCAGAGCGCCGTGCATTGCAGTCCTTTCAATTCGTACACATAATTTTCATATTCATTTATATAGCCGCTGAATTCACACTGGTGTCCTCCAATGAGAACGTAAAGCGTGTACATTTACACTCACTGCAGTGAAAGCATTGCAGTTAAGGGCTTGGCAGCGAGTGGCTTCTTGGGGTCTGTGGTGTTACATGAATGGTCCTCCTTAACTGGCAAAAAATCCTTCTTAAACTTGCCACCGTCACTACACAGTTCATGGGAATACTTATCTTGGCACGTCATCTTGGTACATTTTCTTTTTTCCATTTTTTATTTTGTGTCTATAAATCTGTTGAACATCATCTATATTATATTGGAACCAGGCTGTGGTACATGGATGTAGGGGGAACTGGGGGTGGGTATGGGAGGTGGGGAATCAAATTAATACAAAATTATCTTTTTATGACAGGATTGTACCTACCTGCCTTATATGAAATGAATAGTAAAAATTAGGTCACAATATCTTGGTACGTTAAGATTTGAGACCCATAGCGGGCTTACCTGGCTTGCCTCTCTCCCACAGCATCCTGGGAATGCACATCTTTGGGTGCAAGTTCAGCCTGAAGACGGACACGGGGGACACCGTCCCAGACAGGAAGAACTTTGACTCTCTGCTGTGGGCCATCGTCACTGTGTTCCAGGTACAGGGGCCCCTCCTTGTACCCCTGGTCCTAGTTTATGTGGAGGCCAGGACAAGGCCTCACAATAGATATGCGTGTGTAGATCCCGAACAGATGTGTGTGTGTGTGTGTATCCTAACTCAAGAGGACTGGAACGTTTTACTGTATGATAGTGCACATGTGGGTATAGATCCTAACTCAGGAAGACTGGAACATGGTGCTTTATAATTGTGTGTGTGTGTGTGTGTGTGTGTGTGTCTAGATCTTAACCCAGGAGGACTGGAACGTGGTGCTGTATAATAGTATATGTGTTTGTGTATCTAGATCCTAACCCAGGAGGACTGGAACGTGGTGTTGTATAATAGTGTACGTGTGTGTCTAGATCCTAACCCAGGAGGACTGGAACGTGGTGTTGTATAATACTGTGTGTGTGTGTGTCTAGATCCTAACCCAGGAGGACTGGAACGTGGTGTTGTGTAATAGTGTACGTGTGTGTCTGGATCCTAACCCAGGAGGACTGGAACGTGGTGTTGTATAATAGTGTACGTGTGTGTCTAGATCCTAACCCAGGAGGACTGGAACGTGGTGTTGTATAATAGTGTACGTGTGTGTCTAGATCCTTACCCAGGAGGACTGGAACGTGGTGCTGTATAATAGTGTACGTGTGTGTCTAGATCCTAACCCAGGAGGACTGGAATGTGGTGTTGTATAATACTGTACGTGTGTGTCTAGATCCTAACCCAGGAGGACTGGAACGTGGTGTTGTATAATAGTGTACGTGTGTGTCTAGATCCTAACCCAGGAGGACTGGAACGTGGTGTTGTATAATAGTGTACGTGTGTGTCTAGATCCTAACCCAGGAGGACTGGAACGTGGTGTTGTATAATAGTGTACGTGTGTGTCTAGATCCTAACCCAGGAGGACTGGAACGTGGTGTTGTATAACGGCATGGCCTCCACCTCTCCATTGGCTGCCCTGTACTTTGTGGCCCTCATGACTTTCGGGAACTACGTCCTGTTCAACCTGCTGGTGGCCATCTTGGTGGAGGGGTTCCAGGCCGAGGTGAGGGCGGGCGGGTGGGGGGCGGGTGTGTCAATTAGTCACACCATGAATCACATTGGAAGTATCAGCGGGTCCCTGTGATTTTATTGGCTGTGATTTGTGTTACACCACTGAGATAGTGTGAGTAATATTTGAATAATACTGTATTTTATTTTTCAGCCGTGTACCCTTAAATGCATGACAGACCTTTCATTATGCTTTCAGAAAGACCACGTGTCCTGGCAATGGTCTTTGACCAAAGCTTAATATGTTCGTTTGAAAAGCACCGATGATTAAACTAAAATGCTTATCCAGTTCCGAACACGCGACATTCTGTGCTTTATAACTGTACTCTTCTCCCTCCCTTTTTTTCCATCCCTCCATCTCTGCGGTAGGGGGATGCCAATCGGTCATACTCCGAGGATGACAGGTCCTCCTCCAACTTTGACGAGAGCGAGAAGCACAAAGACTCTCTTCAGCTCTCAGGTAGAGTACAGAGTACAGCGGTGGAGGAGAGAGAGCACCAGAGATTTCCCTTGAGTGCCTCAGCATATGGTAGAGAGAGAGAGAGAGAGAGAGAGCTGGGGATGATAGTACCTAATAGTTAGTAGCTTACACTGTCATTGTTATGGTTATTGCTGTTTGTTACCATTTTTTAATTTCTTAACAAATTCCCTCAGCATTGCCCCCATTACTGAGGGTCCAAGCACCTGAGTGTTTATTATTATTGTTTATATAGTTGATGTTGCTGCTATTGTTTTTTGTGTGAACAATCCCTTTTGAAGTAATATGATGAAATGTGGTCATGTCAATAAAGCTTATTTGAGAGAGAGAGAGAGAGAGAGCCCTCCTAATGCCCTCAATTTAAGTGACAGTGAGACTGAAATAAACTGACAGAGAGATGGAGAGCGGGGGTGTGAAGGGAAATATTGGAAGGTAAAGCGAATGACAAGAAAGACAGAGTGAGAAATAGATTTGTGTCTGGCTGTGTAAGATCTATACAGTGTCATAATGTAATTATGACTACAATTGTAGCAGACACCTTTTCCCATTTTCCAATGATAGCCCTGCTCGCGTTAAATCAGCTAGCATTATTTGAGCTATACAAGGTCGTGTTTTCCACTTAGGGGGTTCGATTTGGTATGTGGTTCAACTAGAAAAGAGTAGTCTGCCACTAATGCATTAGTAATGCATTTCTTTTTGATTTAAAGAGAAAACAAAACAAAATGCTGAGTTAGGTGTCATGGTTAGTTATTCCCAGCAGAGCAAGGCAGACATTCAGAAATGGAATTTAACCCATGTCATAAAGTCACTCACTGTGTAAGCCTCAAAGGTGTTCTCCATCGGCTGGGAAGTCGCACGCTTAAATATTGCCCAGAGTGCTTTGCTTTTCGTTAATGTACTTTAGATTTTGGCATTAGCCTCTGCTAGCCAGTGCAGATACACTTTCCAAGAGTCAATCACCGTGAACGCTGCCAAACAACTCATACCTGTGGTGATATTTTTGTGATATTTATTGGATTACTTCTCTGGTATCTTTCTAAGTACAATTCCTACCTTTCTAAAACTGCCTCTGCTTCTTCTCCCTACTAAATGAGACTCAGTCACTGTTGTGTGCCCCTCCCTCGTCCTCGAGCCCCACACAAAATAACGAAAGCTTGCGTGTGTGGAACGTGCTGTAGGTCTCCTGTATGCAGGGCGAGGAAACCCCTAAAATATTCAGGAGAGCAAGTCCCGGGTTTTTCTTTTTTGCTTTTGCTCCGCTGCTTAAACAAAAGACGTGTTGGATGGCTGCCAACATCCGTAAACTTGCCAGAGGGCCCAGATCCAGCAGACACAGTGCTGAACCCTGTCCCCATGAGGGGGCTTAGGTACTGCCCTGTCCCCACAAGGGGGCTTAGGTACTTGCCGAGGCTGGATCTGCCCAGCCATGAGGGGCTTAGGATCTGCCCAGTCCCCAGAGGGGGCTTGATCTGCCCAGTCCCCAGAGGGGCTTGGATCTGCCAGTCCCCATGAGGGGGCTTGGGATCTGCCCAGTCCCCATGAGGGGGCTTGGGATCTGCCCAGTCCCCATGAGGGGGCTTAGGATCTGCCCAGTCCCCATGAGGGGGCTTGGGATCTGCCCTGTCCCCATGAGGGGGCTTAGGATCTGAGGCTTCATCAGGAGCTTACAGCAACACTCTTGCCTTCTTCACACCCCTCAGATCCCAAGATTTGCACCCTGACCCCAAACGGGCACCTGGACCTGGGGTCGGTTCCTCCCGGCAGGGGGGGCTACCCGGTGGACCGGCTAGCCCTGGCGCTGGGCTCCCGCAAAAGCAGCGTGATGTCACTGGGCAAGGCCAACCTGGAGCAGCGGTCCCTGGTGGGTACTGGGGTGAGGGGGGCGGGGAGTGGGGTTTCCCCCGAGCGATCGTGGCTCTCTAAAGCATGAAAACCAGTCGCGTGGCACGATCGAGGGGAGTTGCTGGAACTGAGCGGCGGACGGTGAGGCAGGCCGTGCCAGCCTGGCGAGGAAGAGGGGGAGGGGGAGGAGGCATCGCCGCGTGTGGGGGCAGCTCCGTTTAGCGCCACCGTTGACTCACTGTAATGTTTTTGTCACCGCTCGCAGTTCGGGCTTTCCGCCTCATCCACCACAATTTGGCTGAGCTGCTTGCAATATTGTGAGTGTGCTAGCGGTGAATTGTGGGTAATGAAAACTACCAATATTACATTTTACATTATGTTTGCACTAGGTCTTGTAATGCACCTTTGGGTAAAAAACACCCATAAATAAAAATGTGTCCAGACTATTATCGCTGTGATAACAGTGCGGAGGAGTGTCTGTTTGTCAGAAAGCAGTCCGATAGAATCAGTATGAATGCTGGGGAGATTGTTATAACAGCATGACAATTTAGCAAGCACAGAGGGCACAAGGATAAAACGTGGGCACCGATAATGCATTGTGTAAATGGCGTTAGGTCATATCAAGTCAAGAGTTTACTTGCTACTCTCTTTGCTTCTCTTTTTTTTGGCAGCGCCCTGGCTGCAGTTCTATCTACCACAACTGGGGGCGCCCTCCTACTCAGTCCGTGTGGAACCGGAGGTCCAGCTGGAACAGCCAGCGCAGGATGTCCCGGGGTCTGGGGATGAGCGTGGGAGGGGGCAGCCTGCGGGCCCGCCACCCCCACTCCAACGCGGCCGAGCACGAGTCCCTCCTCTCCCCCCCGCCCCTGCTGCCCCCGCCCTTACTGTCCCGCCGCCTCCCGCCCCGCCGGGACCGCAGGGCCCTCTCCCTGGAGCTCCCAGAACCGCCGCCGGCCCCCGGCCCCCCAAACCTGCCCCCGCCACCGCTGCCCCGCGAGAAGGGCCTCTCCGGGGGCCTGGGGGGCCTGGGGGGCCCGGGGGGGCCAGGGGGGGGCGGCGAGCACCACGACTGCAACGGGAGGACGCACACCCCCCAGCCCCCGCTCCTGGCGGAGGTCTTCCCCCAGCTGAACACCAAGGAGAGAGCCCGGCTGGAGGAGGAGATGGACTACGTGAGTCGGGCAGAACAGAGAGAGATACCATCACATCAGTCTCCATTATAACTTATAGCACAACTCATCAGCTAAAACATTTTCATAACATTGCTGTGGTTTAACATATTCTATATGAAAGCCTCTCATGTACAGTAGCACCCACAGATGTGTTTAATCTCACTGATTATAAATATGCATGTATGGAATTTGCTTCTGAAACCGAATGCATTTCTGTGACAATGATCGAATATATTTTGCTTTTTGGCTTCAGGGCGTGTAATTCGCGCCAATAAAATAGATTTATATCGGGACGAAACTTTTCCCCTAGCTGTTTTCCTGTGTTTACTCAGACATTTATGTGGGGTGACGATATATGGAAAAGGCAAGGAGTTTACGAAAGGCTCCATAATTGTAGCTTCTTTGGGACTTTTATTGTTTAGCGAATTAATTGGCAGCTTTGTCATTTTCACACTGCCGACGAGAGAGTCGCACCTCAGAAACACCGGAACACTGTTAACGTGAGAGGGTAGCAGCGTGAGTAATGGAGCAGACCGGACCGGACCGGACCGGACCAGACCAGACAGGACGTGAGGCTCGGTTCTAATGGGCAGTGGTCCCGGTGACCTGTGTGCCTGTCCCCGCAGAGTCTCTGCTTTCGGATCCAGAAGATGATCGAGGTGTACCGGCCCGAATGCTGCGAGGCGCGGGAGGACTGGTCCGTCTATCTCTTCTCCCCCCAGAACAAGTGAGTCCGCCCCATCCTCAGACTCCGCCCCCCTACCAGCCTACCTTCCTCAGCCTCCTCTACTCCCTACTAGCCTTTCCAATTTGGTCTTTGACATCATCGTATACTGTTATTGTATAATTGGCTTGTCATTATTATACAGCTGATTTTATTGTACAGCTTTTTTTGAATGTTTGATTCTGATTGGGTACTTCAGGCATTCTGTGGTCTATTTCTGAATAATGATCACTCCTGTGGGTAACAGACCACTTTAACTTAGAACACTTTTCATATCACCCCACAGAAAGAAGTGCGGTTTCAAATTTAACTCGCGACACCTGCCGTCAAAACGACATCACCCCAGTCTTAAATTCCCATATATCTTACTCCAATACGCCCGGCTATATCTTGGCCAGTACTCCCGAATAGGCTTACAAGATTCGTTTTACATTCATTTCCAATTTATTTGGACCAATAAAACCACTTTAAATCAATATATTGTGTCAGATTATTGATTTCTTTCTTTCATGAGGTGATTAGCTGTCTCATAAGCAGGGTAATCCACTCCGAGGTGGTGTGCAGTTAAAAAAATAAGGACCTTAGCGTGGGATGGGGTTCTTCGCCCCCACGGCGGCCGTTCATTTCTGCTAGCAGACCACCTCATTGTGGATTATCCCTTACTTATTAAAACACTTCATCGCTCAAACAGACGTGAAGCACCAACGTACGGTCTGTTGAGTCTGGATCCTGGGTCAGGACAAGGGGGAAGGGGGGGGGGGGGGGAGTGTGGCAAGGAACCGCCTCTGTGTTCCAAAATCGGCGCTCGGAGTTTGCACCACACAGTGCTTTAAGCTTTTCTCATCTGTCGGTCTCCAGGTTTCGGGGGTAGGCCAAGCAAACAGATACGTTCCGGAGGCCCGGCGGAACAAACTCAGCCTCTGAACTGATCAATAGCGGCGCCGGCCGGCCGAGCCCGAGCCTGAGAAAGTGGCTTGATTAGAGTATCGATCCCTTTCTCCCCCGACGGCAGGCGAAATTCTCTCTTCCTGTTTGTCAACAGATTGGGGACTCCTGCTCGTGTAAAAATAGGGCAAAGAGAGATTCCCACATCGCAGCCCCGACGCGCACGTCTACGCACGCCACGCGGATTTGGCTCCGAGCGCTGGTGCTGGCTACCTGCCGCAGATATAAAAACGCGTTTCTGCAGGCCGGATTGGTTTTCAGTACGTCATCCATCAGCATAGCTCATTAGGGCTCTTTTTTTCACCCGGGATTTAATAGGATAAACGAGACGGCTCGAGAGCGAGCGGCGGTTGCGGGTAGGTGGGCAACGCGTGGGCGACGCCTTCGGGCGCATCGCCGATTTCACACCTTCCCGTTCGCCGCAGGTTCAGGCTGCTCTGCCAGAACATCATCGCGCACAAGCTGTTCGACTACGTGGTGCTGGTCTTCATCTTCCTCAACTGCATCACCGTGGCCCTGGAGAGACCGAAGATCCACCAGGGAAGCCTGGTACGGCTGGGGGGGTCAACAGTGAGTCACAGCCGCTATGTAGGCCTTGGGGGCGGGGGGGGGGCAGCAGTGGGTGTGAATGGGATGAGATTGAGTGTTACCAATAGCAACACCCACTTTTCTATATTAACCTGCCATTCATGTACTGCTGTGGCAAACCTTTATGTCCTTTCTCTTTCTTTTTCAGGAAAGACTCCTCCTCACCATCTCCAACTACATCTTCACCACCATCTTTGTTGCTGAGATGACTTTAAAGGTAAAAGCTTACCTGGGACTGGGCTACTCAATTAGCATGTACTTTTCTGCCTCAGAAGTGATAACAAGTGATAACATAACATATTTTCCTATTTGAACACATTGGATGCCTCCCAAGATGTAGTGTACAGTACATGTAACATAACAGAAGTAACGTGTGTCATAATAATCGGTCTTCACTACGGCAGTATTAATCAAATCTTTCCTCTAGTAGTGTTAATCAAATCTCGGAGCGTTTATCTTTAAGATTCGGCGCAGTGTTAATATTCTCTCTTTCACTCCCTGCATCTTTGAAGTGGCACATTGAATTTTATGGAAGTGTACAGTACGCGTAATCCCTCTCTTGTCGAGCAATTAAGCAATGAAATTAATTGGACAATGTTTCCTCTTTTGGGCACATTCGATCACCCTATTCAGTTATGCCAGATTTCAGCCCAGCCAAGTTCATCAATTATGAAATGGACTCAATTATTAATGTACAGTACTGCAAAAAAATGAGAGACAGATTTGCTAGAGGCTAAGAAATGACTGCGTGGGACAGCCCAGCATCTGGCCAGCTGCAGGGCGTGACTCCGCCCCCTTTCCTCTATCTACCGCCGTTTCCTTTGTGACAGTGTTGGATGGTCTCCAGGTGACAGTGTAATATAAATGATCTAAGCTCTCTCTGCATAAGCGACGTGTCTGATAAATGTCACTGTGTCTCAGTGGACACGTCACGTGACCCGGTGATGGTTGTTTCTCATAAGGACAAAATGACGGTGTTGACGTGGACTGATTTTACGTAGCTGGACTCTAAGCAGAGCGGTTTAGGTCCTAATAACAGTGACTGACATTTGGGAGAGCTGTATCTCACCCCATGGGGAACGGCTCCAAGTGTATCTCTTTCCGTACGAGATGGAATATTCCACCTCCCTCGAGCTCGCAGTTGCTGTGCAGGTTAGGCCGGTCTCCAGGACTGCTGTGGCAGCGCGGTCGATGCTCCCCGCTCCGTCTCCGAGACAGAGTCGCGGTGCCGTGCAGTGCTTTGTTTTGGCATCTGTCTACATGTCTCTGCAGCGGAGTTGACAGTGACCCCGCAGTTGCTAAGAGATTGTTCTGCCTCACAGTCATCTCTGTGAATGCCTGCCTCTGATAGCTGGTGTGCATTTTCCCCTCACAAATACGTTCCCTTCTCATCACTGGAATCACAAGGAGGTGTTTTGAAAGGTGTGGTGGTGCAGTAAATGACGGTTACATTACACAACTAATCTCTCTCTCTCTCTCTCTCTCTCTCTCTCTCTCTCTCTCTCTCTCTCTCTCCCCCCCCTTTCTCTCTCTCTCTCTCTCTCTCTCTGACACACACACTCAGGTGGTGTCCATGGGTCTGTATCTGGGAGATAAGGCCTATTTGCGCAGCAGTTGGAACATTCTGGATGGTTTCCTGGTCTTCGTGTCCCTGATTGATATCGTGGTGTCCATGGCGGGCGGGGCCAAAATCCTCGGGGTGCTGCGAGTGCTCAGGCTGCTTCGGACACTGCGCCCCCTAAGGTTGGGAGTCTCGCTTACGTTTTACAGCTTCAGCCCTTCAGCAGGCACTTTCAGCAGGTGCTAAGCTTGCGTTGTCACCGGTGGGAAATTAATACAGGAAAACTGCAAAAACACATCGGAACTAAGGAGTGGACGTGAAGCCAGTGTTCAGTCAACATTCTATGCTTAATTTACACTTCTTCACAAACTCATTTTGATGAGTTCGTTTTAGTTCAAAAATTCAAAAATTCAAAAAATGCTAAACTGAGCACGAAAAAAATAGGCCTTGCTTGTTAGTACAGTTGTTAGTACAAATTTAATGACATATGTTGATTGAATACCAGCCTAACTGTGGTAAAAAAAGTGTGTTCGCCTCATAAACTTCTCTCTCGCTTTTGTCTCTCTTAGGGTGATCAGTCGAGCCCCCGGCCTAAAGCTAGTGGTGGAGACCCTAATCACTTCCCTCAAACCCATTGGCAACATTGTCCTGATCTGCTGTGCTTTCTTCATCATTTTTGGCATTCTAGGCGTCCAGGTAGAGTTCAGTACTTGATTTTTTTATCTGTCAGGATTTTGGTGCACAAAGTCCCTTTTGTGTTTTCCGAAAGTTTTTTTATCATTTCTTGTGCTCTTGAGAATTATTTGGCACTTCAATTGAAAAAAACTATTTGCAACTTGAGCTGAGAAAAAAAAAAAAAACTTCCTGCCTTATTCTTTTCCAGTCTGCTTGTGTTCACAGTTCTGCTTTCCCTTTGAAAGTGTGCCACCTGTAAAAACAGCAAAAACAGTTATAACTAGTGAGATAATTCTATCCCGGTTCACAGCTATTCAAAGGCAAGTTCTTCTACTGCTCGGGCCCTGATGTGAAGAACATCACTAACAAGTCGGACTGTCTCTCAGCCAATTACAAGTGGGTCCACCACAAGTATAACTTCGACAATCTGGGACAGGTATGCTAACGCTACTTCTTTGAAAACATTCAGGTGCATATTAAGAATGCTGAGAAGTTAACATCCTGGCTTTGTGCGTGTGTGTGTGTGTTTGTGTGTGTGTGTGTGTGTGTGTATGTGTGCTTGTACATGTGTTTGTTTGTGCACGTGTGCGTGTGTGTGCGTGTGCATGTGTGTGTGCGTGTGCACACGTGTCTGTCTCTGATTTCCACTGCAGGCACTGATGTCCCTCTTTGTGCTGGCTTCCAAAGATGGCTGGGTCAACATCATGTATCACGGCCTAGACGCAGTAGGCATCGACCAGCAGGTAATGTAAACTGCATCTCGTCTGCATTTTCCACAGAGCCTACGAGCTGCCTGAGCCAACAGTACTCTAGACAACCGTATGAATATTCCTTCACTGGGTCAATTCCGTTATAGCCTTCGGCTAAATACTCTTTTTAGCAATTCTTGTAACGCTGTGGCGGAACTTAATGTTAGATTTGAAGAATAACGTGTGAATGAGTCACTGTACATTAGCCTTCAGAAAGGCATTAAACATTCACCACGTCGTACCCGCCGCTGTAAGTTTGTCTACTTCAGAATTCACAAACACAACCTGACGGGGCTTGTGTGTGCGATGCATACAGTCTGTACAGTGGTGTGCTTCACAGCTCATGGGTATAACCAGGCCGTGTGATTTCCTGGAGCTGGAGCCACACAAAGCGAAGCACAATTGCATTTCGCGGCTCCTGGTGACAGAGGGTTTAAGTTGGCAGGGTATTTACAGCCTCGTTGCTCATTAGCGCCTCCTCTGGTGAATTGTAGATTGCTGTGTGGAACAATGGAACAATGACTAAGTGCAGTGCCACCAAACCCTGTTTCTGGAGATCATCCTGTAGGTTTCCATTTCATCCCTAATTTGTCACACCTGATCCTACTAATTAGCTGCTCAACATCTCGAGCTGTTGATTAAGGTGTGCTTTGTTAGGGTTGACGTGAAAACCAGCTGGGCAGTTAGATCTCCAGGAACAGGGTTGGGCAGCTCTGGCTGCGTGGCAGCTGACAGGCATGTTTTGAGTGTCCCAGTTTCCTGCCCTGGTGGAAAATGCAATTAGGAATTCCAGATAACAGAATAAAATTTAAAAAAAACATGAGGATATATTTTTAAAAAAGTTTCTCCAAAAAA
Source organism: Anguilla rostrata (assembly GCF_018555375.3). Taxonomy (NCBI): domain Eukaryota; kingdom Metazoa; phylum Chordata; class Actinopteri; order Anguilliformes; family Anguillidae; genus Anguilla; species Anguilla rostrata. The sequence goes on from NC_057934.1 coordinate 62,913,756, forward strand.
GGCTTTGACACTCCAGGCTTTGACACTGGAGTTCAGCAGCATGCTGAACTGAATCCCTGCTGCAAACGCACTGCAGCACATTGACATCCAGCGAAGTGTTGATAATTCCTCCTCGTTTGCCTTTCCATTTGATTTATCCACTGGAACGTCTCTTCGGCTTGGCGTGCTGATTGGAGCGGTTCGTTAAATGGGGAGAGTGAACGCACTCGCGCGGTTGCTGCCGCAGCGAGAGTGGGCGGTCCCGGGCGGGCCCGACAGCCGGGCCGATTTAAATAGTCGGCCCCCGCTAACCCGCTGGTGCCGGCCACGAGATATCGAAGATCGCAGAGCGAGGCGGCCGGACCCTCGGCGTCCGGAGGGATGGGAGACCTGAGAGCACGGCTCTCTCTAAGAGCCGCGACCGCGCCATCGGGAACAACAACAAGCTGTCCTGAGCGAGATGGGGTCCAATGGGGAATTAAATGGCGTGTGAAATTTGACTGGGGCCTCGCTGGAGTTAATCTGGCCGCCGCGCCCGGTACAGGTCATTAAAAAGCCGTTCCCATTGGGTGATATCGGCACAGCACTTTCAGAGATGTCTCTTTTTTCTCGCCAGGGTTTTAATAATTATGGATTTGTGTTAACGACGTCTCTTTGAGAGGCAAGGAGTGGGTTTGTCGCTGTGCGCGTACTGTAAGCGCCGGCCTGGTTTGTCGGATCTTAAAATTTCATACTTCTGCAGAAAAACAAAAGATTTCGTTCGAGCCCCTGTCACATGCCTCCTACGCGGCTCACCTGTTCCTTACTCCGTCCGTTCTTCCCTGCCAGCCCGTTTGCTCTCCTCTTCCCTCATTGGTCGTTTTTTCCCCCCCTCCTCCTCCTCCTTTCCCGCCTTCTGTACCCCCAGCCCGTCATTAACAACAGCCCCTGGATGCTGCTCTACTTCATCTCCTTCCTGCTGATCGTCAGCTTCTTCGTGCTCAACATGTTCGTGGGCGTGGTGGTGGAGAACTTCCACAAGTGCCGGCAGCACCAGGAGGTGGAGGAGGCCAAGCGCCGGGAGGAGAAGAGGCTTCGGCGGATGGAGAAGAAGAGAAGGAGTAAGATGGAGGGAGATGGAGGTTGTTTCAGGGCCTCTGTGCAATGCCACTGTACACTGGAGTAGACTCAAATGGTAATATGGTGTCAGCTTGCAGAGGACGTAGCCCTAAAGACAACCTGTGTCTTTACGAATAAGAGGTATGAGGGAAACTGCCAGCCTAAACCATGTCTGGCAGCCATGCATACGCACTTCGGCACATCGTACGCGTGGCCCGTAGGTTGAAGTCGTACCCTTGGCCAAACTCTCCTTACCTGGGCCTTCATTGTTGTACGTCGCAGAGTCTGGGTCTGCTGGAGCTGACACTGTCAATGCCCTGAGCTGCTCCTGCTCCATGCTGGAAGGTGGAAAAGTCATGTGACTGAAATCCAGCTGTGGAAAATCCAGGTTCAGAAAGTAAAAGTTGTCCCCAGTATTGTGTTCCGATAAACCGGGTTTTGCTAATTAACACAGTTCTTCAGCAGGGGGTAGAACTAATTAGTGAAATCAGAAACACTAATGGCACCACCTTTACTTTCTGATCCCTGCACTTTCCACCTCAGTTAAAATCAGTATCGGCTGGAGTCAAAGTATTTTAGTGGACTGTGATTTAAAAATAAGTCAGACCATTGTTGTAGGCTATTAATATGAGATCAAGGTAATTACTTTTTTGAAATTACCTACGTTCAGCCTCAGGAAAAAAGACATAAATTTGTAAGAGCAAATTTTCTTTCTTCTCCTTTCTCCTTTATTCTCTCTCCTCTCCCTCTCCACATGTTTGTCTCCCTGCCTCTGGCCATTCCTCTCATTCTTCCTCCTCACTCCATGTTTTTCTCCCTCTTTCCATCCTACCCTCCACCTTTTTCTCTGCTTCTCTTTTTCCTTCTCTCCCTCTCTCTCTATCCTACTCTCCTTTAATCTTCATCCCTCTCCCCTCTACGTCTCTCCCTTCTCTTCCTATCCTCTCCTCTCCTCTTCTCCCCTCCTCTCCTTTCCTCCCCCTCTCCTCTCCCCTCCTCACCTCACCTCTCCTCACCTCTCCCTCCCTCTTCCCTGCTCTCCTCTCCCCTTCCCTCCTCTTTCCTGCTCTCCTCTCCCCTCTTCTCCTCTCCTCTCTTCTCCTCTCCCCTCCTCACCTCACCTCTCCTCACCTCTCCCCTCCTCTCTTCTCCTCACCTCACCTCTCCCCTCCTCTCTTCTCCTCTCCTCTCCCCTCCTCCTCTCTCCTCTCCTCTCCTCTCCTCTCTCAGAGGCTCAGAAGCTGCCGTATTACTCGGGGTACAGTCACGCGAGGCTGATGGTCCACTCCCTCTGCACCAGCCACTACCTGGACCTCTTCATCACCTTCATCATCTGCGTCAACGTGGTCACCATGTCCCTGGAGCACTACAGCCAGCCGCAAGTGAGAGGGTGTCCCGCACACATCTATGTGTCTGTCCATCTGTCCGTCCGCCCATCCGTCCAGCCGTCTGCCCCCCTTTACCATGATCCTTCAGAGCCGCACAGAGACTTACATGGCACTTTAAATGAGGCCGGTCAGAGGGGCAGCGTAACCATCTTCTCTATCCCCTCCCTCTCCCTCTCTCCCTCTCTCTCTCTCTCCCTCTCCCTCTCTCCCTCTCTCTCTCTCTCTCTCTCTCTCTCTCTCTCTTTCCCTCTCTCCTCCCTCTCTCTCTCTCTCTCTCTCCCTCCCTCTCTCTCTCTCTCTCTCAGTCCCTGGAGACGGCTCTGAAGTACTGCAATTACTTCTTCACCACCACCTTCGTGCTGGAAGCTGTTCTGAAGCTCATCGCCTTCGGCTTCCGCCGCTTCTTCAAAGACAGGTACCGCTCCGCGTAGCGTAGCGCCAGGCCGCGCCGCGTAGCGCCAGGCCCCGCGCCCAGGCCCCGTCGTCTGAGCGCTAACTGATGTTACGCATTAATTACCACTCCGTTCTGTCTGAGTCACGCTCTTCCCCGTTCCGCAATCTGGAGAGTGCGCCATTCACCGAAGGATTACTTTAATTATCGTAATATCACTCGCGTGCGCAGCTTTTTTAATGCAAACTTAATCACTCTTGCATTACTGTAATTGGAGACAGCACACAGAGCTGGAGAAAAAAAGATGGTGAGATAATTATTTTTAATTAGGCCTGTTCTCAGCTTGGTTTTCTAGTTATGTATCCATGCTATAAACATATTGTAGTGATCATTTAGAAAATAAATACATTATATTAGTGCAAACTTTACCTTATGGAAATGGATGTTTTTTTTGAGTTCCTCTTACTGTGACTAACACTGTGTGTACGTTGCAGCATTATAGGTTTTCAAGAAATCACCTAAGCATACAGAATATTTTTAAAAATCTTTATTTTTTTATCTTAAAATGAATTTTTGTTAGTGTTAGTATGTATGGTTTAGCATACAGTGGTGTATGAAATCAAACTAGGACTCAGTTTTTTGCAGACCTCACTTCTGAGAGCATTGTCCTATTTGAGGGTATATGCACATATATATATATATATATATATATATATATATATATATATATATATATACATAAAACATTTTAAATTTGGTTCCTGTTCAGAAGTTTTTTGCAATGTGTGGAGGTGGCGGGAAACCATATTAATCCAATTATGTCTGCGCCCGCATTCGCAGACCACGTACGAGATTAGCCGAATTGCCTTGAAGTATCTTTGATACCGCGCTCATTTCAGCTGAACATTCCATTACACAGTAGCGATTCAGGTCTGTGCCTCCGTGAGATCCCTTTTCATTCCCCGTTTTTTGAGCTGTGACCCATTTTTCACTGTGAGGAAATGTGCGCTCCCTCAGTCTGTTTTACATAACTTACCACAGCTCCAGCGTTAGCGCCCCGTCTTCATTATCTTCATCATAGCTATTCATTTGCTTAGCAGTAGGACTTTTCTGGGGCAGGCTACGAATATCTGATACACCGTCCAAGGAAATGGAGCACGAAGCTCATTTGGAAAGTTGAAATTCGTTTTTCCAAAAAAGGGCAGAGATATTTGAAAGGAAATAAGGTTAGAAAGTATACTCACCTAACGTTATTTAAGCGGTTAGGCCAGCTGAAAACTCAGTTCTCAATTCCTTTGATGCCTCTTTCGAATTCAAAATGTTAAGGAATCCAAGGGGACCACAGGCATCCAATCAGAGGTAAGGGGTAGATGTAGAGAGACAGAATTTTCCCAGAACGCCTCTGCACCAGGTTTTTAATGACCACAGTCGAAAGTCTCTTTCTACACGCAGTACTTTTCTTCAGCACAGTACCACCTCCATTGATCAGGGGTATTGAGGACAGACGTTAGATTTCTTTACCTGGTCCAGTGGGAAGAGTGCCCCCTGCAGGCCCATCATGACCTCTTTCAGTTACGACCCGGAAAGTGTTCTGTCAAAACCTTAACTAAGCCCTTCCCTGCTCAGCTACAAAAGCCTGAAAAATGGCCATACGGTGGTATAGCTGTGGCTGAATGCTTGAACCTAGAAGAAACTAACAAGGCACTTTGGCCCCAGGGCCAGGAACACTAAAGCAGGCAGAATGCGGTGTGCTACTGTGCGGGAGCCTGCTGAGATAAGGACTAAGCCGCCGGGTTCGGTAATAGGTGTTAGCCTGTGTGAACCAGGGAGAAAAAAAAAATTATGATTATCCCATTGTGACATCACCTCCCTGGGAAAAGACAGAGAGGAGAAACACCGCCAATCGTGAACTACAGCGGTAACAACCGCTAGAACGGCACTGCTGGTGATTGGTGGATGCTATTTCCTGAATACCCTCAGGGCTTGAAGAAGCAGAAAGCATTCGACAAACAGCGCTCGCCATTGCTCTGCTGGTTGGTGACAGCGTAGTTAGTGAGCTCGGTGGAGCTCCCGCCTGCGTTCTGAGTGTGAGGGGATGCTGCTGCTGTCTCATTCCTAATTCACTGCCTCTGGTGTGAATGAGGAAGCAGGGTTGCGGCGTCTGCTCTGTTTAGGCTCGAGGAGAGGACATTTCTCAGTGTGAAGCTGGTATGCGTCCTGTGCTAGAGCACCACCGCTGCCGAAATGAAATGCCACAGGTACAGAATGATCTAAGGGGGACTGACCTGAAATAAGGAGAGCCGGAGCACCCCTCAGAAACAGCACGGCTTTAATGAAGCAGGGCGGCGGACGTCTGAGGACAGAGTGAAAGGAAAAGGCAGCGGGCTTTGTGTGTGTGTGTGTTGTGGCGCCCGATCCTGATCGGTGCTCCCACGTGACCACCAAGACGGCCGAGCCCATCGACACCGGCGGCTGCTGGGGAAAGTCGTGAGTGGGCGGTACTTACCAAACCACAGCCTGGAGACGTTCAGGACCTGGACAGCACCAGACAGAACACCTAAGGTGACACCAGGCAGCACCATGGACAGGGCTGCAGCAGAGGGAAGGTAAGGGGAATTTTCCACTCTGCTGCACACCTGCAACTGCTTGTTAGATTGGCTGCCGGCGCCCACCTGAAGCTGCTTGCGCTGACGAGCAGGCAGGCTTTTATAGACCAGCACAAACACAGGAAGGGAGAGCTGCTGGGGCTTTCGGAGGAGCTACACCAGGCAACTTTCTGTACCTGGATCAGAGACCGTAAGCGGCCGTGGGCCACTCTCTCCTCGCGTAGAGGAATAGGTGTGACAACTTATAAACTGTTTTGTGTAACGGAGCAACCGTGAGTCCAGGGGACCGTGTGACCGGGGGCGACGACAGGGACCTCTCAGGGCTGGAGCTGGGAGAAGGTTGGAGCGCAACCACACAGGGGAGGAGACCTTCACCTTACACCCCCTCGCAGCCGGGAGGAGCACCAGTCGACACCTGGAGGAAGGAGCCGGACCCGGACCGGACTGACCAAGCCCCGCCCCCCTAACCGATGTGCTTCTTGTTTCCCTCCAGAAGGAGACCGAGTGAATACCTGGAGTGGAGCACCGATACCCCGACCGGGAAGACATTTTAGTTGTTTTTGGCTCCCCTACCTTTACCCCCACTTGTTACCATCATTAAAGAACGTTTTGTTAATCACTACCTCAGTCTCCCTGCTCTGGTTCTTCTGGACTTCCGTCACTCAACCCCGTGGGCTGAGAGAGTTCACAATTGGTGGAGAACGCGGGCACTCAAAATCCACGCTACGGGTTGACGGAACCAGGTAGAAACCAGTTCAAAAAAAAAAAAAAAAAAAAAAAAAAATGGAGGAGGCTATCAAGGCTGTGCTACAGACCCAGAAGACCCTGGAGGCGGCCATGGTGGCCCTGGTCACCCGCACATCAGAGAACAAACTGAAGCCGCGGGATGTATTGACAAAAATGACCCCGAGGATGACGTAGAAGCATACCTCGAGCTATTTGAACGCACCGCCCACCGAGAAGGCTGGGCCCGGGAGACTGGGGGCCATCGTGGCACCATTTCTGATCGGGGAGGCCCAGAAAGCCTGCCGGGACCTGACCGATGCCGAGGCCGCGAACTACAACAACCTTAAAGCAGCCATTCTGGCTCAGTATGGCTATAGCCTGCCAGCCAAAGCCCAGCGCTTCCACCAGTGGGCTTACAGCCCCAGCCAACCAGCGAGAGCCCAAGTGGCTGCCCTGAGCCGCATCACCCGGAGCTGGCTGTTGGAAGGAGATGGTCCCGCCCTATTGGATCGAGTGGTGCTGGACCGGTGCATCCGGGCACTGCCCCCTGACGCGAAGAGGTATGTTGCACAACAGGGCCCCCGAACGCTAGAACTGTTAATTGCTCTGGTGGAAAATCACCAGGTCACGCAGGAGATGCTGCGGACCAGCCGACCCGACACAGGAAGAGGGACGACCGGGGGATCCAGGGTGGAGAAAAGCCCGGCCCGGAGAATGGCTGAACCCCTGGAGCCGCGACAGCTCGGACACCCTACAGCGCCCCCTAGGGGACCCACGGAAAGACGCAGGTGCTATACCTGTGGAAGGGAAGGTCACCTTGCCCGGGCTTGCCCCGACCGGGATGAGCCCATGCCCACCGCAGATACGTCAGAGCACCCGGTGTTCCCATGCCGGTACATCACCACCTGCTGGGCACATGAGGGAGCCAGGGCCCCAACATTTCCGGTAAAAATCGGCGGACGGGATACCGAGGCCTTACTTGACTCAGGAAGCATGGTGACCCTCATCCGACCGGAGTTTGCGGGGTCTCCCGAGGTAAGGCAATCGCCGTGGCCTGCATTCACGGGGACACCAAGCAATATTTCACGGCTGACATTGTGCTGACCACCCCCAGAGGCTCGGTGGCCGTCCGGGCAGGAGTCGTAGAGAACCTGCCCGTTCCTGTACTGGTGGGCCGGGATTGTGCTGTGTTTGACAGGAACTGGAAGGAGTCCCCGGCGAACCTCGAACCAGAGGGCAGGCGCAGACCCCAGAAGAGGCGGCCCCAGCACACCGCCGGGGGTGCTCAACCGGCCTGGGCGGGCCTCTCTGGGGAAGACCAGGCCGGACCGACGGATGCTGTGGTAGAGGGGAGGCAGCCAACCGCCAGTACTAAGGAGACCACCGCCACCGCATCAGAGGCCGTAGCCGAGAACCCCGTCGGCCTGGAGGAGGTGGGCTCAGAAGAGACCTTTACCGAGTTCGCCCCACAGCCGGGGAGCCAGACCGGGGAACAGGGCCGCTTTGGAACAGAGCAGCTGCAGGATCCCAACTTGACGCAGGCCTGGAGGGACGTCCAGGAGATTGATGGGAAGCCACGACCAGGGGTGAGTGAAACAACCCCCTATTTTTTGATTGAGCAGGGGTTATTATATAGGGTGTCCCGGGTCAAGGAAGAGAGAGTCCACCAGCTGTTAGTCCCCAAGACGTACATTTCAAAGGTCCTGTACCTCGCCCACACCCACCTCCTGGGGGCCCACTTGGGAGCTGAGAAGACGTATGAGCGCATCATCGAACGGTTCTACTGGCCTGGGGTGAAGAGGGCCGTCGAGGAATACTGTCGCCACTGCGCTGACTGCCAGCTCCATAGCCCCAAGGTAAAGTATAAAACCCCTGATCCCTCTGCCCATCATAGAGGTCCCTTCCACCGCATCGCCATGGACATCGTGGGCCCCCTTCCAAGGTCCAGCCGAGGGCACAAATACATCCTGGTCATCCTGGACTACGCTACCCGGTTCCCGGAAGCCATCCCGTTGCGGACTGCCACTGGGAAAGCGGTAGCTCGGGAACTGTTCCTGCTGTTCAGCCGGGTGGGTATTGCGGCGGAGATACTCACGGACCAGGGGTCCTGCTTTATGTCCACCGTGTTAAAGGCGATGTGCGGCCTGCTGAAGGTGAAGCAGGTGAGGACGTCCGTCTATCACCCACAGACCGACGGGCTGGTTGAGCGGTTTAACCACACCTTGAAACAAATGATGAGGAAAATGATTGAAACAGATGGTAAAGACTGGGACCAGCTGTTACCCTACCTCATGTTTGCCATTCGGGAAGTACCTCAGGCGTCTACCGGGTTTTCACCCTTCGAGCTGCTGTATGGGCGGCGACCCCGAGGGCTGTTGGACCTGGCTAAGGAAACATGGGAGCGCCAACCTTCGCGACATAGCACGGTCATCGAGCACGTGGAGCAGATGCACCTACGGATGTCCCGGATCTGGCCCATGGTCCGGGAGAACATGCAGCAGGCACAGCAAGCCCAGGCCCGGGTCTACAATCGCGGAGCACAGGTGAGAGAATTTCAGCCGGGTGATAAAGTGATGGTCTTGGTCCCAACCCATGAGTGTAAATTTCTGGCTAAATGGCACGGGCCCTACGAGGTGGTTGCAAAAACCGGGCCTGTCAACTACAAAGTGAGCCAACCGGGACGCCGCCGCCACACCCAGATCTACCACATAAATTTGTTAAAACGTTGGTATGAAGCTGAACCCCCGCAGGCACAGGCCCTCTCTGCTCACGTCTCCCACAGGACCCCCTGAGGTGACGCTGGGGAAGCAGCTGACGGGCCACCAGATCCAAGATCTACGAGAACTCCTGGACCGAAATCGGGATGTGTTCTCAAAGCTCTCAGGCCGGACCTCCATCATCGCCCACCACATCGCCACAGAACCCGGGAAGAAGGTTAGGCTGAGGCCGTACCGGATCCCGAGGCCCAGCGGGATACCATCCGGGAAGAGGTCAGGCGGATGTTGGAGATGGGGGTCATCGAAGAGTCCCGCAGTTCTTGGAGCAGCCCCATAGTCATTGTACCCAAACCCGACGGTAGCCTGAGGTTTTGTAATGACTTCAGGAAGCTAAACGAAATCTCACGGTTTGATGCTTACCCCATGCCCAGGGTGGATGAGCTGATCGAGAGGCTGGGACCGGCTCGGTTCCTCAGCACGTTGGACCTCACCCGCGGGTACTGGCAGGTCCCCCTTACCCCCCAGGCTAAGGAGAAGACTGCCTTCGTGACGCCGGATGGCCTCTTCCAGTACCGGGTCCTACCGTTTGGGGTCCACGGAGCCCCGGCTACCTTCCAGCGGCTCATGGATCAGGTCCTCCGGCCTCATCAGAAGTATGCGGCGGCGTACCTGGACGACATCGTGGTCCACAGTGCGGATTGGGAAACCCACTTGGGCAGACTAGAGGCGGTGCTGGGGGCCCTCCGGGAGGCAGGCTTGACGGCTAACGCAACCAAGTGCCGTTTGGGTTTGGAGGAGGCGGATTACCTAGGCTATACCGTTGGAAGAGGGTGCGTGAAACCCCAACCCACCAAGGTGGAAGCCATCGCAACGTGGCCCAAGCCCCAGGCGCAGAAGCAGGTGAGAACCTTCCTGGGCCTAGTGAGGTATTACCGTCAGTTTATTCCCAATTTTGCCGCCATAGCAGCCCCCCTGCATGACCTGACCTCCAAGAGTCGAAGCAACCGAGTCAGCTGGACGGAAGAAGCTGACGCCGCCTTCGAAACCCTGAGACAAGCCCTCTGCAGCGAACCGGTTCTGGTGACTCCGGCCTTCGATCAGACATTCGTGCTCCAAACGGACGCTTCCCTGGTGGGGATAGGAGCCGTGCTCTCACAGATCCGGGAGGGGGCCGAGCATCCGGTAACGTACATCAGCCGTAAACTCTTAACTCATGAGCGTAACTATGCCACAGTAGAGAAAGAGTGTTTAGCCGTCAAATGGGCGATGGACAAGCTGCGATACTATTTACTGGGTAGGGAGTTTGTACTAGTCACTGATCATGCCCCACTCAAATGGATGTCGGTGAATAAAGATAGTAATGCCCGGGTTACTAGGTGGTTTCTGGGGCTACAGTCTTTTCGCTTCAGGGTGGAACATCGAGCTGGGAAGCTCCACGGGAATGCTGACGCCCTGTCCAGACGGGAGGAATGTCTATGGTCAGGCGCTCCAGGTAACGACATGGAGCTGAGGGAAGGGGTATGTGGCGCCCGATCCCTGATCGGTGCTCCCCACGTGACCACCAAGACGGCCGAGCCCATCGACACCGGCGGCTGCTGGGGAAAGTCGTGAGTGGGCGGTACTTACCAAACCACAGCCTGGAGACGTTCAGGACCCTGGACAGCACCAGACAGAACACCTAAGGTGACACCAGGCAGCACCATGGACAGGGCTGCAGCAGAGGGAAGGTAAGGGGAATTTTCCACTCTGCTGCACACCTGCAACTGCTTGTTAGATTGGCTGCCGGCGCCCACCTGAAGCTGCTTGCGCTGACGAGCAGGCAGGCTTTTATAGACCAGCACAAACACAGGAAGGGAGAGCTGCTGGGGCTTTCGGAGGAGCTACACCAGGCAACTTTCTGTACCTGGATCAGAGACCGTAAGCGGCCGTGGGCCACTCTCTCCTCGCGTAGAGGAATAGGTGTGACAACTTATAAACTGTTTTGTGTAACGGAGCAACCGTGAGTCCAGGGGACCGTGTGACCGGGGGCGACGACAGGGACCTCTCAGGGCTGGAGCTGGGAGAAGGTTGGAGCGCAACCACACAGGGGAGGGAGACCTTCACCCCTACACCCCCTCGCAGCCGGGAGGAGCACCAGTCGACACCTGGAGGAAGGAGCCGGACCCGGACCGGACTGACCAAGCCCCGCCCCCCTAACCGATGTGCTTCTTGTTTCCCTCCAGAAGGAGACCGAGTGAATACCTGGAGTGGAGCACCGATACCCCGACCGGGAAGACATTTTAGTTGTTTTTGGCTCCCCCTACCTTTACCCCCACTTGTTACCATCATTAAAGAACGTTTTGTTAATCACTACCTCAGTCTCCCTGCTCTGGTTCTTCTGGACTTCCGTCACTCAACCCCCCGTGGGCTGAGAGAGTTCACAGTGTGTGTGTGTGTGCATGCCTGTGTGTATGTGTGTGTGTGTGTGTGTGTGTGTGTGCATCTGTGTGTGTGAGTGTGCGTGCATGTGTGTATGTGTGCGTGTGTGTGTGTGCGTGCATGTGTGCGTGCAGGTCTGCGTGTGTGAGTGTGTGTCTGTGTGCATGTCTGCATGTGTGTGTGTGTGTGTGTGTAGGATAGGTAGGTGTGCGTGCGTGTGCCCGTATCTGTGTGTGTGACCCGTGCCCTTGTGCCCGCAGGTGGAACCAGCTGGACCTGGCCATTGTGCTGCTGTCGGTGATGGGCATCACCCTGGAGGAGATCGAGATTAACGCCTCGCTGCCCATCAACCCCACCATCATCCGCATCATGAGAGTCCTGCGTATCGCACGGGGTGAGTCTCGCCAACCCCCCCGCTGCCGAGACTCACTCTTCCCAGCCGCAGCCTTTTCAGGTTGAAATCAAATGAGGATAACATTTCTATTTCTTTTCTGGCCCCCCTCAACTCCTCAATACGGAAATATTTAATGACACTGATGATATTTAAGCCTTTACCTCTACCCTAACCCCACATATTAAAACAGGCAGCGTTCGCTGGGAGACGCAATCACTCCGGAACGTGGATGGCAATTACGGAGCAGTAATAGCGGGAACGTGGAGAGGGGGGGGGTCTCATCGTTCCTGGTTCTGGTGATTGGGTTTTGTGGGGAACGCACCGGAAACCTCGATCTCGCCAGGCGAGTTTATGAACAGTGACTGTGGCCGGAGCGGGTCAGGGCCCCCCCCCCGGGTGGCCCGGCTGCTGCCTGATCGCTTTTAATTGCGCGCTGCTTCCCATTGTTTCTGGCGGAATGACTTCACAGTTACCGCAAGGTTCATTTCTCTCGTGAGAGAAAGAAAGGGGAGGGGGCTCCGATTCTGCTTTTCCGGCACCTTCTTCCTTCGCTTGGGGGGGGAGGGGGGGGTGCATCCCAGCCTTCAGAAAGAGCAGCATGCTTCATTTCTGCTTTGACCCATGAAACGTGTCACTTTCCCCATTTCTTGGGAATTGGACCACTGGGAGTTCATTAAACTCCTGTACTTACATTTTACATCTCCCTTCTCCCCCCACCATTGCTTTTATGATCAGCTGTGTTTTTTATTAATTATTAAAGGGAAAGGGGCGGTACAGGAGTACAAAAATACAGAAGAGCAACAGAAAATGTCAATAAAATGAATTGCCTCCCTAGCCCCTGTCCCATACCTGGCAACATCTCCCCCCACACCACCCCCTCCCCCCACCTTTCATCAATACTCTGGTTCTGATGCCAGCTGTCATTTTTTACCTCTCTCTCCTTTTTTCCCTTTCTCCCCCCCTCTCTCCCTCCATCCCGCAGTGCTGAAGCTGTTGAAGATGGCCACAGGGATGCGTGCTCTGTTGGACACAGTGGTTCAGGCTCTGCCACAGGTAAACACTCACACAGCCAGCGAAATGCACACAAACTCACGGCTCCTCACCCCGGTACCTGCAAACACTCTGCAGTGCCCTATGGAGTGCCTTGCTCCCGCACTATGGAGTGCCCTGCTCCCGCACTATGGAGTGCCCTGCTCCCACACTATGGAGTTCCCTTCTCCCACACTGTGGTGTGCCCTAGTCCCACCACACTATGGAGTGCCTTAGTCCCACAATATGGAGTGCCCTAGTCCCACCACACTATGGAGTGCCCTAGTCCCACCACACTATGAAGTGCCCTGCTCCCACACTATGGAGTGCCCTAGTCCCACCGCACTATGGAGTGCCTTAGTCCCACATTATGGAGTTCCCTAGACCCACCACACTATAAAGTGTCCTAGACTCACCACACTATGGAGTGTCCTAGTCTTACCACTCTATGGAGTGTCCTAGTCTTACTACACTATCGAGTCCCCTAGTCCCACCACACTATGGAGTGCCCTAGTCCCACACTATGGAGTTCCCTAGTCCCACCACACTATGAAGTGTCCTAGTCTCACCACACTATGGAGTGTCCTAGTCTTACCACACTATGGAGTGCCCTAGTCCTACCACACTATGGAGTGCTGTAGTCCTACACTATAGTGTGCCCTTGCGACACACACCTAATGATACCAAAAACCTGTAGTGCTTATTATTCAATATAAAACATGAGCCAGATCCCCTTCCTCCTGAATCCTACTTGCTCCTCACACCTGAGGGCTCACAGGTTACCTGCGAATTGGGCAAGTGCACTGTTTCTGATTGATGTGCAGTTGCCATATTCAGCCCTCCTTAATCATTAGTGATTGGTCGCTTTAATGTGACATACCTGACACAGCAAGCAGCTAACAGAGATATGTGGTCCCTTTGATCCCCTTTAAATATTCCGGGCCTTTGCTACCATGCTGCTACTGGAACAAGGCCGTGGCTGAGTTCCACAGGCCCCCCCCTGGCAGGACAGAGGAGGTAGCGGGGCGATGAAGGGGGGGGGGGGTCGCGCTCCCCTCTCCCGCGGATATCCATCTCCGCTCATTAACACCCATCCATGCCTGTATCTCAGGGGCATCATGGAGGTAATTAACAGGGAGGGTAATTAAGAGGCCCATCGCTATGCGCGCCACAGACTAATGTGTAGAGGAAGGAGCCCACCACAGATTCAACTCCTGTTCTTTCTCCAGGAAACAGGCTTTGATGACTGTTCGGCTCCCACTCGCTCTGGCGTGACAGAGTCATATTACAGATATGCTGTAAGCGCATCGTTTTCCCTCCAAGCCAAGAGGAGGCTGACCGTGCAATAGAATGTTAATAGTTTCATAAAACAAAATCAAAGGGAAACCGCTACTGCGATGTGGTTTATGGTTATGCGGTTATGGTTTTCCGTTAGGACGGGTGATAAACTTGGCACACTGTGTCTCGTGTGCGCTTGTGGCTGGTTTTCTCTCGACTGTTTCTGTTTCAGTGACAGCGTTTAACAAGCTCTTAATTTTTACTGCTTGCCTATACAAAGCCCCCCCGATATAAAGAAATCTGTTGAAAGAACAGCTGCGAAACAATCATTTCGGGTGAATTCTAAGAGGAAAACATTTCAGGCTGTTGATCGGTATATCTCGAACACAACATGAAATCCTCATCTTTATTACATGAAATTATGTTTCTCATGGTCGTGATGTATTTATGGGGGGGGGGGGGGGTGTATTTAGCCTTGTTGTGTAATATTGGGTGGTTTGATTCATCAGTCTGCTTCACAGTTATCAGGGCTACAGAGCCATCATGCATCTGTCGCACGGCTTAGCGTCCAGCGCGCTGGGACACACATCATTAAATGCTCAACATGCCGGCTAATGCAGCCCGAGATTAGCCTGTCAGACGTCTTTGATTGATGCGATCACATCAAAGGTTCTGATTACAGTTGGGGCTTCGATGCACAGACACCAATCGCGAGGCGCAGTCTCAGGGCTTAAGCTCCACTCGTCCAATCACAAAGGCCCGCGTTTAGACGTTTGATCCGCTTCACCAATTACGGGACACGCATTACGCTTGACCATGAAACCTGTTTCTCTTCTGTTAAAGTTCAGGGTCTGGACTGTCGTTACCATGCCAGTGTTGAGTGAGGCCTGAAGCCCCACGGAGGGATGCATAATTGCCTTCAGTGCATCTGGGGAGGGGATTTCAGTTGGCAATCCTTTGCTTAACCAGGCCTCTGTCATCTGCCTGTACAGTTAAAATGCGTGGGGGACTGACGGATTTACAGACTGACAGACATTTCAACTGGGCCAATAAACAAACGGGGAGATTTTCCCTGTCCATTTCAGCGACAGTACGCCGGTGTGACTACACAAAACAGACAACGAGCAGTGTTTGGCATGGCAAACTTTTCTAAGTTTTAAACTTTTGGCTGTTTACATTGAGAAGGTTATGAGGTTGCACTGCGCAGTGAATGATGACAGATTACTCTGGACATGTAAATGAGCCAATTACACAATTTAGGGCTTAATTTACTGGAGGATTGCTTGTGTACTATGAGCAGCGAAGGCCTGTGGAAATGTGTGCAGTTGACTAGCCAGCTGTATAATGGGCGAAATTGACAATTAAGAACGGGTTCTCTGGGGCAGAGTCATTGGGTTTCTTTGCCCTTTTACATGCAGTATGCAGTCCTTTATATATGAGACTGTAAGGCATACTGTGCTAAATCTGGTAGCAGGTTGAGACTGCTAAATATTCCTTTCACCATTCCAAATTCAGTGTGATTTTCAAATTAAATTTTTTTGCATGTGAATAGCAATGACCCCAGGAAAAGCAGACATTTGTGACATACTACTTTGGCCAGATATGGTTGTATAAACGGAGCACCACAGAGAATCTCAAACAATCATTGGCTTTATAACGGTTGCTCTTGTCTGCTTATCTATGAAGCTCACGCACGGTTTGAAGGTGACAGGCAACTGTTGGAATGCATTAGCAAATATTTCAAAATGCATCTGCTGAATTTGGAGCAATTTCAGATATCCTGCGGTATTAACCATAAAACATAAATATGGCACTGACATTGTAATGCACCGTTGTCCGAAAAGTTTTATGCCACAATAAATTCTGTAAAACAATTAATCGCTTTTACCCAGAAATACTCGCTGCCAGGTCTCACATCACAAATTCTGCATTATTGGGCTCCTTATACTTATAACGGACATTTACCATGAGTGGGAGTGATTAACTGCCACGGGCAGCAGTGTGGTAATGCTTGTGGACCTGAGCTTGCAAACCCAAGGCTGTTGGATCAATGGCCAGATGGACACTGCTGAGTTGCCCAAACTGCTTGAGTAAATGTAAGAGCATAAGAACATTAGAAAAGTGATGACGAGAACAAGCCATTCAGTCCAACTTGGTGTAATGCATTCATTTATTTATAATTAGTTTTTTTATTAGTTGTTTTAAATTTAAATGTTTAGAGAAACAGGCAATTTAAAAACCATCAAAAAATAAACATACAGTTACAGTATATGAATGGATTTTGTGTAAAAAAGGAATATGAACAGTGTAAGTCACTGTGGATAAGAGTGTCTGCTAAATGCCTAAGATGTAAGAAAAAGTATGTTTCCAGCTGGTCTGCAAATTTTTTTTTTTTTTTTTTTGGTTGGACTTCCAATGCAAATGTCTGTGAATAATGTTTTTATGCTTCATAACAGTCAGCTAGTAATGTCTGCTTTCATGTCTGCCTTATGAAAGAGGCTTGAGATCTGTTTTTTTTAACATGCGTTCTGTGCACAAGTATAATATTCTTGTTTATGTATTCTGTACATAATCATATGCACACTACATACTGCATATGACATTTGATGTGTCTGCCGGTGAACTCAAGTTCATTTTAAATTGTTTAGCAAGATGGCTGTGACACTCGCCACAGCATTTCCCCATGGCCCTCTCTGTGGGACTCCTGCTGCAGCTCCATGTGTTGACAGCTAACTGAAAAAAGTGTTATTGGCCTCACAGAAGAGGTGACACATTGGGGAGTCAACGTGTGAGATTATGTTATGTTAGTGACTTTGTCTGTTGCGCTTCTTAAAGGGCCCAATAAAAAAAATGTGTTATAAACATATTACTGCTTTTCTGAATAACCTATTGACATTTTGACTCGATTTGTTTTTGGTTTTTTTTGCATGCCATATTTTTCAGAGGCAACTTTACTGTTCATAATCTGCATGTCAAGAATGTTGAATCCCAACAAATCTGAGAAAAATTTGAAATTTGCATTGCAAGGCTTTTGCTTCCAGGAAGCATCAAGTGCAAAACCAATTTGCCATCCGATCTATTTGCTAGATTTCAATATGTCACCGCTAATAAGCAGCGCGAACTAAACGGTGATGGTCTTTGCCGAGGTTGATGAGTTTCAGGGAAGAATATTGCGTTTTTTCTGCTCCCGGTCCAGCAGGTTTGGCGGTTGGTTGTTAATGCAGGTTTAGCGGTTGGTTGTTAATGCAGGTTTAGCGGTTGGTTGTTAATGCAGGTTTAGCTGTTGGTTGTTAATGCGACGACGTTTCCTGCCTGATGGCGCGTGACGTCCTCTCGGCTCGCTCGTGGCGTTCGCCGTGAATTGAAACCTATGAGGCGAGCTCGGCTCAGCTTCCCGTTACAGATACCTTCCAATTAGGTAACGGCTCGTTCCCGTAATCGAAACGGCTTCGTGGGAGTGTAGCTTGCGGGGGCCGCGCTCGGCGTAGACTTCATTGGGTTTGCTCAGGACGGCGGTGCTCCATCACCCCAGTAAGAGGCCCTCTCTTCCCCAGTGAAAGCATTGCCTTTAAGTGGGAGGTTATTCATCTAAAGCAATCCCATCTGCCTGGTCACCGCTGGGTTATTTTACTAATGGGACTCTATTTGCTTTTGGGAAATGTGCGCTGATTTCACTCTCTCAGTCCATTTGATAATAGCAGCCTCTCGTTCAGCACAAACACAGTCGCATTTCACAATTTGATCTGCTTGATCCATGGCATTGAAGCAATTGTATGCTAATGGACTTCTTCAGCTTCCATAGTTTGCCCTTAAGGGAAGACCATTGACATCCAATAACAAACTCCTGAAGCCCTTAAAAGCTATTGTGATAACATCATTAGCTATATCTACATTAAAGTGAACAGGGAAAGCATTATCACTGAGTGGTATGGTCACTTAATTAGATGAAAAGGTACAGGCTAAGCAGCCATGAGTCACTGAGAATTAGAGGTTGACATGTTAGAAAGCAGAGGACCACTGTGATGGTTGGACCTATTATGCCTGGGAAACAGCATACTGCCCTTGTTATGCCCGTGTAGGTAAAAACAAAATTTTAAAAACGGAGAAGTGCTTCTTAAGGTCTACAGGCACACAGTATTCTCAGAGATTGTGCAATAATTGCATTTTTGTAGCCTTGTAAGAACAAGCAGACCTTGAAGCTTCGAAACATTAACATCCTTTGAGTAAGTGAATTTGTTTTGTCTTTTCATTATATTCCATTAACGTCCACTGCTTTTTTATACGATGTTTACAGAACACAGTGAAACAGGACTCTGGTTATGTACTATCACGCAGGGACGTACTCTTCCCAGGGGTGATGGACCTAAAAAATAAAAGCTTTACATTAATTTACAATCACATTATACTTTTATATACTTTTACAGTGCTTTTATCTGGCAAAATGAGAACGAGAGGCGCATTTTCTAAACGGTGGTTTAACGGCTTGCGCCCACGCGCTGCCCGTGCAGCGTAGCGATTGGACACACGGCTGACTGGGCGTGTCTCTTTCAGGTGGGGAACCTGGGCCTGCTCTTCATGCTGCTGTTCTTCATCTACGCGGCGCTCGGGGTCGAGCTCTTCGGAGAACTGGGTGAGAGACTCAAACTGACGGTGGACGGGGTTAAAGGTCACACGACGGAATCGGCCCAAAATGTCTGCGACTGTATTTAGAAATCCGTAGTGTGATATGGTGTTTAAGGACAATCTGGAATACTCCGGAATTACTTCCACAAAATTAATTGTGAACTAATATGGCTGACAGCTGAGTCGATGGCTTACGGGCGTAGAAGATCAGGATTTGACACTAATTGTTTAAAACAAGCTACTGACAGCATTTCTGTCGTTAATTCCAATTCAAACGAACGCATCTGTTCGCCGCTCACCCATATGTAAACGCAACACGTGCACTCAAAATCAGATTATTCCCAAGGAACCTGTCATGAAAAATAATTATAAATGCATTGTGTGTATACGTCCAATATTCAAGTGACAATATGTGAAAGAACATAAGGTACCGTATGTGTTATTATCAAACTTCCACCTCAAGGGAACAGCTATTGCTGATTTTAATTTTAATCCGTTGAATGTATTCATCGCTGAAAAGAAGTGTTTCTCATGAAGTGGGTGTGTTCGTTAAAACCCAGAGTGCTTAAATATGGGAAATGCATAAGAATGGTGGGCGGGGTGCTCTTATCTTGCTGAAAGGGATTCATGCTCTGCCGTTCTGCGGTCCCTCTTCCCTCCTCCAGTGTGCAATGAGGATTACCCGTGCGAGGGGATGAGTCGCCACGCCACCTTCGAGAACTTCGGCATGGCCTTCCTCACGCTCTTCCAGGTCTCTACGGGAGACAACTGGAACGGGATCATGAAGGTGCGGCGCAGCCGCTGGTCCCGGCACGCCGCTACAGAGTACAGCACAGCGGGACACAGCACCGCACAGCACAGAACAACACAGCACAGCACAGCACAGAACACCACATCACAGCATAGCACAGTAGAGCACAGCAGAGCACAGCATAGCACAGCACAGCAAAACATAGCACAGAAACACTACTCAAAACACAGCACAACACATTGCACAGCAACACAGCACAGCGCAACATAGCACGGCTACTCTATTTAGAACAGCACAACGTAGCGCAGCAACAGTACTCAGTACAGCACAGCACAGCAACATAGCACAGAAACACTACTCAAAACACAGCACAACACATTGCACAGCAACACAGCACAACATAGCACGGCTACTCTATTCAGAACAGCACAATGCAGCACAGCAACAGTACTCAGTACAGCACAGCACAGCAACATAGCACAGCACTGAACAGTCAGCAGCACAGAGCCGATCCATTACTATTTGATCCCCCCTCAGCTGTAATGGATTTCAGTGATCAGGGAGGATCCTCCATGGGCTTCTCCCCACGTTCTCTCTTTGCTAGGGCATGACTGCAACCTGTGGCTGCCGTAGAGAATTTGCTGCTTGGTACAGTAGCTTCGGGGCTCTCTGAGACATTCACATTGATATGCGGGCTACATGATCGCCCAGACGATTACTTGCAAATCGTTTTTTGAGTCCCCAGGCTGCCCAATCCGACCTCTTCCTGGGTTTAACACGCACTGCCAGACATCTCTCTGTTCCTGCCCTCTGCTCAGTTACCATTAAACGTTATTAAAGAGCCTCTTCCTGGGACACGGGTCACTGCCATTCATTTTCACCTATTATTACTTTATAGGTGCCTTTAACAGCATGCATACAGCCAGGCAAGGTCTGTTCTTGGAAATCACTTTCTTTTTTAGATGTGACTTCATCATAAAAAGTTTTTTTTTTTTAAATGGAGCATGACAAAAGCCAACAAACACTACACATCAAAGAGGTGTTACACATTCTAAAATTCTGCTCTGAAAGAACTCTGAAAGTACAAAAGCGGATTCTCCATAGCCAAGCCTGCTGCATGTATAGTGAGCATTTACAACAACCCGAATTGTTCAGAGCCGTTCTGCAGGAGGTTTTTTTCTTCAGTCATCATTTTCCGATTCCTTGTTTCATGCATCATAAAACAGGGAACGGGAGCTTAAGGCCGCTTTTTCCTCTCGCTGTACACTGCCGCACGAAGCCTGCTTCGTTCCGAAATGCGACGCGGCTGAGAAACGGCCTGCTCTTGTGCGCCCCCTGCAGGACACGCTGCGTGAATGCCAGGTGGGCGAGCACACGTGCAACCCCAGCCTGCAGTTCATCTCGCCGCTCTACTTCGTCAGCTTCGTGCTGACGGCGCAGTTCGTGCTCATCAACGTGGTGGTGGCCGTGCTGATGAAGCACCTGGACGACTCCAACAAGGAGGCGCAGGAGGACGCCGAGATGGACGCCGAGATCGAGCTGGAGCTGGCGCAGGGCGGCCTCTGCTGCATGGGGGGGCTCGGAGGGGGCGGGGCCGCGGCCGGGGCCGGGGCCGGAGCCGGGGCGGGAGGGGGCGACAAAGGAGGGGTCGACGGAGCGAACTGGCAGAGCGCGGGCACCGGTGCCAACGCCAACCCCGTGGGCACCACCCCCCACCGATGCTCACATGAACCGCATGACCCCCGAAGGCTCTACTCTCCAGCTCAGGTGAGCAGCACTCTCACCCCCCTACCCTGACCCTAACCCTAACCCCACCCACAGCTAAAAGCTGTTCACATTTCAGATAGAGACCAGTTACCCTTTACACACAGGAACATTCAGAAAATACGCTGAAATAATAAATAGCAGCATAGATTTTACCCTTCTATAAGACTTAACATTATACAGAATACGTGTAAATGATTGCCACTTTCAAACATTACAATATTTTTTTTGTGTGAAAACACTTGCTGTAATTCACCATGTTTTCTTTAAAAAACTGCCTACATATTGCTGGCAATCTTCAAAGAAGCTTCCCGTATTTCTGTCAGTATTCTGTACGTCTGGTTTGTTACATCTTTTCTTGAGAACTGTCCGGGTATTTACAGAGTTCAGCTCTTTTTTGAAACCGCCATTTGAGCAGATGTTTGGGCTTGAATGAAGTGGTGCCGCAACAGATTCGCTTCAGATGTGGGTAATGCTGAGTACTTTGCTGCCTGGAGGGCCTCGCCGTGCACTGTTCTGAAATTAACTGAACACAGAACAGCCCCGCTCTGCTACTGCAAAACCTTAGACTGCTGCCCCCTGTTTTATTAGTTGGTAATTGTCACTGTGGGCTATACCCTCATTGATGAAATTGTTGTCTTAATCAACAGATTAAATCATTATCCGATACCAGCTGCTAATCATAAATTTCATGCTGCAGATTGCAAGTTCCACTTGCTTGCACTTTATTAATCACAGACCATATGACCACTCAAACGGCTTGAATAAAAAAAAAAGAAGTAATTTTTCCCAGCCTGGGTGAAATGCTGCCATTCTCCTTTAATTTGCTGGTTGCTAGTTTCGATAACCTTTAATCACCGTCTTTCTTTCGCCTGAGGAATATGTCCAAACTGCTTCAGTGAAGTGAATAATGAGTTTGTTTAACTGATTAAAGTCAGACTGTGGTCTAAATTAAGTGGACACACCCACCCTGGACCAAAGCCACAGACATTCAAGCTTCAGTAGAAAGAGGCGGAGTTGTAATTAACTTCAGTCACTAATATCTGTATCCTTTTACCTACACTGAACAAAATATGATATACCACAAATCTTCACTTGAATGGACCTAAAGACCTGAGACCTTTCGGAGAAGACCTAAAAAATATAAAGATAGCAAATTGACGTACAATTGTTGGCTTGTCCAATGAAGAATTTTTTCAGTGTGCCTTTTCCTCCACTTTTCGAAAAAAAAAATCATTTGATACACCTAACATTTAAACTTGAATGGCTCCAAACACCTAAGACCTTTATGAGAAGACCTAAAAAAAATTATAGGTGTAGCAATTTGAAGCAAAAATTTTAGGCTTATCCAACAAAGAATTTTTTCGGTGTGTCTTTTCTTCCCCTTTTCCTCCCCAATTCCGATCGGTAATTGGGCCTCTCTCGGGTCGCGTCCCGGCCCCCGCGCACCTCTGCTGAGTCCGAGGCGGAGCTCCGACACGCTCGGCTGCGAGGGGCTATTTTACACCCCACAGCCCACACGCCCGCACCCAGGAGAGACAGAGCCGGTTAGAGGCGTGTCTCTAACCGGGAGCGCCTGTCTGCGGGTTTCCTCTCCCATCGTCGCAAAAAGGAGGTAACGTGCCTGCAATCTCTGGCCGGCTGAACCCCGCCCTGTCGCTTTCGGGTCACGTGTGGGCGCGTTGCGCTGCTGTAGACCGCCAGTCATCAGCGGCCGGTGATGATGCGGTCAAGCCTCGAACCTGCAGGTGTGTAGGGGGGAGCCTGCGTGTGTGTCGAGCGCCTTTATCGACCGAGCTACTGAGGTAAAGCCTGCATCTTTAAAGTTAGGCTGACCGTCCCCTCTCCATGGCAACCAGTGTTTCCTTTTTAAAAGCTGGTGACGTGCTAAAACACACAAGCACATTCAAACACGCATCATGCACCTACACACACATACACATGCACACACATGCACACATGCAAGACACACACACACACACACACACACACCTTCATAACCAGTATGCTCATATCTCTATGAGCTGAGTCACAGAAGCATGCTCCGTTTGGGTGAAGCTCAGAGGCACACTGGCCTATTCACCTTTCCAAAGCTATAAATGGCTTGAGCTGCTCGCTGGAGGCTGCCTTGATTATGCAAGGCAAACTGAACAGTGGAACCTCTCTTCTTGTTTTCCATCAGTGGGGAGAGATAATTATAGCACCAGGAGATTGTTGAATGTATTTATAGCTTGAATTGTTTTTAAAAAATTGAGCTTAATTCAAGGGGAAGAAAAAGAAAACAGAGACCAAAAAGAAAAGACTGGTAAATAAGAACAAGCATGTCACTGAATCCTGGAAATGCAGATTAAGAAATCGATAAAAATAAAACAGAAATAGCTGATTTTGAGTTGCCAGCCATGGTAATTCTGCTACTTAGAAGTGCCCAGGCGATTCCAGAAATGACTCCTGATGTTAACTCTTTATTATCCCTGGGTGGTGTATCACCTGACTGGGTGATATATTCATGCATATAAGAATAGCGGGTCAAAACCATAATCTGCTTTCATATCAGCACTGTAGAAATGAGTGAAAGTACTAATCAGCTCTATTGAATCAACAGCTGTAATTCCAGGATTCAGGGATTAATTAAAAATGTTAGTCACGGTTTTTTTTTTTTTTTAACATTGGTGGCCTTTAGCCATACAATTCAATTTGTTTGTACTATGTCAGTATTAGGTAAGTACATGTTTATTAATAAGTAATTACAGTGTAGTAAGCATTCAGCAAAGTGTGCTGCCATGTTTTTCTTGTGTGCATATGTAAACACTATGTGAAAGTCAAATGTGTAAATGATACAGGGCCATAAAATAGCCACAAAATATCCCAGTACTTTTTATCTGCATAGCTTTAGGTCCTGGGTAGTTATGTTTTTTGTGATTTGTACAGAGCAGGGGCATTAACTGGTCTTTTCCTTTACATTTTACATTTTAGCATTTAGCAGACGCCTTTATTCAGAGCGACTTACACGGCTTACAGTGTTTTACATGCAATCCGTTTAGACAGCTGGGTATTTACCGAAGCAACTCAAGCGCCTTGCTCAAGGGTGCTCTGGCAGCGACCCACCTGGGAATCTAAACAAGGAGCTAGTAATTGCAAGCGCAGTTACCTAACCGCTATGCTACACTGGCTGCCTCCCACAGCTGTCATTTTACCGTACTGTGTGTTTACCATAGTGTGTGCTTACCGTACTGTGTTCTTACAGTACTGTGTGTTTACCATAGTGTGTGCTTACCGTTCTGTGTTCTTACAGTACTGTGTGTTTACCGTAGTGTGTGCTTACCGTACTGTGTGTTTACCGTACTGTGTGTTTACCGTACTGTGTTCTTACAGTACTGTGTGTTTACCATAGTGTGTGCTTACCGTTCTGTGTTCTTACCGTACTGTGTGCTTACGGAACTGTGTGCTTACCGTTCTGTGTTCTTACAGTACTGTGTGTTTACCGTAGTGTGTGCTTACCGTTCTGTGTTCTTACCGTACTGTGTGCTTACGGAACTGTGTGCTTACCGTACTGTGTGTTTACCATTCTGTGTTCTTACGGAACTGTGTGCTTACCGTACTGTGTGTTTACCGTACTGTGTGTTTACCGTACTGTGTGTTTACAGTACTGTGTGTTTACCGTAGTGTGTGTTTACCGTTCTGTGTTCTTACTGTACTGTGTGCTTACCGTACTGTGTGCTTACCGTACTGTGTGCTTACCGTACTGTGTGCTTACCATACTGTGTGCTTACCGTACTGTGTGTTTACCGTACTGTGTGCTTACGGAACTGTGTGCTTACCGTACTGTGTGTTTACCATTCTGTGTGCTTACCGTTCTGTGTTCTTACCATACTGTGTGTTTACCGTACTGTGTGTTTACCGTACTGTGTTTTTACGGTACTGTGTGTTTATAGTACTCTGTGTTTACCATACTGTCTGCTTACAGTACAGTGTGCTTACCGTACTGTGTTCTTACCGTACTGTGTGTTTACCATTCTGTGTGCTTACCGTTCTGTGTTCTTACCGTACTGTGTGTTTACCGTACTGTGTGTTTACGGTACTGTGTGTTTACCATACTGTGTGCTTACATTACAGTGTGTTTACCGTACTGTATGCTTACCGTACTGTGTGTTTTCCGTACTGTGTGTTTACAGTACTGTGTGTTTACCATACTATTTTTACGGTACTGTGTGTTTACGGTACTGTGTGCTTACAGTACTGTGTGTTTACGGTACTGTGTGCTTACTGTACTGTGTATTTACCATACTGTGTGTTTACAGTACTGTGTGTTTACCGTACTGTGTGCTTACAATACTGTGTGCTTACTGTACTGTGTGTTCACCATACTGTGTGCTTGCCGTACTGTGTGTTTACCATACTGTGTGTTGCTGTGTGCTTCGGGGGAAGTGAAAGCACAAGCTCTGCTGGCTGTGAGCCTCCTCTCTGTTCTCCTCCACCCTGCACAATCAGAGAGCTGCTGGCATGACAGCAGAGAGGAGGGGTAGAAAAATGGAGAAAAAAGCCAGAGTTATCTTTCCTTCGTATGAGGGGAGGAAGAAAGGTATGAGAGGGAAATGATGGAGAGAAACTGAGGGATAAATGGGGAAGAATGGCAGAACTGTAGGGTGGTGAAGAGAGATTATGAAGAGAGGCTAGATGAGGGGAGGGAGGGAGCGACAGAGAGAGGGATGAGGAAGAGTCTTGTGGAAATGGCAGCAAAGCATCGTCGTGCTGTCAGAAATCCTCTTCCAGGCTCGCGCTTTTCTTCCCCACAGCCGTCGGAGAGCGCGTGTTCACGGGTGCGCACACAGCACCAGGCCCTGCTGTTCTTTTTAAAGGGGAGGCCCGTATGTTCACGCCAGTCCGGCCGAGCCAAGCCCATGTGCTCTGTGTGTTGTCATGGCAGCATCGGTCCCTTCACACTATCTGCCAGGACCTCCCAGCCCTCTTCCTGGAGATCTGCTCTCCTGTAGGTTTTCACTCCAACCCTAACAGAGCACACCTCATTCAACAGCTAGAGATCTCATTGAGCTGCTAATTAGCAGGATCAGGTGTGCCAAATTTTGGTTAGAATGAAAACCTACAGGATGGCAGGTCTTCCGGTTCAGGCCCTGCTCTTCCAAATGAGCGTGGAGCATGCATGGAAGCACAGTGTGCCAACACCTCTTCAGGTTTACTGATAAAGGGCAGCGGGAACCTGCAATCCACTTCAGCTCATAATGACGGTATTGCGGCTAATGGCAACTTCATGTGAGAAGGAAGCCAGTGCACAAATCTGCACTGAGAAAGTGCAGTTACCCTCTCCAGTCACTTTTTTTTTTTTTACTTTCATTTTATCAGATGAAATAACAGCACAGTACTGACAGGTAATTGGGGTGCCACTGTATTGGTCAGTGTGGTATTGGCTATGGGTATTTCCTAATGAACTGAACTAAACCACATTTACACTGTTAGCACGTTCTATATTGACTGACAGAATAATTATAGAGCAGTCAAATAGAGTGCTATGTGCTTGGACATTGATTTGTTGCAGTTTATGATGACAAAACTGTCCCCCGCACCCTTAACCACAGGCAGATACTGTAGTACAGAGAGGCGTCTAGCCCAGAGGTGCGGCCAGTGAGCACTTCGGGGGAGGTGTGGAAGAGGGGGTGTTGGGTGGTAGAGGGCTGCTGTGTGGGACGGGGGTGATGTGTGGAACAGGGGGTGTTTGTGGAAGAGGGGGTGTTGAGTGGGATGGGGGATGTTGTGTGGAAGAGGGGATGTTCAGAGGAAGAGGGGTGGAGGTTAGAGGTGGTGTAGTGGAAGATGGGGTTTAGTGGAAGATGGGTGTTTGTGGAAGGAGGTGTTGAGTGTTAGAGGTGGTGTAGTGTTGGAGAGGGGTGTTAGTGTGAAGAGGGGTGTTTGTGGAAGGGAGGGTGTTGAGTGTTAGAGGTGGTGTAGTGTTGGAGAGGGGGTTTAGTGTGGAAGATGGGGTGTTTGTGGAAGGGAGGGTGTTGAGTGTTAGAGGTGGTGTAGTGTTGGAGAGGGGGTTTAGTGTGGAAGATGGGGTGTTTGTGGAAGAGGGGAGGTGTTGAGGTAGAGGTGTAGTGTTGAATAGGTGGAAGATGGGTGTGGGAAGGGGGAGGTTTGAGGGCAGTATCATGATGAAAACCCCGACTAGAAGAAGAGCTTCAGTATCGATCCCCAGCTCCAACGATCCTCCCCCCCCCCAACCCCTCCGCCCCGCAGCCTCTCCATCAGAGCTGGCCGGCGCAGCAGGTGCCATGGCCGAATGAGCAGGGGGAGGGATCACGCCTGCCCCGCCCGCTGCCTGCAGCCCACAGCTCGCTCTCCACTCCCCACGAGAGAGAGAGAGAGAGAGAGAGAGAGAGAGAGAGAGAGGAGAGAGAGAGAGAGAAAGAGCACATTATATAACTCCCAGAGATATTTACGTACAAAGGCACATCGATTCATACAGCATACGGGCCTATTGACCGCCGCGACTTTTTAAAGATCTTTCCCTTTTTCATTTATTTATTTATTTATTTCGGTTCCAGCGCTTCAGCTTTTTATTGTTTCAAGCCCCTAAGAAATATATCGCGAAACTGTACACAAAACAAATAACCCGGGCTGCCTCTGAAGGCCAGCCGAGAATGCCTGCGCGTTCCGCCGCTCCGCCTTCAGGCGTCAGCCGTCCCAGATCGACGCCGAGCTCGGCAGACATCCTGATCCATATTTACCCAGTGGCATCAGCACCGGCTTTCCTTAAGACGGGTTCGGTGGAGCCGAGCGGAGGGGGGGACAGCCCGGTCGGACCTCTGATGTGACCGTTAATGAAGACGCAGCGGCTGGGCCAGACCGCGCGTTTACGCATCGCGGCTTGTCGCCTTCGCGCGGACGGGAGCGTCAGCGGGGAATGAGTAATGGCCTTCGGGCGCTTTGAGCCGCACGAACGCGCCGCCGGCCCCGCCCTGCTCCGGGGGAACGCTGCTGTCCACGAGCGCGTCCCTTCCTGCGATATAAATGGGTTCACCCGAAGCCTTTGACCTGTGAATGTTACGCGGGAACTGATTTGTCGCGCGCCCCGTCTGCTTTTTGAGCTACGATCCGGACCGCGATGGGGGCGAGGCTGATGGCATCCAATCGGGCGGGAGAGAGAACGTGATGGACAACCCAAAACCGGGGTCCCTCCCTCTGGCTCTGCCTGTGATCCTTTATGTGCCCGCTCACCTGCTGGGTGTGAGAATGGTTTTAATCCTCAGTGACCATTAACAGGAGGATAAAGGCATCGCATTAATACGGAAGCAGGAGCACGATAACATAAGTCTGACTGATTTATTCCGGGGCTTATTTTTTCTCCAAAAATGAGGGGCTGTGCATTAATGTACTGACCCCGTGGCATTTAACAGAAAATATTAGCATTTAGCCGCATGATTTCATTAAACAGAAATGTCTTCACTAGAATTGCTCCCAGAGAAATAAACCTGCACGTGGGACGGCTCTGACAGGTTCATTACCCCGCTGCACTTTAAAATGAATACACATTTAATGGAGACAGATAATTAATTACATGCACATTTTTTTCTGCTTGTGCATTTGCCTGGTTTTTTAAAGAGCCTGCGTGATGTAAAACCAAGAATCCTCTGTGTATGCACCCAGGGTTAAGCAATCATGTATTTATTATTTTTTTTTTCACTTGCGAGAAAGGCAATAACAAATTTACAGAATCAGATATGGTTTAATTAAGGGACACAAGAATTAGTCGTTTCCCGGGGTGGGGGGGGCGGGGGGGGGGCGGTTCTTTAAAGCTGGATAAATGTATGTAATTTGTAATTTGTCAGTTTTTAAATAAATAAGCACTTGATCGAAAAAAAATTAGCCATTTCCATTACTGCTGTACAGGGAAACCAGGACTGAAAAAAAAAAAACTCAAACCTTCAGCTAAACTCGTCTTCCAGTCAGATGAATTTAATAATCTGCCTGTTCAGTGGCACGCATTTCACTGGACTCGGATTTGAATTCTGTCACTTCTGTGTTGCATTCCAGTCCATTACGATCGCTAAACCGATGCTCTTCTCCAGAGCGACTTACAAAAGTGGAGCACATCGGCATTAGTCTCAGGAATACTAGGTACTATTTAGTAAGGAAAATGGCGAGCTTTATTGGGCTGAATGGCCTGTTCTCGTCATTATGTTATGTTATGTTATGTTATGTTATGTTATGTTATGTTATGTTATGATTACAAAAGATCAATATCAACAAAACATGCACAGAAGGCCCATCTGTGTGTAAGTGTAAAGGTTAGCCGAACAAACCACCAATTATAGTAAATAAAAGTAAATACCAATACACAGTTAACATATCTTTACATGGCTATACCTAATGATATTATCCAAAAGGAAATCCAAAAAGAACAGAATGGCTAAAGAGGGTGATTAGCCAAGTTGAGCTCCAGGCAGCGGTTAGCCATCCATCTGGGGATTTCTTCTAGACAAGTTGAGATGTAGCCTTCTGTATGCCGAGAGCAGTGCATTAGAGGGAAGCAGGGGGAGAAAACGATGTGAGTCTTCAGCCTAGCAGTGATAAGAGAGGCAGAGAGAAAGGAGGAGATGAGAGAACCAAGTGACCTAGTGTAGAGAGAGGAGTGGAAGAAGGACCAAATCCCGGGGGATGCCTTTAGTGGGGACCTCAATGAGGTCTATAAATGTGATCTCTCACCCCCCCACAACTTGGAAGGGCAACCATCTTCATAGAAAGAGTTCCCTCGTTCTACCTAACTCCCTCCTGGTTTTGGCCTTGCAACTTGGAAGGAGCAATTAGGCAGGAAGGAATCCAGTTCAGAGCTGCACAGGAGATCCCTAAGGGAGTCTGGGAGGACAGCGGGAGATGGTGCTCAGATGCTGCAGAGCATTCAGTGAGGATCAGAAAGGGGGAGAGAGAGAAAACACCTCTGTAGAGTGGATCTCTGCACGGTCTGCTCAGGAGGGTCTTCCCTGTTGAGTGGTCAGCCCTGAGGCCAGACCGATGAGGGTCTAAATCAGGGCTGCCCTATCCTGTTCCCGGAGATGTTCCAGTCCTGTATGTTTATGATTCAACCCTAACAGAGCACGCCTCATTCGACAGCAAGAGATCTCCTTGAGCTGCTCATTAGTAAACTGTGCCAAATTAGGGCTGAATTGAAGACCTATGGAACAGCAGATCTCCAGGCATTGGGTTGGGTAGCCCTAGTCTAGGAGGTCATTTTGACCAAAAAAAGGAGAGCGTTGGGTAGGTCGAAAATAGCATGTTCTTGGGTTTTAGACAGAAAGGGAAGAAGACAGACAGGATGGCAGTTCTGGAAGACAGGGGTCAAAAGTGGGTTTCCTGAGCTTGTTTGAAGACTATGGGGGCACATCCAGGGATGAATCTGTACGTGTCCTTGCAAAAGATTCCTTCCCATACCCCCATTTTGCTAGCAAAAAAAAAAAGAAATTGAGTTATGAATTTATGAGTCAGGAATCTATTTACATCTCAATTCACTATCAGTATGTTGGCTACAGTAAGTAAATAAATAAGGAAAAATGAATGAAGGAGATGTTGAAATAAGCCAGTGTATAAACAGATGGTAGTCGTGGGAACTGGGAGGTTTGTAGGAAATTATAATATTTTGCATTGTTTCTGGTGGAGGACTCAGCAACTCCATCACTGCAGTTTTAAAGTGGTGTCCATGATTCCGGAAGGGAAAAGTGTAATACGCGTGCACTGCCCTATATGAAGCTTTTTAACTGCTTACACTCAGCATCCCCTTAAAAGAGAATCTGATTTGAACAACCATGGAACTACTAAACATTGCACACAGTAAACCCTGACAGAGAGTGTATGAGTTCAGTAAGGGACGCTCGTAAGGTAAAATGCACTCGATCGGAGTTGTTTTGCACTGAGCATTTGACTGTGTACTTGTCTTTGTTTCATATTTTAACAGTAAAGTTTTGCACCTGTCGTTTGTGCAGTGATGTGATGACTCCTCTGTCACAACAGCTGGAATTCAATCACTGTTTTGCCTTTTCTTTAACTGAAAATTATAACCAAGGATTTTTTTTCCCCTTCACAAGCGCAATTCAGCAATCGCTACAAACTAAATCACCAAAGTGAGTTAGCGAAGAAAAAGTGCAACGCTTGCATTCAGTTTAGGTAGTAAAAGTAAAAGTGAAAAAAATAAATAAATAAATATGAGCCAATGGCTGCATGACTTCAATGGCTGGCTGGGAAGGTGTAGACACGTGTGAGCCAGCACTGCCCTGAACTGTAGGATGTTGCAATGAAGGAGAATTTGGATTTTGGTGAGAAAAAAAACAAAAATTAACAGATTGAAACTAGTTAAACAAACTGATTCCTTTGCAAGGTCTGGCATGAAACATCTGGTATTTTCAACACTTGGCTCAAGTTGGTCATGTGTGAGAGTATACATAAGGGTATAGTGGCTACTGCCAAGTGTGTGTGTATGTGAGCATGCATGTGTGTGTGTTCATGAAAGAGATTAAAAAAGAGAGAGCGTGAAAGAGAGATGAAGAGAGACTAAGAAAGATACTTTCAGTAAGGCAATGTGTGTGTGTGTGTGTTTGTGTGTGCTTTTGCAGTGTGCGTGTGTTCATGAGAGAGATAAAGAGAGAGTAAGGCAGACGTTCAGTACGGTGGTGTGTGTGTGTGTATGTGTGTTCATGAGAGAGATAAAGAGAGAGTAAAGCAGACGTTCAGTAAGGGTGTGTGTGTGTGTGTGTGTGTGTGTGTGTTCATGAGAGAGATAAAGAGAGAGTAAGGCAGATGTTCAGTAAGGCTGTGTGTGTGTGTGTGTGCATGTGGGGTGTGTATGTGTGTTCATGAGAGAGATGAAGAGAGAGTAAGGCAGACGTTCAGTAAGGTGGTGTGTGTGTGTGTGTGTGTGTGTAGTGTGTGTTATGGCATGGGGTGTACGTTCAGTAAGGCTTTGTGTGTGTGTGTGTGTGTGTTCATGAGAGAGATAGAGAGTAAGGCAGACGTTCAGTAAGGCAGTGTGTGTGTGTGTGTGTGTGTGTGTGTGTGTGTGTTCATGAGAGAGATAGAGAGTAAGGCAGACGTTCAGTAAGGCAGTGTGTGTGTGTGTGTGCGGTGTGTATTCAGTAAGGCAGTGTGTGTGTGTGTGTGTGCATGTGCGGTGTGTATTCAGTAAGGCAGTGTGTGTGTGTGTGTGTGCAGTGTATATTCAGTAAGGCAGTGTGTGTGTGTGTGTGTGTGTGTGTGTGTGCGGTGTGTATTCAGTAAGGCAGTGTGTGTGTGTGTGTGCTGTGTGTATTCAGTAAGGCAGTGTGTGTGTGTGTGCAGTGTGTATTCAGTAAGGCAGTGTGTGTGTGTGTGTGCGGTGTGTATTCAGTAAGGCAGTGTGTGTGTGTGTGCGGTGTGTATTCAGTAAGGCAGTGTGTGTGTGCATGTGTGTGTGTGTGTGCGGTGTGTATTCAGTAAGGCAGTATGTGTGTGTGTGTGTACTGCAGGAGAACTTGTGGCTGGACAGCGTCTCCCTGCTCATCAGAGACTCCTTTGAGGGTGAGATGCTGATGATTGACAACCTGTCTGGCTCCGTGTTCCACCACTACTCCTCTCCTCCGGCCTGCAAGGACTGCTGCCGGCACCACCCACAGCAGGTAGGGTTGTGTGTGCTGCCAAAATGCAAAGTGAATCAACTCCCTGTGTGTGCATTGCCAAAATTCTCCACGACACAGTGAATCAACTCCCTGTGTGCACATTGCCAAAATGCTCTGCGACACAGCAAATCAACTCCCTGTGTGCACATCGTCAAAATGCACCGCGACACAGCAAATCAACTCCCCGTGTGCACATCGTCAAAATGCAGGGCGACACAGTGAATCAACTCCCTGGGTGCGCATTGCCAAAATTCTCCACGGCACAGTGAATCAACTCCCTGTGTGCACATTGCCAAAATGCTCTGCGACACAGCAAATCAACTCCCTGTGTGCACATTGCCAAATGCACCGCGACACAGTGAATCAACTCCCTGGGTGTGCATTGCCAAAATGCTCCATGACACAGTGAATCAACTCCCTGTGCCATTGCAATGCTTGACACAGAATCAATCCTCAATAGTCAATGCACTGCGACACAGTGAATCAATTCCTTGTGTGCACATTGCCGAAATGCTCTGCAATGCAGTGTATCAGCTCCCTGTGTGCACAGCCAAACTGCTCCGTGAAACAGTGAATCAACTCCCTGTGTGCACTGCCAAACTGCTCCGTGAAACAGTGAATCAATTCCCTGTGTGCAGCGCGCACTACGAAATGCTCCACGACACTGCGAATCAACTCCCACCCCCTCAACTGCTTTAGCAGTGAAAAATGTATACGAATGCAACAGAAGTTCCTTACTGTTGGTTCGTCACATCGCGCAATTTTGGAGTTTGACATTCTGCTGTTTGCGTATATGCGTGCAAATGCGTGTCTTGAAATCAAGTGAAATTGGAATTTCTGTTTACTTCTGCAATTAATCAGTTAAAAAAAAAAAAAAAAAAAAATTTAAGTTAAGCTTGTGCTAAAAGCCCCGATTAATTGAATCGTCATCCTGGGCAGAAATGCAAAATCATCATGCAAAAGCCACATATTTGGTATATTTGGATGCCATGCAAATGAGGTATTACATTTACTTACTGTACAATTTCACTTTCCTCAGGGGATTTTCTCATTAACTTAAGTTTCATTATAAATACCGCTGGAAAGCACTTGATAAGGTCAGAGCATGCAGCAGGCTCAAAATACAAAAATGTACCGCTATCTCAAAAAAATAAATTGCATCATTGCCCACAGCGAGTTACTGTTTCGAATTAATGAGCGGTTTTCATTGGCTTTTCCATTCAAACCTGTTAACGGGCCAAACTGAATCTCAGTCATGAGATTAGTTCTCTAATTTGTATGTGGCAACCACAAAAATACAGCAAATATAGATTCTCAAATTGAAATGTGTTTTAAATAATAGTCCATAAGAATATTCTAGCTCTTGCAGAATTCTATGGTATTAGTTGTTTGTACAATATGTGTTTGTACTGTATTATTTTTAAATGAATAATATTCCTACCTAAATACCGTTGGTGGGATAATGTACTGTTGCAATGCACATGAGGGAGCTATGTTTGCTGTGTTTACAGGCCAGTGCAGAGTTTAGCGATCTGCGTATGTACGTTGTTATTGCCAGGGGCACAGTGGGTGGTTATGTCCATGTTACAAATATTTTTTCTTCGATCATTTGTTTCTGCTCTCTTACGGAGAGTGACAATCTTGCATTTCCAGTAGTAACAATACACTGTCAAGTAGGGTGGAAGGGTGGGGGAGGAGGGGGGGTTTGACTGCTTTTTGAGGTGGTGGGATGATAAGAGTGAGGTCAACAGATCTGCAGGGGCACACGCCCGCTCTCGTTTCAATTGGGAAGGCGCCCCTGGTTATTGCTATGCAACCAACTGCCTGTGGATCCACATATTGGAAACCACTGTTTTAACATGGGGTGAAGATGATTGCTCAGCACTGCACCATTAAGGAACATTAAAGAAAATAGGCCCCTGGCTTGCCTACGAGTACGCCCAGACTGTGCCAGGAAAATGCTAAATCACAGTGTGGCTGTCAAAGAGTGCATATTTATGCCTCACTACCTCAGTCTTCCTTTGCTGGCCCACGCAAATTTCAGCAGGTCAATCTCACCAGCCCCTACTTTTTTTGCCTCATCTGTGATTTATAAGCAATTCATGCCCTCGCGTCCTAGAAGCAATCTTCCTGTTTTCAGTGTCCGTCTTTGTGTGCTCTCTCCAATTCCTGTCCAAAACGTAGAAATTCAGTCAGAATGTGGGTGTGGAAGTGTTCCTGTCCAAGAACTCAGAAGATCCTTTGCAGTATTCTCTCTCTCTTTCTGTCTTTCTCCCTCTCTTGCTGTCTCCCTCTCTCTCCCGCTGTCACACACTCTCTCTCACACACACATGTACTCTCTCTCTCTCTCTCTCTCTCTCTCTCTCTCTCTCTCTCTCTCTGTGTTTCAGATCCAGCTGGCTGAGATAGAGCAGGCGTCTCTGATGTCAGAGCAGCTCTCGGACAAGTCCTCTTCGCTGGCGCTCCCCGACGACCTCAGCTTGGACGACCACAGCGTGTACCAGCTCCTGGTGAGAGACAGCAAGGTACAGCAGGTTCCTGTGGCCCCTTCCAGATAGCAGAGCCCCCCCTCAAACCTTGTACACTTTCCACAATCTACAGGTTTAGACCCCTGGATGAAATGACTCCCTGTGTGCTTCTTAGCTCCAGTCATTAATCTGTGTGCTTATTTTTAGTCCGTCCATATGGCGCACCGCAGCAAAGTTAACGGTAGCTTGGACGATCCACGTCTCCGCTTGCTGCGTGCTCTCGTTCCATCCGATGTGGCTCGATGCCTCGTTGGAAATAAAACCTAATTATTCCATAATTAGAAGGCGGCGGTGAACATACTGAACATAGCTGACAGATGAGAACAATGAAGTATGTTTTTGTGTTTTTTTTTTGTCAACGCTTATTTAACAGAAGGTGTGAAATATGTAACAGCCTAAGAAACTTTAAATCGGTAAGAACAGAGTGCTGGTACATGCATTTTTTTAGAAGACGCCATTGTGCCGCAAACAAGCAAGGCTGAGAGGCTGATTGGCTGAGAGTGAGGCTGAGAGGGAGGCTGGGAGGGAGGCTGGGAGTAAGACTGATTGGCTGAGAGGGAGGCTGGGAGTGAGACTGATTGGCTGAGAGGGAGGCTGGGAGTGAGACTGATTGGCTGAGAGTGAGGCTGAAGTGAGGCTGAGAGGCTGAGAAAGAGGCTGAGAGAGAGGCTGAGAAAGAGGCTGATTGGCTGAGAGAGAGGCTGAGAGCGTCACCGACAGGCTGTGTGTCAGGAAGGTAAACCCCTCTGCCTGTGTCTCCCACAGGAGGGGAGGAGCAGCAGCAACTCCCACAGCTCTGAGGAGCTGGGGGGAGGAGGTGCAGTATCTCCATCCTTTGGCCCCAGAGCTGAGGAGGGGGGAGGTCTGTTTGAGCTCCAGGCCCCACACCTCACACCGTCCCACAGCACAGGTATGCCACGCCTGCTTGTCAAAACTAAAGGTACAAAGCCAGATCAGCTTTGGGAGAAAGAGAACGCTGACATGTTTATTCAATGATTTACTCGTGACTGCAAGAAAACCCAAGGAAGAAATACAGGAACACACCAAAATGACTATTTGCATAGAGGGACTATTAACTGTTGTTAGACTGTTAGACTGACAGTTCCTCCTCCCTGCCCCCAGATGGCGCTCTCTTTGGCAGTGGCTGCTGCGGAGGTGGGGCTGGGTCGTCCCCTCTCTTTCACCTCCCTGCGGAGTTCTTCCACCCTGCTGCCGCCGCCCATCCGAGCAGCCCTGGTCTGGCAGGCGTGCCCAGGGGCCGAGCTCCCAAGCTGGCCTCCCCTGCCTCCTGGGCCTCCCTCAGGTCCCCAGGGGCCCACAGCAGGGAGCTGGGCCAGCAGGTACCAAACACCACTGGACTTCCAAATGAAACCCAGGCCTCATCCTGATTTTAATAATGAAAATACAGCTGCTACCACTACTACTACTACTGGTGCCACTACCACTATAATAATAATAATAATAATAATAATAATAATAATAATAATAATAATAATAATAAAAGAAGAAGAAGAAGAAGTATCATTGTTGTTATTCTTGTTATCATTATTATTATGCTTTTTATGAGCATGTAGACCTGGCTCAGAATAGCTAAATTGCTCTCATACCTCCTGGTGTCCTCTCTTCTCCCCCCAGGTCCCGTCCCACAGTGACTCCTCCCTGGCCACAGGGAGCTCGGATGGCAGCCTGCAGACCACCCTGGAGGAGGGCCTGTGCTTCAGCGTATCGCCCCCTAGAGACCTTCACCTGCCGCTGCCTCTGCTCTGCCCCATCCCGGCTGACTCCGGCTGCCCGCCGGGAGAGACCCTAAGACCCCTTACGCACCCGCTGGCCGAGCCCCCGGCCGCGTTTAACCTCCAGGCCACCAGGGGGCACCAGAGGAGTCAGAGCAGCTGTGGAGGCAGCACCAGCCCTGGCTGCAACAGGCAGGATTCTATGGACCCCTCCGACGAGGACCTGGGGATCGGAATCGGAGGAGGCGGGTCCAGCCAAGCCTGCAACAGCGAACACTTATCGGAGACTCTGAGCAGCCTGTCGCTGACCTCGCTGCTCTCCCCGAGCTCGCTGGGACACCCGCTGGTGAAAAAGTGCAACAGCACCGGCAGCCTGGAGCAGAGGAGCGCGCCGGCACGGGGGAAAGAGGGCCGGCGGCTCTACGGGATGGACCCCCGGGGTTACCTCTCGAACCCTTGGACTGCGGAGAGGAGGGACAGGGAAGGGGAGGCGGGGGTCAGCCTCGGGGTGAAGAGCACCAGTCAGACCACAGTCATGAGCTCCAGGAAAAACAGATGAAAGCTTCTGTAGTCGCTCCCCGCCAGGGGAGCCCCGCCCTCGCTAGCCGAACCGCTAACTCACACGCGTTCTGTGAACTGCTCCCTCTCTTTTGTTCGTGAAGCGTCTCTGTGTTGTACTTCCCCTCGAACGGTGGAACGGGAGAGCTCCTGGTTTCAGGGAGAGAGAGACAGGCGGCTGCTTCCTTCGGAGTCAGCTCAGGCAGGGAGGCACTGCCTGTTCAAAAAAGAAAGGGGGCTAATGAACGAAATGCAGGGGAAAGAAGTGTTGAAAACCCTGGTCGGACATTCAGTGGTGTTGATTAGCATGATTTTAATGACTAGATTAAAGCAGACAAGCAAAAATATTTAAACGGGGCCAATGTAAGGTATGAAGTCAGTGGTAACTAGATAAAACACCAGTGTTTCTTTGAGCAGGCCTCTGAATGGAATGTGCATCTGTGATTGTAAAACAGGTGGTAATTTGGCAGAAATGTTTGTGTTAGGGATTTGACAGGAAGAGAGAGCCGCTAATGATATTAAATGAAATGAAGAGAAAGGACTGTGATGACCTGACCTTTAGACCAAACAGCCTCTCTCTGAGAAAGAAAATTGAGCTTTCATGAATAATTTGTGTTCAGAATATGCCACAGCCCAAGTGTGTGTGTGTGTGTTTGCATGTGCGTGCGTGTGTTGTTGTGCCTGTATGTGTGTGTGTGTGTGTGTGTGTGTGTGTATGTATGCGTGTGTGTGCATTTGTGTGTGTGTGTGTGTGTATATGTGCGTGTGCGTGTGTGTGTGTGTGCACGTGTGTGTTACTCCTGTGTCTCTTAGTCAGAGTGGCAGCTCTCAGTACTGGACAAGCAAGGAAAGCAGACAGGAGTGCTCGTCTTCACAGGAGAAATGAAAGGGTAGGCGTTGCCATGGGTTGTCATGGGAACGGCACGAGTGGGGAGAGACACCGTGTTCAAATTGCTGCTCAAACCCATGTGTGGAAGACTGAACCAACACGAGGAAGGCGAATAATGTAGCTCACAAAAAAAATAATAATAGTTTTTAGTGCAGTGTGAGATCGCTATATACTGTGTACATATAGATTAAAAAAAGTTAAACACACAGGCAGTTCTGGGATCATTTTTGTTTTCTGACTATTTTTAAGACGAGAAAGGAAGAGAGGGAATAGCAACGTGTCTCCACTTTTCTTGGGTTTCCTTAACCATGGTTTCCCTCCTTATCTTTCGCAAGTGGCTTCCAGTTCTGTATGGTATGTGAAAGGAGAGATCGTTCAAGTAGAAAAAAATCAAGAAAGAAAGCTGCTTTGTCTGCATAGGAAATGGCCTCTTAGGATTCATGAGATTGCAAACGTTGGTTCCCTTCGGTATTTCTGTAATTTAATTACCAACGGGGAACGGAACGGATTGAATGGCCTACTGGAGTTCATCATGGGCAGGTACCTCTGAGAGGACCGTGAGTTTGTTGTCCCTCGTTCTGTGAACTGATTAAGTGATTCTGTCATTCTGAAATCTCGAAAATTCTGAGTGTCATACATGAAGGTTTATGAGATTCTCAAGAATGTATTGTGTAATACATTCATGTTCTCTGGCATGGATGTTGAACGGAAAAAAAAGGATGCATCCTCTTTTCAGATGTTTTATGCAGACCGGTCCCCTTCACTGTACCTTTGTGTGTGACACTCAAAAACAGCAGGCATTCCAGAATTCCCAGAGTTGTATTATCATTGTGCCAAAGCCTCATGTGTAATAGATGTTTTTTTTAATGGTTGTTGTTAGTTAGAATAACAAACAGGACGCGGGCTGGCGAGGTCTCGAGTGACGCTGTTAGTCTGACGCGTGTAACTGTTTGACCTGTGGAGGGCTGTTTGACCCGTGGTCAATATGTGCAGTATCCACGCTGAGCACTCCTTTAGAGGAGTAGGGTCTTCTGTTCTAATTGTGAAAAAGAATTCTGCACACTCGTGCTGTCTACATGTCTTTGTAACGGTGTTAAGATAAATAGATTAAAAAAAAGATGGGTGACTACGATATATATGGGCTGATTGGGTTTACAAGATGTCCCGGTTTATTAATTTATTTAATTTTATTTATTTATTTTTTTACTGTTAAATGAGATTGCAAATTCAAGGATGCAGATAGACCCCATACATATTGCAAGTGGGTACCCACTAAAAAGACAATGAAGGAAGTCAAGAGCATTTCACTAATTCAAAAAAAAATTAGAATTCTACTTTCTATAATCTGTGGTACCATTCTTAGTTTCTGGGACGGGAGGCCAAACACCTCTTATTTAACCCTTTGAAGAGTAGGTTTTTTTTTTTCTTTTTCAAAATTCTAAGTCAGTGTTCTTGATCTCCATTGCTTATATTTACCAGTAGTAACTGTTACATCACCATTAGTATGTTTGTTGAGAACATACTAATCGCATATTTGTGATGCTACACCTCAAAGGGTTAATTTATGTTTCCGCATAGCAACAACATGAGAACTGCTCGTATCGCGGTCATGCCGAGCAAAGGCGATAAGTAAGAAGAACTCAGGGCTTTGAAAAACATAAAAACAAATGTGCTTTGGTTTTATTTGGGCCTGGAAGTACTGAACTGAACATACCCTTTGCGGTACTGTTTCTGAACAGCAATTTCTCTGTGGATGTTGGTAATGAAAAAGTGTTCTTGTATCTGCAGAACAGTTTGTGTTCATTTCTGCTTTCATTCTGAAGGTCCACTTCATCACAGTCCCTTAAAAACTGTTGCACTAACCATATTGTAAACATACCTGGGACAGCTCTACACAACCCAGATCCTGGAGTGCCTGAGATGCTTCAGGTTTTTGCTCCATCGGAGCTTGATTGGTGGATTATTAAGAGTCTGAGCCTGAAGAACCCAATTCTGATTGGTTAAAAGCGGAGTGCCTCCATCACATGCCCATTTGTGTCCAGTACCTGATAATTAATGCAGTTATGTAGTCAGTGTTTTGGATGGAGCAAAAACCAACACAGCATCATGGCCAGGCTTCCCGACCCCCCGACTTTGGACGTTTGCATGGTACCTTCTCCCCCGGTGGACATTTTAGAGCATTATTTTTGTATTTTTTATTGTATTTTGTGTTCTTTGACGCTGCACAGATTTAAACATGAGTAAATGTAGCATGGTCCAAAAACTGGAAATGTATTTGCACATCACGTTTCAGCCGATGCTGCTGCCAGCACAGGTCTGTCGGGAACATTGCGTAACTCGGGCATTCCTTTCCTTGGTGATCACTTGTGCCAAATGTCCCGGTGCAGTATTTTTGGCAGCTCTGGTTTAAAAAAAAAAAAAAAAAAACAAAACAAGGCCACACAAGGCAGCGAAGGACAGAATAGCCCACATGTCACCAAATGGAGTGAAGTCTAAGCAAACATGCACTGTCAGTGTCAGCTTCCCATTTTTTGATCAATGACAGGAACGCGTCATACCTGAAAATGACCACATTGAATTGCACGTTTGCTATTTGTTCCAGCCAGTGGCATGCATTAAAAAAAAAAAAAAAAAGAGTGAGAGAGAGAATCTTAGAGGTTTGTGGTTATTTACGAGTGTCTGCAATGGTGTGTTTGCGATCTTGCTTCAGCAACAGTCCCGTTCTAGCAGCAGTGTTGCTCTCTTACTTCACAGGCATATGACACACTCAACAGTCGCACGTATACACAATATTTCATTACTGTGGCGTATTTGCACTGATATTGTTTTAAAAAAAAGTCTTCATTTGTAGAAGCTTTACCAGAGGATGCAGCAAAGATTGAGGCCGGAGCAAATAGGATGAACTACTGTTAAAGCAAAAGGTAGATGTGTGTGCAGAAAATGACCCACTGAACGTTTTGCAAAACGGTGTGTGGGTGGATCATGTCACACTCTTAAATCCCTCTCTCGTTGCGCTCTCTGTGAAATGCTTTGTGACGCTCTGCGTTCTGAATGCTCCCCAGATCTTCACTGAGATGCTTCAGTGGGAACCCAGAAAGCTGTCAGCCTCACCTGGCTTCCATTGTAAGGTAAAGAGTTTTCCTGACCACGCAATTATGTGTTGCAGAGAATAAGTAAGCTGAGATTTCTTAACTCTGATTTATTTTTGCACACACACACACACAGACACACACACGCACACGCACCCACACACACACAAGGTGACTGCCGCGTCTCTATTAATAACTTTCTCCCAGCCGTCATTGTCTTCCAAATGTCGCAGTATCCCCCCTCAAACCTGCTTCCTCCTGCATCACTCTATAGGGCTCACATTAAATCTAAACAAGGAAACACCAGCAGCCCACGCACTCCTCACCCGTTGCTGTAGAAATATGTGTGTGTGTGTATATGTGTGTGTGTGTGTGCGTGCATATGTGTGTGGTGTGGGAGGGCAGGGGAGGACAGTGAGGAGTTACTCCTGCGCAGGACGTGCAGTTTGATCAATCCTGGGCCATTGCTTGTGTCATTTTGGCCAGTGAAACATAGCACTTATGCTTTCAGGGTTTGATGGAATGCCAGTCAAGGTTCTGTTTCTTGGATCAGGTCCTATCAATCCCATTTAGCGGTCTCTTGTTACTTGTTACTGTCTCACATTGTATATGCATGTAAGCACCACGCTGTAGGACGTGGAAGCATCCTGTAGGACCGTACAGTCTTGTCCATAGGTTGGTGTGTACAACATCCCACATGCATAATTTTACTTTATTTTTTAAGTTCCCTACAACACCAGAAGCCCAAACAACTTGAACTGTAGCAACGCAAGACTCAGCCATTAGAGTGCACTTAAACGGTGAGCAGGCCAGCTTCACACGTTGAAGTGCGCCCTCTCATCTTGTGAGAGTGCACTACAGTAATGGCCAAATCCTGGTCCCTTTGTTAAAGCTCGGCGAGGAAACCACATATGCTGTCTGAGTTCCTGGGTGGGCAGACAGGTAGACTGGCTGCAAGCCGCAAAGGTTTCTCATTCCATCAGGTCAGGCTGTTGGACCACTTTCCTAATGTGCTTTATTATTTTACTACGTTCTGTGGTGGTTCACGGTCCATCAAATACGACATACCGGGTCACCCAGGCCACTGGACGAGCTGAACTAAAAGCAGTACAATTGTAGCACTGTCTTAGTGTGTGACACCTCTGTAAGTGAGGTCACAGACGTTTTTGTAAAGGCTTCTGTATATGGCCGTGCGTGAAGCCTTTAGAAAAATGCTGTGACCTCATACAGCCAAGACAAGAGGACAGGCGAGTCCCAGAAAGGTTAGAAAATAGAATTTGAGATTGTGTTCTTTCAGGCGAGCGCAGAATTTGTACTGCTGAAAAATCAATTAGAATGATATACTAAATACTCATCATTTGCACTGCTGCTTTTGCAACGGGAACTGATAGCCTTCATTTGTTGTTTTAGGAATGGTCCTGAAGTATTAAACTGAAAACTCCATCTTGTTCAGAGTTGTTTGAAGAGTTGTTTGAAGAGTGACAGCTGGTTAGGTCACCGATCACACCTGTGAATTAGCTGTAGACGTCTGCTCTGTGCACCTGGTACTCTGCCCAAACAAGTTTGATCAAGGCTTCATACGGACGGGTTTCTGCCCAATATCCGTGCTGTCGGAAATAGTTAAGAACTTTCTAGTGATTTTATTCTATGAAAATAATGTATGGAAATTGGCAAAAGAAAAAGAATAATTAAATATTATCACGGCCAAGCACTCGACCTGGCAGATGTATATCTGAGCTGCATATAAGAATGGCTTGCATTTCCTATCCAGGCATCTGCAATGGCATTGCTTGTGAGACTCGCAGGGACTTTTAGTTCTCCTCCAATCTCTGAATAAATGTATTGGAAAAGATCACCTGCATAACAGGTTGGGGCTCAGTTGTGCCAGAGGCTTTGGAAAACAAATTTCTGAGGGATATATAAAAGTATAGGGGGCTCATATGATATCCCACTGACAGGAGTGAGGAATGCGAGCTGCAGCCCCCCCCCCTTCCAACACCATCAACACTAGTGGCAGGTAAGGAGCTTTGCATGAAAAGAAATAGGGAGAGGGTTTTAGGGGTGGGAACAGAGTTTACAGTAGGTATATGCTTTTATGAAGATGACATGCTTCTTAAGGGAGCCTAAATGAAGAATGTCTTCACCAATAGGAGACTGAGTCATGCACAGCTCTGTGGACCTCTTTCATCATGGTCTCTAGCACTTCACTGCAAACTCAACAGCAACCAGATTGGTTCCAGCTACATGAAAACCATACCTTTCATTCACAGTGTCAACTTAATTTAAAAATAAATAAAACTCTTGCATCTAGGTTGCAATTTCAGACGCATGGAAAAAAATACCAGTTTTGATATACATGCTCAGGTTGAAAGCGAAGGTGAAGTGGGATTGCCACAGCCAGGCATGAGCACTCAGTAGCAGGGCTTTGATAAGAGGTAAAGCC
This sequence comes from Anguilla rostrata, assembly GCF_018555375.3. Lineage (NCBI taxonomy): Eukaryota > Metazoa > Chordata > Actinopteri > Anguilliformes > Anguillidae > Anguilla > Anguilla rostrata. The sequence continues at coordinate 62,957,812 of NC_057934.1, forward strand.
TCTCGTGTTGCTCATCGGCAGCTTCACGAATCCGAACTCTACACCGCATGGTTCTCAGGCTCAGAAAGCCCAAGGGAATCTAGTTCCACATTAGCTGCTGGTTTAAAAGTGTGGTCATCATACACAGTGAGATTGACAGCTGCCTGTGTCCCGCGATGGACCACACTTGGGGATGACTCATAAGGTCACGGGTGGGGTTACGTCTCATGTATTCTTAGAACAGATTTTAAATAACGTCGCAGTCCTAACAATTCCCTTTTCTCATGGATTTTATAGCCATAATTATTTTACCTTATCAGTTAACCTCCGAGTGGCAAAAATGTTGATATTAATTTTGTTCCGGGTCAAAGGTCACGTATGTAGGGGGCATTTCTCCTTTCTCATCTCAAGGAGTTCATTCCCTTTGGCTTTGTAGTTTATGGAAATGAACAGAGTATGAATGAATAAAGCACACCTAGAAACCAGAATCCATCCCCTTCTCTTCCTGCTTACAGTATAAAAAATAAAATGAGTACAAAGTAGAACACAAGAACACTTTTCCCATTTTTTGAAATGCAGTACAGTCCTCACATTTGTTTGTATATCTATTATGAGGCAGAGAAATAAGAAGAAAAAGGCATAGACATAGCCCAAATTTTAGGCTTACCAAAATCAACGGTTTGGAACATCATTAAGAAGAAAGAAAGCACTGGTGAGCTCGGTAATTGCAAAGGGCCTGGTAGGGCAAGGAAGACCTCTACAGTTTATGACCAGAGAATTCTCACCATAATGACTTCACGAATATAAATGCAGAGGCTGCACTGCAGGATTCAAACCAGTAGTTAGCCACAAAAACAGGATGGCCAGGTTACACTTTGCTAATAGCCCTCAAAACAAGCAGAAGTGGAAGACTGCTGCTGTACAGCCCTGACAGAGCATCACCGAAGAAGATACTCTTTTGATGTCTATTGGTCACAAACTTCAAACAGTCAGGACAAAATATGACTCCTTTCATTTATGTAATTTCTAAATAATCAAATCAAAAGTTATAAAATAATACCTTTTAATAGAAGCAGAGAATCTAAATGTTAACCACATGTGAATCTTTTGATTACAAATCTAAAACTGTGGGGTATGGAGCCAAATCAAGAAAAAATATGCCTTTGTCTGGAACTTTGTGGAGCTCACTGAATGTTAGGTTTGCAGACCTTTAAATCTTGAAATTGAGAACCCTTCGCACGTACAAGCACAAATGCGGGATTCATTTATTTTGTTTGGTAGTTTCATTCTATACTGAGATGAATACGCATCTTCTCAGCTTTTTTAAAACCAGTGCTTCGACAAGCATGTTACTCTTGATCAAGTGCACAAAAAAGCAGAATGAGTATTTATAGTCACCGAAGATACTATATGGTTCTTTGAACAATACATGAGGACTTGGTGATTTAAGACTTGGTGACTGATGAAACTCTAAATGAAGTCATAGTGTGCTTCACATAAACCACACAAAGTTTCTGCACTACACTATCACTGATTCTCATCTCAGTCAGACATGCATGCTTCATCCTTATATCCTCTCCCTGAAGTTTGGCATTTATCAGTTGGATACCAAACCACAAACCTTAAATATTTCACTATTCGCAAACCCAAAAATTAAATTTGCTTTCCTGGTTACCTGTATTAATTCAGCACAAATTCACCCACTACAAGTTTCTGGTTGAACAACAGGTAACGCAGGGTAGATATTTTCACTTTTAAATTGTCTAAATACGCTATGCTATGCACCAGCTTGCTAACGCTACCAGTGTCGGAGCGAACGTTCGGTCGCGCTGCGCGTGCCTCTCGTGGCTGCCGTCAGCTTGCTAACGCTACCAGTGTCGGAGCGAACGTTCGGTCGCGCTGCGCGTGCCTCTCGTGGCTGCCGTCAGCTTGCTAACACCAGGTCCGTTTATTTGTCAGTTGCGAAGACAAGTGTGACGGGGCACGGCCATTGTGGTGGGTGTAATGAAGCGAGACCCAGACTAGCCTACATCGCGCGGTCTGTGTAATTGCATGTATGGATGTAGGCGATAAAAAAGAGCAACCGCTGCCTAATTAAGGAGCCCTCCTACTTTTTTTTTTATTTTTTATTTTTTATTATTGTATGTCAAATAAGCAGCCGGTTAGCGAAAGATTACCAAGTACACAGCGATAATGAAAATCCCATCTGTGACTGAATTATTTGATGTAGAATGGAGGGCTCAGATAGAAAAGGAATTGCCCTGTAATAGTTGTGATTGGATATCAAAAGCTCTACCATCTATTTATTTTTAGAGAGCATTCCTGGGATTGGAGGTATTGGTGAATTAAATTTCCTGTATAGTTTATCCATTTTAATTACAATGCTAGTGATCTTGAGTGATCTCCAGAAAAGGCTATGTTTGGGAGAAACTCCTTTTTCCTTTTTTAGTACCAGTCAGCTTATTCATCTCACCTGAAAATTGAACAGAACAGGTGTAATAAACAATGGTCTCTGTTGGCTATCAAACCCTCTGAAATTGATGCTCAGTATTTTTCACTGGGCAAGTCTCAAGCACAGACAGGGACATGGTAGAAGGCTTGCGGTTGGCTCTACCATTGCAAAGTTATTGTTGAAATTGAATAAAAGCAAACGCCTTAGAGGTTTAAGTTCACTGGGAAGTGGAAACGTGTGTGTATTTTTCTAGCAATAATACCAAAGCAAATAACCCAAGATGAGAACGAAACTGTTCATTACCGATTTTTTTTTACAAAACGTTGCGAAGTGGCTGCCGTTTGGTCTGGCACGTACTGTAGCTTGAAAAAAATGTGTGACTGTACACCGGCTTCCCACGTGAATTTTATCACTCTGTGGATGCACTGTAACGCTTTGATTTCTTTACAGTCGCGTCTAATTCTCTCGTTGCCGTGGCATTTGGCGGTTTGGAGTACCGCTGTGGTAAGTTTATGGAACTGGGTTCCTGGCTGACTTCTCACTGTACGTATGAAGTATAGCCCGGACTGTTTCGGTAGCAAACCAGCATGTATAAATGGCAACTATATCACCTATAAGTCACCTTGCATATGAGTAGCCCTTGAGCAAGTAAATAACACCAAGTCCTGTATTTAATTAATATTTGTTCTAAACTTTGCCTTACAAGTAAAAGAAAACTTGCCAAGTTTGGTGAGGTAGTTTTAGTTAATACGACACTTGAGCAATAACTGGAAAGGAACAATGAGAAGCATTTAATTGTTAGTTGCAGTTAAGGACAAATGTTCTTTGAATCCTAGCCTAAGCCTTTTATGTTTATAATAATACTCCCTATTACGCTCTATTGTCCCTGTTCAGTAATGGGTTGAATGCACACAGGAGGAGAAAACAGACCTAAAATGAAAATTGAGGGCTGTATTTTGCCACCTGCTTCCGTTGCTCAGAAAGAGAGCGCTGTCTGCATTTATAGCACAGTCACACTTGAGAGGTTTGAGATTGCAGTGTCACTATGCTGTGAGTGTGTACCACCTGCAGCTCCCCACCACACACACATACAGATACACACACACACATGCACACACACACGCATACACACACACACACACACATGCATGCACACACAAACACACATGCATACACACACACAAGCACACACACAAACACAAATGCACACAGACACACATACACACGCATGCAAACACACACACACACACACAGACTCATACTTGGCTGCTGTACAGTTCTGCTGTAATACCATTTTTGTTTCGATGGTTTGAATCCATTGTCACAGCCTTTAGAAAACAGATCTTGCCTGTGTCATGTCCCCATCATCCCAGCACCTCAGCCCAGCTGAGTAGCTGGAAGAAACCAAATTAGCTAACAAAGCATCAACTGATGACCACCGTGTCACCTGCACATAAATGTATGCATTTTTAAATGCAGAATATAATTAGAGCAAAGGGGGAAATAATTAGCACTATGAAAGGGAAATCATGGTTATATTTCTTTGTATCCTACCCAGTATACGAAGTGACCAGATGCTGGTGGAGTCCCTTTATATCCTCCACTGGCTGGACCACCCAAGCATCTGCCATCAATGTCACAAAGATATGCATTCTACTTAATTAGCAAGAGCAACATCTGCTGATGTAAATGAGGGTGCTGTAAATCTACAGGGGTGAAAGAGAGAAGGGGGGAGCAGAAGCTGAAGGGCTGAAGGGTGAGGAATGTCTTTGGGCCTCCGCTAGGGTGAATCTGAATCTATGCGACTCAGGGCCAGGACCACACGCCCCGCCACTGCTCGACAGAATCGAACAGCACCCCCCCCCCCCGACCCCCTTCCCACCCCATCCCCACCTTTCCCAGTTCTGGCCACCCTGATACAGTCCCAGAGTGTGTGCACTACATCCTCACGCACTGCCTCACCATCTTCTCCCCTACGCAGACATAACGTTCTGCCTCAGTGGAATTGGCTCGTTCTTTTTAACGGAGATGTGTTTATTCATGTTTATCTCATTCGTATTATTCAGTTCGACGGCCATCGAGGGGCAGGCAATTCTCAGAGGGCCATTGCCGAAGAACTGCAGGAGGTGCTTAAAAGAACAGCTGCAGGGTTATTGATTCACGTCTGCGTTTTGCGCTGCAGTACGTGGAAGATGTGCGGAGCGATGTTTCGCCTTGATCGAAGCACTGGCTAATGTCAAAATCATTCTGGAGAATTCAAACAAATTATTACTCAGAAAGGCCTCCGGTTAAAAACCAAACTGCACTGTAGTAGCTATGAGTAGCGGAAACAATGGGTTTGGCATTTTCAGACCTGGCTCCTAAAATAAACAAACAAACAAACAAAACTGTAAAATGTCTCTACAATATATGTGGTGCTGAGTTTCTGTGATGCATTTCCAGTCATGGAATAATTGTAGTCAAAAGGGGGTGTTGCACCAAACAGCATAACAACCTCATCATTTTATCTGTGTGAGCTGCACTTACTGTCAGTGCATCCAGGTGTGTTTTTTTTTTAACCACTGATTGCCCTTTGGTGCTTTAAAGCCAATTGTCTTAACAATGGATGACAAACATAACGTAGACATCACCACAGACAATGGGCCCCATATCCTGCATGGTGACAGTAATGGATGTGATCAATAACAAACATTTAATTAAGGACCATTCTAGCTCTCATTGGCTCTTGTACAGGCCAGTACAGTGTATATTTTGGATTGTACATATAAATCGCTTCAAGGTTAACAAAAATGTATACTTTGTCAGGACTCGTGGGGGGTACGGACTCAAAAGCAGAGGGACAAAACTCACAACTCCAAAATGGGAGGGGAACAAAAGACTTTACTAACAAAAAAGGCAAACAAGCAGGGAACAGAAAAGGCCACGATGGGCAAAAACACAAACTCAAAAAATATCTAATAAAACAGAAAACAAGAGGAACTCAAAAACACGGGCAGGGCAGAACACAGGCAGGCAGAGCACAAGGGCAGGTACAAATGGTCTAAGCAAACATACGTAGGAAACAAACACAAGGAACCAGCACCCGAGTCAAGGGAACAAAGAACTTAAATAGACAGGGTGTAACAACAAACAGGTGAACTCAAAAAACAATCAAACCAGAAAAGGAGGGGATAACAAGACACAGGTGGGAACAATGATAGAATAACGAGACAAACAATAATACAATTAACAGGGGGGAGCAGGTCACAAAACAGAAGTGCCGCCATCTGGCGGCCCAACAAGGGAAACACAGACAGGAAAACACAGAACCATGACATACTTTCTCAAAAACCTGAAATGAATTCAACATTCATTTGGATATTCTGCATATCTCGGCAACTGTACTGCTGTTGATGATTTATAGAATAGTCCTATGACTTCACATTAAAACCTTAAAATTCTGATGCTGGCTAATCAAAATTCTGCCATGCCTTCTGCAATTACCCAGTGCTACAGCTCTGTAATAGAGGGCTAATGCTTGTGTAGAAACTCAATTTGCAATGGCTTTTGGGTTCAAGGAGCAGCACAGAGCGGATCTTTTGAGTGTGTGTGTGCACGCGCGTGCGTGCATGCATTCGTGCGCGCGTGTGTGCTTGTGTGTGGTGTTTGTGTGTAAGTGTGTGTGTTTGTGTGTAAGTGAGTGTGTGCGTGTGTGTGTTTAAACCAGCAGCACGTATTTCCAATCCAGAAAATATATTTGCTCTGTCTTCTGCCTTCATTCAGACACTTTGTATTGAACCGGCAGGAAGTCTGGAGCAATTCTGAACACAATTTACCAGCACAGAAAAACGGAGTCCTCACATTGGCTTACTGAATGTGCAGGACTGCTAAATCATTTATCTTAGACCTTTGGCCTTTGCAGCACTTTTCTTCTTTTGTTCGACAGCACATCGTAATTCAATACCCTGGGAAAAGGAAACCCCTTGAATATGTGTAATGTATAATTAAATATACCCACAATACCCTGGAGTTCACAAAGCCCTGCTTCTCACTTCTGACCAAACATAGGGAGACAAGTGGGAATGCATGAAAGATTACTGTGAGGCTAAACTTGGCTGAATTGTGGCCACTGCTGTTTAGCGCTATGTGAAAACCTTTCTACACCACGTGGGTTTATGCCAGTTTCATTGTTTGCTGTCAAGCACGGAATCACTGACCAAAACACCCTGGTTACAGATTCACATTCCATTAATGCGATTCAAAAAAGAGCATTACCTCAGCATTGCTATTATAATATAATATCTGGAGTCTTTTTTTGTTTGTTTGTTTTGGACAAACGTGGAACAAAACTGTTTAGCTTCTGTTCAAAAATTCTGCCCAGGGTCTCGTCTGCATGTGAGCACTTACTGTATGGTATTGTGAGGTGAGACTGCCAAGCGCATTATTTTTCACTATAATATTGACATAGGCCTGCAAAATGTAGAATATGCAGATCTATCCCTTACAAAAAACCACATGTGCAATTTGTCTTGTCAATGTAGATAACTACCAACCCTGTTTTTACGAAAACAATCAGTTAATGAGAACATGTGTACTCCGCATGCAACTGAACAATAAGTGGAACAAGAGATACCGAGCTGTTGGCAGACCTTTGTGGGATCTTGATTAAAAAATAATATATATATTATTATTATTATTATTATTATTATTATTATTATTATTATATAATAATAATATAATAATAATAATAATAATAATAAAAGAGAAAATTGAAAATAAACCAGAGCTAGACTGCAGGTGTCCAACTGGGGTTTCTATGATTCTTCTATGATTATTCTATGATTCTATGATATGCCCTCAGCAGGGGAATTAGGAGTCCAGTCTCAGACAACTGTGGGGAGAAGAAGCAGATTTCTCCCAATAATTGCAAATAGTTTCTATTCCAATCATTTTCATTTTATATGATTGCCATTCCAGTAATTCTTATTTTAATTGTTTCTGTTTCAGTATTGGCCATTTCAATCACTATGTTCCATCCATCCATTAGCTGTACCTGCTTATTCCTGGGCAGGGTCGTAGGGAGTGCAGTATCTTCAGCGTGCATTGGACGGGAGGCAGGACAGGACCCTGGACAGGCTGTCTATCTATCGCAGGGCACACACACACACCATTCACTCACCATTCACTCGCACACTCATATCTATGGGCAATTTAGAGTCTTCAATGAGTCGACCTGCATGTCTTTGGTCTGTGGGAGGAAACCAGAGTACAGGAAGGAAACCCCTGCGGGCACGGGGAGAACATGCTATTTGAATTATAATAATTCCAGTTTCTTTAATTTCAGTAATGTCTCAAGTGAGAAAGCAACCACCACAAAAGCTACAACAGAGGTTTCCATTCATTCTGTGAACTAAGGCACAGCCCCCGGGTGGAATTCAGTTCCACTGAATTCAGTTTGATACGTGACCCCCCCCCCCCACCCTCGCAATCTGCTGGGTAAACAATCGCAGTGTCTGGGCAGATTATTGCCTCGGATATGAGGTGATGGTCAAAACCAGTCTGGTGGTTTCCTTGTGGCCTAGCGTCAGGTAGAGCCACTGTTTGAGTCACCGACAATGAGAACACAACCGAGCCCCATTTGACGAGTGCACTATTCTCCTTTAGGTAATGAAACGGGAAAAGGGAAAACAAATGAGTTAACCCTGGCTGAAAATGTTTGAAAGCCAGGCTAAAAGTAAGTCCTTCCAGCAGGCGTGACTTGACATCCCGACACCCCGACTTGACTTCATGTCTTGACACCCCGTGTCTGTGTCCACACACGTCTGTCTGCCGAAACGCAGCATCTTTAGAGGAGACCTGATGAAGGCAACGGGCAGAAGCTGGGCTGAGTACAATCAACCAGTGCGTTGACTCCACCACCTCTCACAGAGTCATGCCCTTTAAGAACTTACTGCTCATGCATAAAGTGGGGGTGGGGGTGGGGGAGCTGTTTTTTTCTTTTTTTAGGTTTGACCCTCACTGGATTGGCATAGATAAAAAGCTTATTCCATTGGAGCAGGCGGTTAGGTAAGTACTGTATGGGGCTCTGCCCATGAGCCGGAATCTAAACGGCCTGTTATTTCGTGCTTTTTCAGAAAGTGCCTTGAGCTGTGTCCAGCAGAGCTTGACTGCAGGAGTCTGGTTGAATACTCCCCCCCAGGCACACCTGACAGTGATGCTTGAAATGGCTCACTGCTGTTCTCCAGAAAAGATGGGCCCATGGAAACAGGCCTGCCACTATGGGACAGATAGCTAAGAGGACTGGTTTTGTTTTAAAGGTATGGAGAATGCCTCGTGAATCAAAGGTAATCTAACGCACGGTTACTGTGCCCAGGAATAATGGAAGTATGGCCTTTCAGGAGCAACCCAACACACACACACACATACACACATATATACATATGTATATGTGTGTATATGGAGATTTAGATTTTTTGTTTTAACACCTGATCGTTCCACTTTGCGCAAGGAAGATGAGGAAGATGATGATTGGTATGACAATAATGACAGTGATGATGAGGAGGAGGAGGAGGAGGAAATAATGAGATTAGTAAATAAATAGTACAAAATACAATTCCAGAAGTAAATACACTTCTTGATCTGTGGATACCTGACGGGTGAAAAAAAAGTGCTCAAATCAGCCTTGTGATTTATGCACAGCTGTAAAGCCTCCTCCTGCTGGCTTCACCCTCGACTGGGTCACACTCCAGCAGTAGGAAATACGCTGCAGAGCTGTACTCCAATTTGCACTCATGCTGGATGCCGATTATTTTTCTAATACTTCTCATTTCCTTTCTTCATATGATTTGCTTGGCAAAATCAAAGCTGACACTCTTCTGCATCGCTCTACTGAGCTGAACAGCATACAGACAGCAGGACAGTATGAAGTATTCAAAGGAAACACTGATTATTTGACCTTTTATCTCGGTGCAAATTTTACACTCCAGTGTTCCGGTAGTACAGGTGTAAATACTTTACATTTGTGATTGTGATGTTGACACTGTGCCCCTTAAGTGGACCGGTTTGTTGTGGCTGTTCATTTTCACAACCTTCTCTTAAAGCAGTGTTTAAAAATGTAACAAATAATTCTCACTTAGAGCCATTCCTGAGGTGAATACACGTATAAAATGCGCTTCTTGAGTTTCCCCGGTGGCTGCGTTCAGATTTAAAGGTCATGGCTGTCTGTAAGGGTAATGAGAAACGGAGCCAGGTACATTGTTTGGTACGCAATGGCGCGCATGATAATCTGCCAAATGTCACAATGAACTCTCTCCGTGCGAAAAGTAAGCACTGGTAATGCCATGCAAATTAGTTTCGATCTCCGAGTGACCGTTCAGCATTCAATTGGATAGATTTTTTTTTTTTTTTGGACTGGCTTCTTAAAGAAATATTCAACTGCGTGCATCAGACCCTGGTTAGCGATGCGTTCCACCGGACCGTCGTCTGGGGGCCTGCGAATCCAACGACAGAGACGAGGCGCGTGCCAATCTCGCGCTGTGGCTGGCCGGCCGGCCCCCAACCCCCCGCCAGTGTCCACCAGCGCCCAGCAGCCAGCGGGGACCGGCGCGCTTCGGCTAAGCCAGCTCGTTTTACAAACCGCTCGGCCCCAGTCCTCTGACGAGGCAACCACAGACAGTAATTACGTCCGCGGGACCCGCGCGGATCCCGGCACCGGGCCGACCCCGAAAAACACCTCCACGGGCGCAATTACGGGCCGCCCCCTCGCTAATGCAGGTTAGCGCTTCGTCCGCCGTTCGCGAGTCGCAAATTGCAAAAGGAGGCGTCGGCGGTAATTAACGCGGATGCCGCCGTCGCCGTCTGATGCTCCCGGACCGGGCCATCCGCTGCCGGTAATTAAATGTTAACGCGGGGATGATTGCCGTCACTCGCCACTTGAACCCTGTCGCCGTCCCGATTGCCTCGCGAAAATAAATAAATAAATAAAAATAAGAAAAAAGTGCGGGGCGGAGTTGACCGGCCCACGTCACTTCCTCCGTTAATAAAAACATCAGTGCCCGTGTCTCGGAAACGGCCTGGATAACAGGCGGCACTAATTGCACATGTCACGTGTGGGCAACGCCGTTTGCTTCCTATTGGTGATAGAATGTAGAATAGGGTAAGAGTGGGAAAAGTAGTGCTTTAGATATATGTATTAACAAGACCAGGTCAAAACCTAGTCTATGGCTGGACCGGCTGACCAATGGTGTAACTTCATAACTCGGCCGACCAATGGTGTAACGTCATCACTCAGTCACTCAGTCACAGGCATTCGCATTTGTAGGGCTGGCCCCGCTGTTGCGGTCCAGCCAAGAATGTGCATCATTTCCTGTAAACTGTGAAATGATCACATGATCGCCACAACTCTCCGAAGGCTGTCATAATTCTATAAGTTACATGAGGGTGCAGGTCAGTAAAAAGAAAGAGAAATTGAAATTTAACTGAAAACAATTAAGTCAGTCACTGAATCATTTGTGCCAATCAAAACACTACTCTGTACAGCAAAATAGTGTCCCTCATGGTAGTTTTCCGTGTATCCTAGAGAGCTGTTGGAGATTAAATACATTATATTACATTTATTTGGCAGATGCATTTATCCAAAGCGATAAGTGCATACTGAAGGTCCTTGGAACAACTACAAAACAGAGGTCCGACAAGGTACAATACTCATTATGTAACAGTTATTCATAGCCATGAACACAATAAGTCCAGTTCATGCAGTAAACATTACTCTCTGACCTAACCTATGGTAAGTCAAACTAGGAGGCATGACAAGCTACAACATCAAGACAATGGTAACATAAGTGCTGGATGGAGGTACATGTAACATGAATGTGGCACAGAAGGTACATGTGTAACATATACCAGTGAGGGGGTCCTGATGTTGCCCAGCAAATGACACTAAACAGCAAGCTCAGGGTCTGCCATAGTCACCAGCAAATGAATGCCACTGCTTTGGCAGCGAGAGCGTATGACAGATGATTCCGAATAAACAATCCTGCTAGGTCAAGCCGCAAAGCTGAAATGTCAAGTCGTTACAAACTCAACAGCAGGTTGGATTAAAAACTGAGACAAGACATATTAACTTCTACTCCCCGCCCAGACTGCATGAGACAGATGTGGATTAGGAACAAAATGAAAATGATGCAAAGGTTTTAAAAGCCCTTCCTGGCTCCTGACTTGTTGTGACGAATGGCTGCTGAAATAATAGCCATCATAATTTGGATATTCAGCCCTTTGGGAGTTTACACGATCCTCCAGAGCTGATAAAATCCCTGGCTGCCAGCTTGTGCTCAGAATTTCCTGGCAGTAATTCCAGTCACCAGTACTTTTTTTTTTTGCATGTCTGGAACTAGCGTACGGAGGGTTAACTCGTTTGAAATAACTCCTTCCACAGCCCAAGAAGAAAAAACACATATATTTTAAAAATGGAACTAGCCGGTCCTACATTATTAAGACTGAGGAAGTACTTACTGAAATGTATTTCAATAAATGTACCTCACATTACTGAGAGAGAGAGAGAGAGAGAGAGAGAGAGAGAGAAAACCATTGGCATCAGAAGCAGAGGGACAAGGTCAGATAAAACAGGATATAAATGCTGAATTATTTATATTCTATAAATATAGATGGATAAAACTGTTCTTTTTATGTCATGTCCTTCATATTGTGAAAGATTATTCTATGAAAGGTATCCAAGCTGCACATGTGCGTTGCTGCTACACAGTAAAATGCTTCAGTGTTAAATCAACTCTTAAAGAGTGCATATGGTCCCAATTATACTGTTGAGAGAGAGAGAGAGAGAGAGAGAGAGAGATTATGTTAATCATGTTAAAACAGGCAATAAGGCAATACATACGTATATCTGGATCTACCCCAGCCCAGCCCACTACACAAGGTAATGTATATTCTCTTCTCAATCTCTTTCTTTGTGAATCTTCTTTTCTTAATTATTGTTCAATGTTACATTCATTGTTTTACCTAATTTATACACATGACATGACATAACACGAGCTAACATACACAAATACCACACAAACACACTCACAAAGTTGTATTCAGTTTAAATGTTTATTTTATGTTTGTTATACTCATGCTTTGTTAATATATATCTATGTACGTCATGCCAATAAAGTTCATTTGAATTGAGAGAGAGAGATAGAATTAAATATTTTTATTTATTTATTTATTTAACCTTTATTTATGCAGTGAGGTTCGATTGAGATCAAGGTCTCTTTCTCAGTGGAGCCCAGCCACATTGAAGAAATGGGTAAATGCTCTTCAGGCAGCATGTGTGAAAAAGTATATTGGATTTTGCTGAACTGAACTGTATTATTATATTCCCTGTTCGATCTGAAACTCAGAAGCCATCAAGGCGGAAAGGGATCAAACCCATTTCCAATGATGACAAAGCACTTTTCAGAGCTAAGCTTCCTCCTCCTGCGCTCTCTACCTGACAAAGTTAGTCGTCATCCATCAAACGAGATGGGGGGAGAAAAAAGAGCTCGAGTCTCTTGTTTTCACTGATTGAGTAAATGTATTCATACCCTCGAGACAGACCAATCTCGACGGCGCAAGTGCGAGGTTAAAAGACTTGCGCGAGCTCTCCGCTAAAGCTGATTAGCCGTATCGTAGCACCGCACAGAGATCTGAAAGAGACAGCCTGTGATTACGTGGCTGCTTTAAACAGCAGAGATTTGCCCCTCTGCTCCTCCTCCTCCTCCTTCCTCCTCCTCCTCCTCGCGGTACCGCAGAACGTTCCCTTTCGCGGTCATCGACGGGTCCCCGCGCCCTCGAACGGGACCATTAGCGGCCACGCCGGGAGGACACTTTCGCGCGTTCGAGCAAACTGCATCCTTCCTAATTAAGTGGCCGATTAGACGGCGGTGATAGCGGCCGAAGCGTTCGCAGAAGTGCGGTTCCACCGCTGGCTCCCGCTAACATCCTGGACGCTTCTGCTAAGGGCTGAGTGTGGTAGAGGTGAGGACGCACTGGCTCTGCACAGATCGGGTTCATTAAGGTGGTGAGTTTAAAGGTTCAGGATGGCCAGAGGGGGATGCAGGCAAGGCTGGGAGTATCACCACCATCCAGAACCCCCCCCCCACACTTTGTGTTAGCTGGCACTACCCCCAGCTCTCTGCAGCCAGTGAACCCCAAGAGTGAACAGAGAGGAGAAATATTCAGGCTTGCTCCCTGGAGCCAAGTGGTTGGGTCAGACAACTGAACAGAGTACTTTGGCTGTAGGGGAGGGGGGACAGAGAAAGCAGAGCAAGCTAAGATTGGAAATTACTATGAAAGAGAGAAAGAGAGACAGAGTGAGAGAGAGAGAGATAGTGACAGAGAGAGAAAGGGAGAAAGAGACTCAGAATGAATCAGGTGGAAAAGAGCAATTAGCCCTTCTGCTGTCGTTCTTTCTCTCTAGAAAGGCCAGGGTACGGACATGTGGGTTTGGGGCCGGCCTGCTCACTCCACACCTTCCTGTACTGTGCTGAATCTCTGCCCTCCCTTCATGTATTAATCAAGCCACTGCCTCCCTGACCATCCCCCTCTTTCTCTTGTAATGTAATGTTTCATTAATCACCTTTAAATACAGTGTGTCACCACTTTCCATTTTTATCTGGTCTCTTCTTTAGATCTTTCCTTTTCTGGCTTTCTGTATGTACTGTGCGATATTTTAACTTTTGACCATCTAAAAATTCCAAGTGTTAGCTTTTTTTTTCTTTTAGAAAAGAAAAATTGCAAATGTAATTTTTGTTATTGCTTAACACTTGCTAAATTATTCCAAAAAAAAATGCCTGTTTTTAGATAATGTTTGTATTTCTTTATTATTATTATTATTATTATTATTATTATTATTATTATTATTATTATTATTATTATTTTAATTCTGTATTTCCTTAACATCATGGTGCAGAAAGTTATGTTTCCTGAGAATCAAATGATTGCGTTTTTGGGTTGCTATGACAACCGTTGTAGGGTGGTGGTGGAGGTGCAGAGATCACCCTAGCAACATCCATTCTTTAAATTAGACGCTCCTACAATGGTTTAAATTATAATGCTCCTACAGTGCATTTCCTGTGTTCTTTCCCACTCTCTTTCAAGCAGTTGGGCTCATTACCATAAAACAGCATGTGCCGCTGAAATCCACATTGCCATCATTAATCATGCGGCCTAGGTAGCAATGATGACATCACTGTGAGTAATGCAGAGCAGTGTTTAAATAGTGCGTACAATACGCTGGAGAGTACACACAGTAAAATCCATTTGCACACAAACAATCACAGCCACAGGAATGATGAACGCTCTTCCCCTTCCCCTTTAAAGAATGACATGGAAGCTTGCACGCTAATGTAAATGCTAGAGGATTCGTGTTTGTGTTTGAATTATGTGCAGTATAACGTCCTTCTCCAAGGACGGAGACGATTACAAGTGTTTGAAGAGGCAGGAGGTGGCAGGAGAACATAATTGTTCTTCGTCAAATGAAGTGTTGTGAGTGTTTGTGTTTATCGATATCCACTTTACTCCTCTCTTCCATGCCTCCCCCCTACCCACCACCCCACCCCGAGTCCCAAACCCCCACCCCCTCCTCATCTCTCTCTTCCACCTGGGTTTAGTTATTTTCCATCTCTCCTTCTTAATGAAAATCAAAAGCTCTCACGCTCTGACGAATCCTTGAGTTTAGGTTGTGATACAGCCTAAAGAATCAAAAATCTTTCAGAAAAAAACATGGTAATGTTTCTTCTTTTTTTCTTTAAAGCAGAGCAGTGCCGTTTCCCCTACTCATAGATTGGTCCGTACAGGAAGTCAGAAATGATCTTTGAGCACAGATAGCCCAGCGTGCTGTGAGGGGCGCCCGTGGACTTCCGTTTAAAAACCGCAAACTCTTACACGCTGCTTCTTTGACACTTCGCTCCCCTCGCCTTTCAAAAAAACACACTTCTTTCTGACGGTTACGATCCAAAACCTGCCCTGAAAGTGCAGTTCTCTCCGACTTCCCGGCCTCAGACTCTCACTTCCCCCTCACGACCTGCTCCTCTTCCTCAGTCTGAAGAGGCGGCCGTCCTCACTGCTGCCTGTGACAGGAGGCCATTCATCCTCATCTGCTGCTTCCCAGCAGTGGAATGGGCTTCCTGACTCCCCATAAAGCAAGGCTATTATCCTATTTGTCCTGTCACAACCCCAGCCCTCAGTTCCTTACTCGTCACATGGCTGCTCTCATCCAATCACACGCAGTTATTCGAGCGTCGTCTCCAGGCCCGGCGTGCGGCACTTTGCCGTTGCCCACAGCACCCAGTAAGCCATGCTGGACACTGAATATCGACACATGAGTGCCTTTTAAACTTTCAAGTCAATAGGAAGATGGACTCTCACAAGATACAAAAATTACCCACAATCCCCCTCCTCTTCCACCCCTACAAAATGAGCGATGCTGGAATGTGCATGGAGCATTGGGGTCCGCGTTGCTGTCTCCAGTGCACTATTTATCCATGTTGAATAAATGAACGAATGAATGAATGAATCATTGCATTTGTATAGCTCTTTTCTGAACACTCAAAGTGCTTTACAGTGATGAGTGGGAACTCACCTCACCCACTACCAATGTGTAGCACCCACCTGGGTGATACACGGCAGCCATTTTACGCCAGAACGCTCACCACGCATTAGCTAAGGCAGAGAGGGAGAGAAGGTTTTTTAGCCTATTAAATCAGAGGATTTTGTAGTTACTTTCTCACCTGCGCAAGCCAACCTGTAAGGACAGGAACATCTGTGACACGTGATGCGGTGGAAATCTCGCCCAGGCATGCACAGCCGCGTCTGTGAATGACAATTAGCATGTTAGCGTGTGGCAGTGAAGTGGAGGGAGGAGGAGACACGTTATTGTGAATGAGCACTGACATTTCTTCATTACTGTTTCATGGGGCTCTCAGCACATGAGGAGTGTATTAAAGGAAAACCTCACCCTATTTCATCAAATGCATATGTTGATCCTTGGGTTTTTGTAGCAGTAATTTAAACCAAATAAAGCTCAATTACATTTCAATAACTTTCATATCTGGTGTTTTTACATCAGTGCTGTGTTCAGCTAGCCAGTCTTCCAGTTTGGCATCATAGTTCTAGTTCCCAAGTATTTAACTGCATATGCAGTCTTATAAGATAATGCATATAAGCTAGGAACATTATGTTGATGCTCTTGTAAAATGCTTCATTATGTTGATGCTCTTATCTTGGATTCAGATAAGTACCCATAGATGTTCTGCCACGATCTTTTAGTAGTGCTATCTTGTAAAACAGAGTAGAACATACATCACGCTCTTGTTGTTTATCTGTATCCCTTTTTTTTAGAATGTTTCCTTTAAAAGCACAGTCCATTACACCTGAGGCATCACTGATTCAGATCAGTCGTAGGGGAGCAGCAGTACACTGTGCACAACACAAAGCAGATTTTCTCCACGTACATGTACAGCAAACTCCACAGGAGCTTCCGTCATAACCACTATTACAGTGCTTTCCCGCTCAAAGCTGTCTCTCACAGAGCTACACACTGTTTATTAGCCTGTCAACGCAGGACGACAACAGTCATTTTACATGTTAGAGCAGAATGTTAACGGACGCAATTCATCTGTGTTTCCAGTGCCTGTGTGTTTATGGTGCCCCAGCTGGCACAGACAAGCTTAGCCTAGCTAACCTTCAATATGTGCCCATAGAGGCGATGCCTCTTTCTTACCTGTTGGGCAACAGAGGCATGGATAGACTTGGGGTTAGCTTACTCTTCGTTACCATCTGCATGATGACATGGAAAAACATTCAATTAATACATTTTTTAAAAATAATTTGGGCGCCCAACGTGAGGCTTCGTATATTCAATTCCCACCCTAATTTGGAATGTCCAATTGTCCCCCCCTCCGAAACCATGTTCATGGCCAACCCCTCTCAACGGCACGCAGAGGTAGAAAAACATATATGTTGAGAAAGAAAGACTCAGCCATGGTGAGGGTGGGTTGATTGTAGGGCTTCAGCAGACAGAGGAGTTTGAGCTGAGTATGTTTAAGGCCAGACCTTTAGTCTGCTCAAATACAGCCCTTTAACATTCCCACTCCAGAGCAGTTTACCCGATTCCCCCAGAGCAGTTTAACTGATTCCCCCAGAGCAGTTTAACCGATTCCCCCAGAGCAGTTTAACTGATTCCCCAGAGCAGTTTAACTGATTCCCCCAGAGCAGTTTAACCGATTCCCCCAGAGCAGTTTAACTGATTCCCCAGAGCAGTTTAACTGATTCCCCCAGAGCAGTTTAACCGATTCCCCCAGAGCAGTTTAACTGATTCCCCCAGAGCAGTTTAACTGATTCCTCCAGAGCAGTTTAACTGATTCCCCCAGAGCAGTTTAACTGATTCCCCCAGAGCAGTTTAACTGATTCCCAGAGCAGTTTAACCGATTCCCCCAGAGCGGTTTAACCGAATCCCCCGGAGCAGTTTAACTGATTCCCCGGATCAGTTTAACCGATTCCCCCAGAGCAGTTTAACCGATTCCCCCAGAGCAGTTTAACCGATTCCCCCAGAGCAGTTTAACCGATTCCCCCAGAGCAGTTTAACCGATTCCCCCAGAGCAGTTTAACCGATTCCCCCAGAGCAGTGTAACTGATTCCTCCAGAGCAGTTTAACTGATTCCCCCAGAGCAGTTTAACCGATTCCTCCAGAGCAGTTTAACCGATTCCCCCCAGAGCAGTTTAACTGATTCCCCAAATTAGTTTAACCGATTCCCCAAGAGAAGTATAACTGATTCCCCCAGAGCGGTTTAACCGATTCCCCCAGAGCAGTTTAACTGATTCCCCGGATCAGTTTATCCGATTCCCCCAGAGCAGTTTAACCGATTCCCGCAGAGCAGTGTAACTGATTCCCCAGTGCGGTCGGCCGATGATGGGAGTACAATGGACAAACAAATGTGATTAGCTACCGCTGTCATATCTTTCCTTTGCTCCCCTCTCCGTGAAATAAACTGGACTGGCACTGAAAGCCCTAAAGTATGCAGAGAGATAATGGAATAGCAATGAGAGCTCGCCTGGCTGTTTTGCAGGGCAGTGGGACGGCTGACCTTGTGGAGAGGTTGTACGGTTCTAGACAGAGCACTGCTGTTGAGCCTTTTACGAGAATGTCCTCAGCCTATAAGTATTCAGCTGCGTAAAACAATGTATTATTATTATTATTATTATTATTATTATTATTATTATTATTATTATTGTTAAAATATTATTTAAGATTAAAACATCTGATAACAGTCCCTGCTAAACCTATTAACATACATCAATAATCATAATGTCAATAATCTCGGTTGTCATATAGGCTATTCTATGACCCCTAGTTAGTGTGCAGTTATATGCCTTTCCTAACATCAATAAGATTTATGTCTACTTGGTGTACTCTGCTTCAAAATTACCTCTTCTGTTTAACCTGAACATTGAGCAAGCATCCAGTCAATTTCAGCTTGGCACACCCCAGTGTGTCAACATTTTTTTTATTTTATTGTATTTTCATGAAATGGGCTATTTCCTAAAGCCTTTAGAGTATTTGGCATGTTTTACCTGTTGTATCTAGTAACTATGTGTATAGTCAGAGTCAAATAAATTTACAGTACCATTATGTGTGCCTGCACTTCTAAAAGAGTAAGGGTGTTGAATATCAATTAAATCTTTATGGCATCATTTTGATTGATTATTCATGCCTGACCAGGTGACTTTGACTTTGTTGTGCAATCACTTCTGCTGATCACAACATTAGTTAGAAGTGATTTAACCTGGTGAATGTCCAGCCTAGTGAAACTGTTTTAAAAGCAAAATACACATAAAGGAACCCATATTCCCCAGCTACAAGGAGGAAACCACCTTCATGGACAATAATTGGAGTACACTCTTTCAAAGTTGGCAACAAGTCACAGACAATTACAGTCCATCAATGATATAGGTACTTGAGGGTAACTTTGTGGGATGAATCAATGTGATTTGGCATTGCATTTCAGCATTTCGCAGGCATTCTGAAAATATACCTTAATGTTCAGATTTATCCAGACGGTTTTATTTTTATTTTTTTACACTTAATCCATTTATACAGCTGGATATTTTACTGAAGCAATTCAGGTAACATATCAGGTTTTTTTTATTTTATTCTCTTCCACAGCTGGCTAACTGTATCTCTTCTTAGGCGCTGTCTTAGATGTGAGTAAGAGCTTGGGTTTTAAACCCATACCTTCGGCTGTCTCATTTGCATATTATGGAATATTTGAAAGTAAAAATAAAAAATAAAACAGCGTGGAGCAATCTGTTCATTCATGAGAGGAAGTAATTTCTTGTAATCTGCTCATTTTTGAACATTGTGCGACCTGTGGTGAGGTAGACAAAGAGAATATAAATAGTAAAAAATAAGTGTTATGAATAAGAGTATTCATGCACTATGTTGCAGGCTTCCATGAACTAAAGGGATTTTTATAAGCTCATAAAATAATGAAACAAACATTTGTTGTAAATTGATACCTCACATCTGACAAGACAAAATAAACGTTTTTTCTTCTTTGTTTTGTTTTTTTTTTTTGTTGTTGTTGTTGTTTTGTTTCTTCACAAATTAAACTGTGCTAAATGTTGAGATAAATGTTTTCATTTAAACTGCGATTTTAAGTAATAATAACTAAGCACAATATGAAAATAAAATGTATTTATCTAAATAGATAAAATGAAATTGAAGAGGATTATTGGCAAAGAAAAAACAATCCTCACCATTGTACGGCTGGCGAGCACCCAGTGAGATCATGTCGCAAGTTTATTAACTGCTCATTTATGGTTCACGCTTGACAAAACGTATCTGACTAATCTAACCAAACTAAATAAAAGCTGATTTGTGCTCACTGTACCGCCTCCTAGCCTGAGGCAGGAAGAAGCCAAACCGCATTGAAAAAGGACGGTTGCTAAGCAATCGTTGGGTTGACGTAGTTAAAATTAATTTACATTGCAATATGGAGCGTTCTCTGAAGCATTTAATGTGGAAGGCTTGATATGAAAGGTGTCCTAAAGGGCAGGGGCTTCAATTTCCTGGTGCCTCATTGCCATTGTCTGAAAACAAGGTTTAAGCTAGGTCCCCTCACTAGGTATACAGCTATAGCAATGGAATACACGTTCGGCCACCTTGGGCAAGAGATCATCAACTGTGATTATACAGGGAGGATTAGTATAACTGTGCTTCGGTTTCAGAAATATTCCTAAACAAAAAACAAAAGACGTTTGCCTC
The DNA here is from genome assembly GCF_018555375.3 of Anguilla rostrata. Taxonomy (NCBI): domain Eukaryota; kingdom Metazoa; phylum Chordata; class Actinopteri; order Anguilliformes; family Anguillidae; genus Anguilla; species Anguilla rostrata. The sequence continues at coordinate 62,978,523 of NC_057934.1, forward strand.
CAAATATGTTAATGAAATTAAGATTTCAAATTTCTCAAAAACTCTTGTTCCACAGTAGAAAATTCTAATGAGAAAATTGCCAAAGTGTTCTAGTTCACAGAAATAATTATAATTTGTCACAAGGACTACTGAAAAACAGAATCATGCGAGGGGAAAAAAGAACTGGAAAAAAGATCTGGGACCTGGCTGTGCTGCAGAACTCTTAACTGCACTCTCAGAAATAAAGACATTTATTGGGTACATTTTTATTCTTTAAGAATAACCCATGTAGGTACAATGATGTTCGATTTGGGTACTAATGCACTTCGTTTTACCAGAAGAATATGGTAGAAATGTATTGCTGGCTAGGGGTACAGTTTTATACCTATTGGGTGCCACCCCAGGGATAAGCCTTTGTATCTTTTTAGGCACTTTTTAGTGCCTTTCTTTTTGAGACTGCCGTAGCTGGAGTGAGACTTTGAAAACAGATCAAAAAAAAAGATTGAAGAGATTGCAAACCAGAGCAGCCAAATAAGGGCATATCACAGAACCTTCTTTGAAGGTTTTTCAGGAAGTGAAACAGCCTCCACCGGAGAATTCTCGAAAATTAAAACTACAAACGCCTCATGCCCACTTCTCAGTCATCCCCAGAGCCATCGGAATACGTAAAAAGGGCAGAAGGAGGAGTGTCAGCTGGGAATGAAGTTAAACAGATCTGGCTCTATTACTCATACAAATTTGGTGAATGCACTTATGTGCTCCTACATTGTAAGTCATTCTGGATCAGAGGCTCTGCTAAGTGACTGTAATGTAACGTGATAATTATCACAGTGATTCAGTGTAGATTATGAACAAAAACTGAGTGCAAGGTTCTGCACTCTGTATGCACTGAAGAATTTGCACAGACCGTTTACACTGCACGCGATGCGCATTTTTCAGTAATATCTTCTTTATGTTTGCACACCTGATTGATTCACGGCATACTGTAGTTGCCTAGAGAACCCTTATGAAGAAGGATAGCAAGTGCTCACTCAGTAAAACCTAATACAAATTCAGTACATTTATTTGGCAGGTTGTTCAAACTTTAAGTCTGAAGTATGTTTGAATTAAATTGAGTAATGTCTGCAATTTATGCACATTACGTACATAATTTAGAGTATACAGTAAATTTGGAGTTCAGGAGAGTGCAGGGTCTTCTCTTAAGGATATTCAGAAGTATAACATATTGCACCAAAGCACAGGCATAGTTAATGAATCCTTTATCACAGATCACCCTCTGTGCACTTCTGTCACCATTGAACCCTGTAAGTGCACGTTCACATGCACGCACACACGCACATGCACGCACATGCACACACACACACGTACACACACATACACACACACGCACACACACATACCCACGCACACACTCAAACACACACACGCACACACACACACACACACACACACACACACACACACAGCCTTTCCATGTTTTACGCCTGACATATCCTTCTGTATTGAAATAAATGAGTGTTTGTGACCCCCTTGAATCAGCCCTCAGGAATAGGAATCAATGTGCCTGACTTCTCCCTCACCCTGCCTCCGCTCCTGATCTATTTTCCACGACAAGCTATTTATTCACATGATTACATCGGGGAGCGTCTTCTTAATGGCAGCTCCGCGGCGCTCCCTTTCCCCGCCCGCTGTTCACCGTCCCTTCGCCGTCATGACGACCCAGCCTCTGATTGACACCCCTTCCTTTGGCTCGCCAGGCTGCGCACGGGAGCCGGCTCGGTCCTGCGTGGATTTAAAAAAACATTTTTCCCCCCTGAACTGCGGACAGACGCAAAAAGGATGAGTCTCAGTACTCCTAAAAGAGTGGCGAGGGTTGATGACTACTTAAATGCAGCCGGTGTGACCTTGAACACGATATGAAAGGACGCCGAGCGCAAGTGGAAACGCTTGAAGGCCGCCTGCGAATGGTAGAGTCGTCACACAAAAAAAAGTCTGTCTGCTCTTGAGACATTGAAACAGCTCACCTGCATTTCCCTCTTTCTTTCTTCATTTAAACTCGCTGTGTATGAATGGTATTCGTTCTGGGAGCAGAATCCATCAGAAAAGTCTATGCACACATCAAGGAGGGCAGAGCAACAAGCATAAGGACACATGGTTTCTGATCTGTCATTTTATGGGAACTTTAGGTGAAAGTGAACCCATTAGCTCACAAGCTGGTCTTGTAGACTAGAGTGATGTAGCTACAGTTACATTTCAATTTTGCTCATTGCAATGCATCTTTAAGAATTATATGCATTCAATTTACAAACTTTGACTTATTATGACTTATTATGTATGTCAATGTGTAATTATGTCATGTGCGAAATAGATTGCAGGTATATCCGAAACAGCAGCCTCGTAATAAAATGAGATATAACCAGTCAAACGAAGAAGTCAGAAAATCTTAGGATCAGAGGGAAAAAAATGGAGGAGATGAGAAAACAAATTCCCAAAACTTCAGATAATTCAAAATCACGATTCAAAATTAACTCAAGAAGAAACTCGGAAACTCAATCAGAGAGATTATAAAACAAAATAAATACATGAAAGGGAAGAAATGAAGCTGGCATGTGGTAGCCTCCCATCTGAAATAAGCCTCGCTTCACAAATACAAAAGAGAAATAAAGACACAATGACTCATCTCTGAGAAGGAGCTCCCTGAACACCGCTAGTCTCGCTGCGATCTCACCTGAAGGAAAGCTGAAAGCAAACAAAACGCTGAATACATTACGATTATGATTGCAAATAACAAACATGTCCCCTAGACAGCACGTACATAAACCATATGCACTGAACATTGACAAAAAAAATCAGTCGGAAGAGTATCTACTCAATTATTTATGGCAAAAATGGAGCATCGCGTAGTTCTGGCAGGTCACGAGAGTCAAGCGCTCCGGCCGAATCAGCTGAGGGCTCAGCTGAGTGATGTTAGCCTATCACAGTACATTCACTAACAGGGCGGTCTACTTAAACAGCCTCCCTCTACTCATTCGGCTGCTCCTCCTGCATGCAAGCGCTGCACGTTGCTTCGTAAATCCCCTCCACCACCCCAGCTCCTTCCCCATGCGTCAAGAATTTGCATTCTCCATCCTTATGTGTTAAGAAATTGCATTTGTTCCATTCCTATGTGTTAAGAAGTTGTATTGCTCCATCCTTATGTGTTAAGAAATTGCATTTGCTCCATTCATATGTGTTAAAAACTGCTTCGCTGCTGGATCTGTTCTGTGTGTACCCCTCTAGGAGGGGTTTGGCTGCTGGCCTCCCGGCCTTATCCACGCGGGCTGCGTGGTTGGCGGGAGAGCTCCAGAACAGAGCCATACCGCCAAACATAACTGTATTGCCTTTATTGTCAATAAAGTTCTACTTGATGACAGTGGCCCTGACAGAATCCCCATTTTTAATTCTCAAAGATTGTATTTGCTAGAATGGTGTCGTAACCATGAAATTTCACACATTCTTATGTAATTGTATCAATGACTGTTTTTTTTTTTCATGCAATACAGTAAAAAATAAGACTTTCTGTTCAGTGTACTTCATTGCTGAGAGGATACTACAGACACAGACATATCAGCTATAATTCAAGGACAAGAATCAATGTTTCATTCTGAGTAGTACAGAGTAAGCGCAGTGTATTTGAGAAATAATACTCTGTTTATCTTATTGTAAAAGAACTGTGACAGCCAATACCAGTGTTATTGATGTCAATTGCAAAAAAACTTAATGGCGCTTCAAGCTATGGGGCATTTTAAGACTGCTAGATTGCCTTGAACCTCCCAACATCGAGCTCTTCACTCATTCAAAAGTTTTTTCGGCAATAAACTGTGCCACATCTACACCCCTGTCGTAATCATCGATGCCCAGAAATTTAATCAGTGCCACCCACCATGAAGGAATTGGTTCACAGAAGAAGAGTTAACTCGTATCCTATTAGCTTTTCTTGAAGTACAGTCAAAGCTCTATTGGATTGTGCTCTATATTCTTTCCTTCGGGTTAAAATAGAGGTGTGTAGATCTAGGAAAAGTAATTACATTTTGAAAGGATATTCACTCAAAATTTTAGTTACAGTGGACTAAAAGATTTGAATGCTTTGGCAGGTATTGTTTTATAAAATGTTCATTGTAGCACCTTTGCCAAACTCACACTATTGCGGGGCAGACAATCGACATCCCGAAACAGCCAATCGCAAAAGATCTAAAGTATTTTTTTAATCTTCTCTGAGTGCTGACCCCACTATGTACTGTACACAGAAGACACCTCAAATTGAATTCTCAGAGTATGGCTCTGCCATCCAGAAAGTGCTAGATTTAGCAATCAATGAAATGATGCTGGAGCATTGCTCATCTCAAAGGTCATACTGGTGTAATTGTACAATCCGCTGTAGGTCATAGATGAAGAGATTTCCTTAGCTCCGGCAGTACGGTGCACTTGCCAGTGCCCTTTTAGTAAATCAAATCTAATAACAGAACATGGCTGAATCAACCCGGCGTGCTCATCCATCAATGGGAGAGGACAGGAATCTGTGTTTGTCACTGCATTCACCTTCCTGATGTCTGGGACGAAATGAAAACCGCCCTGGGTCTGGAGCGGTGAGGAGCGTGAAGAGCTGCTCATTTCTAAACCATGTCAGGCCATAGCGCGTATGACAGCTCCTTAATGAAATGAACCCAACCTCTTAGCCTGCAGGGTGGGAGAACTCTCAAACCCGTCCACCTCATGAGCATCCCCTGTGCAAGTCAAGGTGACCAGCTTTGCTTATGTTAGCCGTCACGGTGTCATGTACTCCCGTGTCATCATGCTGTTCTTTAAGCTTGCCATTGTGCCATACGGCACCCTGCACTATTTCCTTGGTGAGGATGTGCACATGATTCATTTTGCTTGACACTGTTTATTAAACACTGTTACTGTCTAGAAGAGCGGAAGCAGCTCCAGAATCCAATCAACAGGTCGCCACACTCAATATCAAAATCGATAATAATAGCTTTGCGATCGCTTTCTAATTTAATCAATTGCATCTTTTCGGTTTTTCAATGAGCCCCCGCAACCTCAAGAACTTCTCATCTGTGAATTACCTCCAGCAGTTCATTTCTTTCAGCAAGCCCATGCTGTGTGTGATGCCATCCAAAAAGGATTCAATCCCAAAGACAACTTGCTTCACAGCAGCGCATTGTTTACTATGCATTTAAAATCAAATCAGAAAACATCTTTTCCCTGACATACAAAACTGGCAACAGTCATTAGAATGTTATCTCTAGCATACCAAGCTAGTCGTGGATCTGTTATTTTTAGAATGAATTGACTTACAGTTGAGACGGCTAATTGCAGCACTGAAAAAAATTGATTTCAGTAAGAAGAGTGTGAAGGAGCCTCCTCCGTCTTGAAGATAGACTGTGCCTTATCACGCTTCACACCTAGGCTAAACCAGAATGTCTCAGTTTGTAGACGCGTCTTATGTTTTCCCACCTGAAATGGACTGTGATCACAATATCACGATTCACAGTTTGAAACACCAAATTTTATTCTTCCCAAGAGATAAGTTTTCTTAGTTTTCTTCATTTTTTTCTTTTTAAGCAAAAAAAAATCTTAATTAAAATAACAAACAAACCAGCTGGTCTTGCACCAAAGACAATTTGGAGAAACCCATCATTTGCGTATGCATCATTGTGTGCACATGCAGAACCACACACCCCTTCTGAGCTCGGTCGCTCCCCTCACGACTAGCCACCCGCAGAGGTGAATCGGCCGGGTCATTTAATTTAGGATTGTAAATAAACATTTTGTTTAAAATGGTACATCCATTGTAATCCTTCCAGTTTCTCTCCCCTGCCCAGGTTCCCCCCCACCTGCCATGGCACAGGAAGGAAATGGAGGAACAGAGGATGAATACAAAGGAGATGAATAACAGATCCCAAAGGTCACCCTCAGTGAGGATGAGGAAATTAAGTCAAATGGAGCATAAATGTAAATGTAAATAAAGGATTAACCGATCTGAAATGGGCCCGATGGATTACCAGTCCCCCTGAGTAAACAATCTTTTCAGTGCTCAAAAAAACACACACAGAGGAGGAGTGACATTCCCCCCAATTTAACAAGAAGCGGGGCTGTCTTCTGGAGTGGTGACATGCGCTATGGCGCGTTATTGAATTCTCTCTGTGACCGTGGTAACTGTTGGTGATAGCTCCTCCGGGCAGCGTACAATCATTCACAGCATTTCTAGGGAATGGGGAGTTTCACTTAGCAGGCTTGCCTCTTATCTCAATACACAAGAAGGCTCTGCTCACAGCTGAGTGAGGAGAAGCAGCAGCTACCGTGTGGCGCTTTGGACTTTCTCGAAAAAATGTATAAATAAAATAAAGAATGGCAGCATAAATTGGCTAACAATAAAAATTAAAATAAATTAATTTCAAAAAACAAATGAGCAGTGGAATAGTGACACTTGCTCTGTTTCCCGAGTTGGATATTTCTGAGGGGGAACCTGTGAAAACATCAAGTGTAATTATCATCTCATGTCCAGAAATGCATAATGCAGTCCACAAGCCAAATTACTGCCAATGTACAGCACTCATTTTCCACAGACAAAGTTTTTTGGGTCGAATCTAGTCCATTCACCTTGACCATTTAGCCCAGAAATTATAGTTTAAATAGTGGTTGAAATGTTCAATATGTCTGTTTTAGTCCAAATTTAGCTTAAGATAGACATATATACTAAACAACTGGCAAAGTCATCTTCTCAACAACAGTTTGCAATGTGCAATCTATTTGCACTGCAGGTATTCACTGAAGCCATTCAGGAGGGGGGCCTGGTATTAGAACAAAGCAGTGGTTGTTTGCTCTGGGTTTGAAGCTGCAATCTTCTGGGCACAAACCCAGTTCCCTCACCAAGTCACACGGCCAGCCTGTTCTCTCTGTTAGCACAAATCAAAGCCATCTATCTGCCCTCAACCTGTGCTCCACCCTGCCGAAACCAAACCCATCTGCCCATCACCCAGCCTCTGCTCCACCCTGCCGAAACCAAACCCATCTGCCCATCAGTCAACCTCTGCTACATCCTGTATATATCAAAGCCATCTCCCCATCAGTCAACCTCTGCTCCACCCTGCAGACCAGCTTTTGGTGCTACCATATGGTCAAGGCCCTTAAGTTGTCCTAGCCAGTTCCCCTGTTTCACATATACGCCTACAGAACAATTTTTCAAAATGGTAATACAGAACAGTAAAACATTTTATCTAGATGTTAATTATGATTAGCCTAAACACAATAAGCACAAGGAGTGACTTCACTTACATGACAGAAATAAATCTCAAACTCTGTTATCTAATACTGAATGCAGTTGATCTTTCTGTCTGCATAAAACAGAATCAAATATCATTTTTGAACATAAAAGACTAAAGAATAAGGCATGGTTCCGGCAAGGTCTGTAAAGCATTGAAAATTCAGACCCAGCATTGTAACAATGTGGAGGATTAATGATCTTTTTGTATTCAAAGGGCATGGCTTAAACTGCACTCAGCTGATATGGAGCAGTGAAACCTATTAAAGCAATGAAGGAGTCAGTCACCAATAGGCTTTTTTTCGCCGCATTATCTGCAACAGCCAAATCAATGGATGGCCCAAAGCCATCCCGTTATTAACTTTGGAGATTTTCACTTAAAGGTGCAGTGAATATAAGTCTGGAGACATTGATCATGTGATTTCTGCCGGATTAGCCTAAATGGGCCTGCTTTCTGTGTACCTGTTACCAAGCTGCTGGAAGCTGCGGACCGGAACAGAACTCCGCTCACAAGGTCTTGACGGCCGTCTTCAGGATTGGAGCGTCTGAAAAACACATCCCTTAGACTCATGTTTTTTGTTTTCTTTTTGCGGTGATCCAGAACAGTTTTGTATTGGATTCTGAAACTCACAATTAGAGGTCTTTTGGAGCGGAAACCCCTTCACTCCCAAGAGTGAGGCGATACGTGGATCCCTCCGGGGCTCCTAACTGAGCACAGGAAAGCCACAACATTCACTCCCTGAGTTTGATTGATGGTAGCCTCCCGCCTCCAGGATTGATAGGCCTCGGGCTTCAAAGGCTTTGATTTAGGGACGGGCCTACCAGGACTTTGGTGAAAAACTACGCTTCCGGAGTACTCTTCCCAGCGCTAATGACATCAATGCCACCTCCACCGAGTTCATTATCCAAGGGTCAGCTGTCAGATGGGATTAGGTCACTTGCAATCTTCTCCTCCAGGTCCCACATCACCATTCCGCAGGGCACCAAGATGCTCGGTCTGAGAAGCGAAAATGTCCAAGTGGGACGGCTGAAATATATATGAGCGCTCTTCATGAAAAGGTCACATGTCAGAGGCACAGATTCCGGCGTTTTTCTGACCAGTGACCAGTTTGAAGTGAAGCAGCCATCAGTGTTGACCATGAGGACACATCAGATAGCCTTTCTGGAAAATAGGACTGTAAAAGTCAAATCTCTATACACGCCATATATGTATACTGTATATTAGCAGCAGTACATAAACAAATGTGAGATGCTATTCTATGAGCGATCTTTTTTATTTACATAAGGGATCACAGTGCAGTCCCAGCAGGTGAAAATAGAACACGAATAGCATGAGTAGTTCTGAATGACTGCATTGGGTCTGGTTTCATACAGGAGAGAGAGTCAGAGAGGGAGAGAGGAGAGATGAGGGACAGAGGGCTTTGAGTAGATAGAAGACAATTTGTCAGTGCAACAGAAAAGACCCTATTTAGCAATCGGTTAAAGTTGGTTCTATGTAATCGCAGTCATGCCCAATGAGCTTCAAAATGGCTTTAGCTATTTGCATAAATGACATGCAGGGAGAGAAAGAGTAGAGCTTATTGTGGCATATACCAATTTTTGAAGTATTTTTATTTGCTTTTTGTTCATTCACTCAAAGCCAACATCCTATGGTTGACAAAATGTCATATTTCATATAGGGCAAGGGGGGGGGGGCTACAAATTAGAAGAGAAACAACACAAAATGAGTCACTGTCCAAATCCTTACAGACCGCACTGTATCTATGCATGTGTGTATGTATGTGCGTGTGTGTGTGTGTGCATGATTGTATGTAAGCATGTATGTATACCTGTGCCTTCTGATCATATGTAAATTGAGTAGGAAAAGGAAAAGGGACAAATGTTTGCACTGCTGGAATTTGTGGTTCTGCCGTGACTGTGGTGTCTAGCCAGCCAGTTGACATGGGGTCAGCTTGAAAGGTTGCTATGGAAACTGTTTTGGCTGAAGGGCACCAATGAGGAGGATGGTCCAGTTTCTTGTTATAGGCAAATAAATAAATAAATAAAATTGGGCGCATGACCTCGGGAGAAGCACGTGGCGTCCCTGTCCTTTCTTCCTGCTCCGCCCGTTTTCGCTCTTTTGTTTCTCGGACCGTGGGGGCGTGGCCTGAGGGCCGCGCGGTCGATTGGCTTTGCGATTGGTTCGTCACACTTCCTGATGCGTAGACCTGCCGAGCTGCCATCTGCCCTGCCTGGCAGAGGAACCCCAACCCAGCCCTCTGTATGCGTGACGGTGGGCAGGCACAGTGAAAGCACAGGCAGTTTGGATGCCAATACTCTTCCTCAGTGCAGCGACATGTCAAACAGCCTAGAATCTAATCCCAAGTCCTACACAGGATTTAAAATGCTTGGTGGTAATTTCTGCTTATAGGCTCCAAAAGGTATCACATGTACTCCACCAGTTAAACGTACTCTATTGGAGTTTATTCAGAAAATTTGCCAACTGTGTGACATCCTGACAACCTTGGCCTGTTAGCCACCTGTAGTCCACCTCCTACACCTGGGAATGAAGTGTAGCCCCCTGGCACAACGTCTAGGTAGCTCTGCTGAACTGCAGCGTATGAATTCACATGCTTCAGGGGACAGGCGTGTCAGTTTACACTCTTTCAAAATGAGCTGTTAATTTGGACAGACGTACAGACACAATTGGCCACTTCAAGGAATGAAGTGAAGGGAATATTTGAAATGGCTCGAAAAAAAGGGGGATGATCGTGACTGGCAACCTTTCTCCTTCGATAACCTCTGCTGCCATTTCCTCTTTCCTCTGTCTCTATCCGCTTCACAAAAAGATGCAGCTGCTGCTACTGCAAAAAAAAAAAAACAAATCAGATAACAATGATGGCGATGGTGATGACAGTGACGTGCGAGTGCACTAGGAATGCGCTGGCATCTGCAGCATTGTGCCACGCCAAGGTGATTTGACTGACAGGTGGGGGCTGAGAGTCCGTCGGTTGGCTCAGCACGGGGCTGAGGAGGTCGGGCTGATTACTCATGCAGCCCGGTGACAAAGCGTCACTGCCCCCATGGCCCCCTGATGAGTGGCTGTATTAGAATACATAATCCCGGTGCCATTGCCTGTTTCCATTTTCACTTTAATCACAGGGAGGGGAGGGGGGAGGAGTAGGGCATGACAATAATTCTCCATTATGATTTTCTTTCCAATCAGACTCCGTTTCTGCTTCACTTAAACAATCTCTCTCTCTCTCTCTTTCTCTCTCACTCCCCCCTCTCTTTCTCTCTCTCTTACTGTCCCTCCACTCTTTATCCTTTATCTCTCTTTCCTGCTCTCTATTTCTCTTTCCCTCTCTCTCGCTTATGTTTTTATCTTCCCCTACTCTCTCTCTCTCTGTCTGCCTTTCCCTCCCTCTCAATGTTCCACCCCTATCTTATACTGTATATACTGCTACTGCCCATAACATGTGATAGACACAATTGCAATTTACAAGCCAATATAATTTTCAGAATGTGGCTTAAACCGACCGAAATAGTGCACATGCACAGAGTGGCAAGGCAACAGGAGAACACTGCAGTGATGTAGCTGTCATCACTGTGCACATCCATACATTGTCACACTCTGTTCAGTTCAGTAAATCCTCACACAATGGGAGACATGTAGAGGCATTATTAATTATGCTCAGTTTCCTGAAAATCTGAGGCGCTGCTCTTTTTTTTTGTTAACGTACATCACAGTTTGCTCAGTTGCTTGATATTTTTTTCCGGTTTATTTAATGACCAGATGGTAGTAACTAAGCCCTGACCAGGTTTCGAATAATCTTTGTTTCCATTCCACTGTTCTTATACAGTTTCTCTCTTTTGCAATTTACTTGGCTCACCTCCCCCCACCCACCCAACCTTTGAATATGTTCACATGCATTTCAGCATATTTTTCATTTCTATAGAATACACAGCAGAGGACCTCTGTCCGTTCCTCCCTCTCTCCATGTAGAAATGTGTTTGTTTTTACTCAATACCCACGGATGCACCGCACCTCCTTTTCCCTTACGTGTAATCTAAGCACATAAAAGCACATTTGTGCTATGCGTGACATTTGTGGCTTTCATCATGTAAAAAATAATTATAAAATTAATCCAGAACACACAGTCCCACACTGACCCCTACTGGTGACACTGGTCACAAGACTGTTTTCGGTAGTGCCTGTGTTCAGAAGCAGTTTTACATAAAGACAAGAGCCGAGGGGAAGATCAACTGCATGATTTAAGACTGTGGAATTGAGCCAATGAAAAGACATTTGCCAACTGTAAAATTAACATGCATGTAAATCTAATTAAATTTAATTTACTTTCGTACCAATATTTCCATATTCGCTGATAGAGAGTAATCAGAAGATGAGGTCAGTGAAAACATTTTTCAAATTAATGGGTGTGCAGGCATGCTTAGGCAAAAGAAAATGGTATGAACATGAAAAAGAAAGTCCCTACGAATCTCGTCCAAGGATTGTGAAACAGGTGAGTTCCAGTAGGCTGACATTTTCTGGCTGATTTGCATTGGCACTTTCTGCCTTCCTGGGTCAATAAGAAATCACCAGGTACACAAAGATTTTAAATGGGGCTAGAGGAGACAGGTCGGGTCCCCATGCGGGTGCTGCACCTTCTGAAAAAATCTGTGTGAGACTTCAGGAAGCAAACCACCGCAGTTCTGCATCTGCTTATCTCCGCTCGGGGAGGCGTGGTTCGGCTTGAAAAGCACCGTAGCTGAAAATGCAAGATTCAGAAGCCGCTGACAGAGGCTTTCCAGCGCAGTCACAGGTGTGGATGCATGTACGGCGATTACCTGCGATACTCCTGCCCCACAAATACATCAGTGGACGTGATGGTACGGTTTAAACAGGGCACGCTACCAAAATGTCACCCAAATGCCACGATGTGATACGTCGCCCTATCCTCGCATTCTAAGTACCCATCCAGGAAGTGGGGTATCTCTTCAAAGGACCCGTGCCGCCCAATGTCGTCTATGACTCAGAGCTTCAGCTTATTCATTTGGGGAGAGAATCTAAATCTTTCTGGAGGGCCACCATTGGGTGAGGGACGTGCTTGGCTCAGCACAAACCAAAATGTGTGTAATACGAACATGGGGATATTTCATTCATAAAGAAAAGGCTGAAAGTATATAGGGTCAAGGCAAAATGCCACCACCTCAGCATCCCAGTTGTTTCTGAGTAGATTCTGTGGTTCATATTTAAGACTCTATGGTTCATATTTAAGACTCTATGGTTCATGTTTAAGACTCAATGGTTCATTTTTAAGACTCTATGGTTCATATTTAAAACTCTATGGTTCATGTTTAAGAGTCTATGGTTCATGTTTGAGATTCTAAGGTTCATATTTAAGGCTGCACAGGTCTGAATTCTGAATGCCACATTTACATCTAGGTAAATAAAAGCCTGCCGCATCTCAGCCTTCTGGGTTTTTCTGCACGTCTCCAAAATTCCAGTAAAATATACACTGGATTGAAGCTTCTCATATAGTTCAATATATTATGCAAGGACCTCTGCAGCCAAAACTGGTGTCCTGTTACAAGCACTCAAATTCCAGTGTGAGATATTGGTCTGCAATAGACTCAAAAGCACGGACACATGGAGACTCAAAAATTTTTGAAAAGGATGCTTTGTCCTGTGTCCTTTTTTTTCCCACAGTGCCCTCCATGTCCCTGCTGTGACTAATAATATGCAACAGCTTGTCACTGTCAGAATACCATGAATAAATCAATATCCAATTTGGCTATTTTCCAATGAAGAGATGAGATATCAGGACCCTGGCTGATTATTATTTTTTATTATTTTTATTTTTATTTATTTTATTTATTTATTTATTTATTTATTTTTCAGGACGCCACAGCCTTATAATGCTGAGTGTATGGAATTGTTTTAGCGTTTCCAGATCGCATGCTCCAAGTCGAGGTCACAGCTTGAAGAGGATGGCAGCAGCAGCACCGGGCACCGAAAGAATGAAAATATGATATCGACACGGTGGCACGCGGCTGGTACACCTACTCCTCCGTACACCTCCAGCGTGAGCCGGCAGCTCGCCATGGAAACCCGCCTCGCGTTCTATTCTGGGCTCGGGAGGAGACAAACGGAGAGGTGAGAGACATGCATTGAGTTAAACAATGGGGTCTGACCCTCATTTGAATCGCATGAATACGCACCTTCCCCTCCGTCACACACGACTCTAAGCCGACTACCGATCCGGAGAGTATACGGGGGGTGGGGGGAGGAGAAGAGGAAGAGGAAGAGGGGGTGAGAAAGAGGAAGCTGGGCTGTTTTGCTCCTGTCGCTATAGCGATAGTCTTTCTCTTTCGCTGTCAGTGTTTCTTTCCCTCATTCTCACTTCCTGTCTAGACCCTGCTCTGTAACCACATCCCCCACCCCCAATATCAGTAACCTGTTCTTGCGGCTTTAATAATTAATAATTCAACAGGAGTGTCACACCATAGCCCAGGGGAGACATGAAGCATTCTGATTTCAGTTTAATTTAAGTCCTTAAATAAATGCATACTCAATCAATCATCCAGCTTGATTGATTGAGTATTGCACAAAAGAGAAATAAAATAATAAATAAATTCTGCACACTGTAGAAACTATTTCTAGTAACTAATTGATGATAAGAATCAGGTAAGTTTGGCTTTGCAATGGAAAATCTGAACGACTACTGTGATGGATGATGGGATAGGGAAATGTCCTTTACATCAACTTCAGCTCACAACCCAGCTAATTATTATTATTATTATTACTATTATTATTATTGAATGGCTCATTATTGTGTAAATAATAATAATAATAACAACAACAACAATGTGCTGATTAATTAATGCACACCTTTCTTCATAACTTAAGAACTGTTTAACATTTTCTGAGGTGAGTCAGGTCTTTCTCTTGAGTAGGCTATACAACAGAAATGCCCCCACCTGGGATTCAAACCAGCAACCCTGAGGGACACACACATTCTCTCTTTGGCGCTTCATGCTGCTTCCTCTCTCTCTATCTATCTCTCTCTCTCTCTGAGACTCTTTCTTCTTGGGAATGCTGTCCCTCTTCCCCTCTGAGTGTCCTCCTCTCTTCCTGGCAGGCTCTCTGGGAGCACTTAACTCCGCTGAAATCCCCGCTGTCAGCAGAAAGCCCGTGTCGCAGTGCAGTAATATATACACGGGACCTTAAATAAGGGCAGCCTCGAGCGGCTTAATTCACGTATGCGCCGCTTCCAATTCGCCCAGCTATAAATTCACAGCCTTTACGGGGTTTCTACACGGCACTGCTTTGTCCAAGGTAACTTAAATGTATCGCGCTTGTTAAGACGCGGGCGCGCATCCGGTGACAGTTATGCGCGGGGCGGGAGAGGCACTGGCTGCAGCAGCTACGGCTGACAGGTTATAAAGACGCTTCCTGCCGACGCGTTTATCACCGGAACTTTACTTAATAGGCATAGGCTACGTTTAAGAGACAGATAATGAGGAACGACTTTAATAAGGGCGGCGAACGTCTGTTTTGCGCCGAGGTGCCGGCGACCGTGTGCGGTCTCCGCTCATTTCTCCGGGCACAGCGGTGAAGGACGGCGGCTAGGGACAGCCGTGACAGCTGCCATGCGGCTTCGTTCCCGGGAGTCCCCGTGCCATCAGAGTGACAGCATGAGTCACGACGTGGGATCAGGTCTAATGACAGATCATTATTATTTTTTTAAATCTGTGAAGACAAAGAGTGCAAGCTGTGCAGAATCCTCCCCTTCCAGAGCTCAGAGGTACAAAAAGGTGCCTAGAAAGGTACAAACACCTTTCACTGGGATGATACCCAATAGGTGCATAAACTGTACCCATAACCAGCAATGCATAATTAATTTGTACCCTTTTTATTTGTGAAACCTACTTATTAATACTCAAGTGGAACATTAATGTACTTACAGGGTACATTGAGACATTTGTAACAGAAATGTACCTCCACTGTACATTAATTTCAGAGTCTGAGTGAATTACCTGAAACATGGGGGCAATGAGAGATTCTAATGCAATTTATAAAGGCATTAGACCGTTCTTTCACTTCTCTTCGAGAGAGCAGTTTATTGATATGGATAACAAATGGTAAAACTTGGGTTGGGTTACAGTTATATATTCCCCTGATTTTTCTTATCACGACTTAAAAGCTCAGAGAAAATTGATAGCTCCTGAAAAGTATTAGTGTTATTGCATACGTAAACATTTCCAGATGTTTCCTGAAATGATCTATGTGCATGTACATACAAACGTTGTAGTGGCTGTTTTTAAATTCTGTTAAACAACATTTGTCACACTTGCTGTAGGAAGCGGAATTGGCATTATTCATGGGAGAACAGCATGTCTGAATAAAACATGAAGCTGACATTTAATCTTATTTTTAAAACAATGCAGTGTCACAAATATCATAGTTTCACATTCAGCGAAAGTGTACTGAAGTATCATGTTTCTCAAATGCTGTCATCATATCCACTAATATTTAACGCGCCATGAGACATTTCTATTTCACAGCTGCACTCACAGTTTTTATCTTCTCTCTTGCAGAATTTTGCATTCCAGCGGCAGCAGATGATCATGACCTCTGTTGCACTGATGCCTCCCTAATCTTGATACTGCTGATATTCATTTGAATGAGAGGTCTTATACCCTCATGTCCAGGATATGCAGAATCGCATAAGGGTTTGCCTCAACCTCGCTGATCTTGGGAGGTATCCCAGTGAACATTTTTTGTGGCGAAAAGTCAGAGAAACACTGAATAGGCGTTCAGGTAAAAACTTGTCTACATTTGTCTGCATTTGTTTGAAAAGTGATGGTTTCTACCCAACAAGGTCGCAACCAGGCCATGTCTGGGTAAAACCTGAGCTGCTGTGTATTGGCATTAAACCAGTCCATTTATGTCAAAATGTCTGTCAGCCTCGATTTCCACCCCTCTAGATGTTTAGATCCCGGCTTTTGCTCACTGGGATACGTTAGTGAACAATGGTGGTGGGTTAACCTCTCCTTTGGAAATAGTTACCTACATTCACAGCCTAGCACAGTTTGGAGAGCCTCCTGGCTTTCTCCACTGAGCTACTGTCTGAGGTCAGGTATGCAGGTATACCGTATCAGATTAATTAATAAAAAAGTTCAGGCTTTAACTTTGTATGATTATTCATCACAATACTTAAAAACTTAAAGCAATAGTGTTCTTGCTGAATATAACTCTGTACTGTTTAAGGATATAAGTATGTGCTGATGGTTCTAGAATGAAAAGTGCCCAGTTTTGGAGCCCTACTATCCAGCGTTAGAGAGAGGTCACAGTCCCTGTGTAAGAGTATTTAGTGTGAGCTCATGGCGTGTGAGTAAGATTATTTAGGATTAGCTCAGTGTTTGAATAAGTGTATTTAGGGTAAACTCAGAGTGTTTGGGTAAGCATATTTAGGATAAGCTCACAGTGTTCGTGTATGATTATTTTACATGAGCTCACAGTATTTGAGTATGAGTAGTTAGGGTGAGCTCATAGGGTTAAAGTGAAAGTATATGGACTGTGCAGTATTTGGAGCTTCAGTATTTTTTATTTTTTGCTGTAGTAGATATTATCCAGCACACTGAAAGCCTCTTCGATTGAAGACCAAGAAAAAAATAACAATAAATACATTTGTCATTGCTGTCATTGTTGAATCCCCAGACACTGCTTAGCTCTGGAGGGAAAGGCATTAAAAATATTTCATTGTGAAATACAGAATTTCCAATCTCCTGACCTCTTTTTTTTCATTTGTTATTAAATGAAGAGAAAACCATAAAACAGAATGACCTGGAGCATGTCTCTAACCATTTCCCATGATAAATTAGCCAGCCTATGTGATCTTTCTCGTAGAGCTACTGGGCCAAGGAAATATGCTTTGAATGCGCCGCATACAAAAGATGGTGTTTAATTTCTCAGGATCAATACGTCCTTTCTCTTCCCTGGCAACACGCAGCGCACCACCCCCCATGAGGCCCCGCCCATCAGAGTGACACGTGCAGGTGGAAGTGAGGCGGGCTGACTGCCAAATAGGTTTCGAGGGCATTAGAGGGCGATATCCTGCTTTTGCAGCTCACAGTAACGCTCCCATAAATTATCATCCTGACAGCAGAATCATCGTATGGGGAGCTTTGTATCTTATTCTGTTCTTTTTTTGTTTGTTCTCTTTTTCCAGTTCTTCCTCCTGGAAGGGGGGGGGGGAGGAGGGTGGTTTAAAACATTGATCTAATTAATTTCCATATTTCATTCCCTTACCTACCCCAAAAGGCAACTTTTCACTTTTTTATAGGGATTTTTCAGATGTGTCTTCCAATTTATAAATGTGTTTTCCAGCTAAGAGATGGAGAAAATCGAAATTTCCTCCGTTCGGACTGGTTAAACCCAGCAGGTTTGGAACGCGTTACAAACGGGCTGATTTGCATCGCATAATTACCTAAGAGGAAAGATCAGAGCGGCTCTAAGCCGGCTTTACTTCGCCGCGGTGACGGCCGTCGGGCTGCGGTTCGGGGGTTTACGAACGTCAGCCCGGCCGTCGGCGAGGAGCGCTGGGGCTCCAGCACCAGTCAGCAGAATGAATACATCGTTGCCTGGAGTCCTCTTATCGCTGGAAAATTCATTAGACTTTCAGTACCCGCTGCTGACCTCATAATGGGCTTCTTTTTTTTTTTCCTTCTTTTTTTTTTACCGCCATCGTTGTTTTAACAAGCTCTTCATAAGCTTGGTTGCGATCCATAATAGCGCAGGAGCAAATTATTGCTCCTCATTCGGAGATAATGTAGTGGCAGGAGTCACATTAGGGAGGTGAAGAATGTGTCCCAGTTTTTTCATCCATTGCCAGGCTACCGAGGGAAATGGATGCACAGTGGACCGGAGCTCACATTGCTTATGGTAATCATATCCAACATAATGCTGATATGAATACACAGAGCCAAAATAGCCAATGTGTACATAGTGCCACATTAAAGACTTTGGATGCATTTTTCCAATTACAATTACAGTCAGCAAAGGAGTCTCGGGGTTGGCTCAGCTTTTAGGATTACACCCAAATTGTGCCGTTAATATAAACAGGGAGATACCGTCTCATACTCACATGAAAACCTGATGCCCTATGTACAGAATGAGTAGACCACTGTGAAAAATGGTTCACAAACCAATGGATGACATCATCTTGCGGTATCATACTGACTGCCAAATTTGAGTCGATAAGTGATTTTCATGGAAATGTTTTTTTTTAAATTGCCATTTTCCCCCTTTTTCTTGCTTTCTGTCAATTTGAGAGTAGCATCCTCGGAAATGTGAGCAGTTACTTATTTTCTCTCTAGAGCCAGATAATGACACTATTCAGAGAGCTGGAGCAAGCAGATTGTACAAGGTCAATCACCCAATGCGACAACTCTTGTACAATGAGTACCTTGCTGATCAACACCAAAACTCCCTGGGTGACATTATGGCCAATTGTACACTTTGTGGACTGGAGTTTTCACTAACATAGACATGATTTGATTCAGGAACTCACAATGCTTATGGTAATCAGTCAAGCAGAAAGTAGCAGAATACACAGAGCCAAAAATAACTAATAATTAAAGATTTGATTCTAAAACCAAATTCTGTAGCAGGATTTGACATCCACTAGCTAAAAAAAAAAAAAAAAAAAAAAAAAAAAAAAAAGAACCCAAAAAATCTTTTGATTGGTTCTTCATTTGATTGAGTTCTTGACTGACCAATAACCACAGTGTCAGATATGAAGCCTTTCACATGGCTGTTTTTTGATCAGGCTCTCGTCCGCGCTGCTGCTTCAAGCCCGTGTGGCAGCGCGCGGGAGACAGGCGCCTCCGAGCGCTGCCTGAGGGGTCAGACTCGTTTGACAGAGGCAGCCACAGGCTGGCGGAAGGTGAGGGCGGAGGAGCTCGCCCTGTCAGCGCTCATCCCCGTGGCGACGGGCCCTCTGTCAGAGAGAATGTGCTGCGAATGCAGACCATGCGCCGGTCCACACACACACACGCACACACACACACACACATACATGCACACACACACACACACACATGCACTCACACACACACTCACACATACACACACATGCATGCACACACACACACTCACACATGCACTCACACACACATACACACACACGCACACATACACACGCACATGCACACACTCACACATACACACACACACACTCACACATGCACTCACACACACATACACACACACGCACATACACACACTCACACATACACACACACACACATGCATGCACACACACACACTCACACATGCACTCACACACACATACACGCACACACACACATACACACACACGCACACATACACACACGCACACATGCACGCACACACACGCACACAGGCACATACACTAGGGGTGTGCAGAGACGTCGTTATCTGTATCTGTATCTGTATCTGTTCAACCAACAAAATTATCTGTATCTGTATCTGTATTCCGATAGAAGACAGGAAGTGGGCGTGGTTTGCACAGGAAGTCAAGTTAAACCCCTCTCCCCTTTAACTGGGGGGACATTGAACAATCAGAAACTGAAAAAATATATAAATGGAAAGATTCTGTTTTGCATTGTAAGTAGAAACTATTTACAGTAAAGATATATAGAAAAATGTCCTTCAGTTGAAGGGAATAATCTTAAATTCCAATGATGCTGCTTTCGCGTTTCTTGATGTGTTAACAGTTCGATAGGGAAACGTGAATGACCACTTTACAACAGTACACAACAGTAATACATTTTTTTGCCTGTTTTATTTTTTTCCCCTACTGAACTAAGTTTGGATAGACTGCAAACCATCTGATGTCCTCATATTTTCCCTTGCTGGCAACTGTTAGCCTACCATGAAAATCTGGACTGGATTTTGTGTTCATTTGATAGCCAAGACCTATGTCTGATACATGGAACATGCATCTTAAACGGATGAATATTGACTGAAATACAAGGTAAAACGTTTCGTAAAATATTTCGACTGGATTTTTTTAAATGGAGGAAATTTCATACAGCTGAAACTGCAGGTTCTAAGCTTCACTTTGATGTATATGTTGCGAGTGTTTGAAAGAAACCCAGCTGCCACACTAGGCTTTTGTCTCACTAGCTCCCGCACCTGACGTCTCCTCCTCCTCGATGCGAGAGTTTCCCCGAGTGATAGCCTGGAACGGTCAGCTCTCAGCCCGCTGCCTGTTGTGCGCTGCCTCGGTGGGGGCGACTATAGAATATAGCGATCACTTTTCAATAATGTGTAGTAAATGACATGACAAGTTAGTGAAAACAAAGTCCTATGTTGCAAACAGAATGGGCATTTTTATCTTGTGGCCATCCACAATGATATGAATCGATTTGAAGAAACATAATGGCTGACGCACAGAACTTATTTGTTAAACGTTTTGCAGCGCAGTGGCTCAAAGTTTGTTGGTGTGTGTGCCGGAGTTCCAGATACAGCTAGCAGCCCCCCTCCATCCCTGTAACGTTAGATAGAGGTTATGAGAACTCGACATGGAGCTGACTTTTTTTTTCCGAATCGGAATAATAACGAGCAACTTCGGGTAGAAGGAATATCTGTTTCCATTGCATTCTTTGTGCTTTCCCGAATACAGTATTCGGATTCGGATACATCCCTAACATACACACACGCACACACATACACGTACACACATACACACAAGCACATGCACTCACACACATATACATGTATACACACACACGCACACATGCACATACACACACGCACATGCACACACATGCACTCACACACACACATACATGCATATACACATGCACATGCACACACACACACACACACACACATTCACTCACATATGCACACGCATTCATACAACAATGTTCTGAGTGTCCAGGTTTTTACTCAGCTAGTCTCACCCTTTGGAGAAATTGCACGTGTAAGGAAATTAATTGTTACTAATAGGAACTTGTATTAGAGCTTGCATTCTTCTTTACCATTCAAGCCACAAAATGTAGATTTTGAGCTTGGATCTTGGCGTCCATTTCTCATCCGATAATTCTCATTGGTGGATATGAGATTGTCATTGTCCGACTTTCCTCTCCAGTGGCTTTGCATACACACACAGCTCTAATATGGAGAAGTCCTTTGATAAAGGTGGCTGCATCTGAATAGCCTACAGTAAAAGGTCTGGATTCATATCAGTGAGAGAATTTTAGTGGAGCTTCACACTCATAATCTTCTGCAATAATTTTCTCTAGAGTAATTACCATAATCACAATAGGTTTATCAATGCCACAGTATAATTTACAAGGGGCTGAAATTCACATAGGAAATTCAACAACTCACAAGAAGCACAGTTTTATTTATAAATATTTTTTTTAAAAACTAAATGATTGCAAAGAGTGTGGCCTAACAATGCCATTGCTCAGACTTTGTTTGCAGGAAATTTCCCATCAAAAAAGTAGTAAACACTTTCCAGAACTTTCCAGAGAGGTCAGCCATGAAAAACAATGGCAGGTTTGACTTCGGTCCCAGGGGCTGCTGGGTGGCTCATCCTGTTAACTGCTCTAGCGCATGGTGGAAGAGCTCCACCGTCGGGTTTCAGAAGCAAACTGTGGCAGTGCTGACTATGGCTGGCTGCCCGACTGGCTCAAAAGTTGCTCAGGCATAGGAGGGTTTCAATTACCCTGGACGACAGCATTTCACACACACAAAGGTAAGCCACCTGAAAACATAGCTTTCTGTGACTTCACCATCTGCACAGTACCCAGTAAAATGATCAGTGTTAAATCAACTCAAGTTTTTATGAGTCCACTATGGCCAGAGTTGACTCATATAAACTCTGTTAGAGTTGAATTGACACTGGACATTTTACTTTTTTTAAGGCCCGTAGAGATAAGGGCAACACTTGGGAAGGCCAGGGAGGAGGGCTTTGCTCAACCCAGGCTGAAGTCTGAAGCAGTGGCAAAGCTGCACTCGTTTACAATCCCTGAGTCGTGCAGGCGGCAAGACTGACGCGCAGGTGCAGGCCAAATGTGGTCCTTCATCAGATGCCATATGAGAAAAGTCTGCTCCAACACCTGACAGAACCAACAGCCTAATGTGGATCTGTGGCATGAAAACAAAATGCAGCATGCCGTTCAGGAACATTTGTACCAACTTACACACAGGCTCGGCCATTGTATTAGTTATTACTCCAATCAGAAAACTAACAGCTGTGACTGGAATAAAAAATAATTTTAAAAAAAGGAAAGTAGAGTGATGTGACACTAAAAATTGAACTTCATGGTTTTATGTGGGCTAAGACGCAAGACATTACCCAGTTTACTAGATGTGTTAAAGTGATGGAAGCTTTTCGAGCTCCAGCACAAACTTTTATCCCAAAAAACACCAAGAGGATAAAGTACATAAAATAAACATACAAGCTGCCAACACTGTATCTGAAGGAGTCCCCATTTGATGAGATTCTGTAATAAGTTTTCTGAAGAGGATCCAAATGATTAAGGCGATATTGTCCAAAAAGGCATAATAACTTTATGCACTTCAGTAAATTTGAACCATGCTCTTTATCTTATTGGCAATGAGTTCAGTAACCACTACAGTTAGTATAGCA
This sequence comes from Anguilla rostrata, assembly GCF_018555375.3. Lineage (NCBI taxonomy): Eukaryota > Metazoa > Chordata > Actinopteri > Anguilliformes > Anguillidae > Anguilla > Anguilla rostrata. The sequence goes on from NC_057934.1 coordinate 63,001,446, forward strand.
AGAGCCATCCACTTGAGTGGGGGGAATTATTAAGCATAATTTAAATTCATCTTTGCAACCCCTGGGAATAAAGTTGTCTCACTGTGAAGACAAAAGAGAGCTCAGTTTTGTACCACATATCTACATATCAGACACTGACACCCAGGAATCAAAGCTGGTCAATTACTCTCCAAATCCAATGATTTCTTAATCTATTCAAATTTATTCAAAATTTGCTAAATGTCATGTCCGTTTTGCAAATGCTATCATTAAATTTGAATGGGTGACTTTAAGCCAAAACAGTGTGTGTGTGTGTGTGTGTGTGTGTGTGTATGCATGCCTGTGTGTGTAATTTTTGAAGGTAACTGTGTAGAATTTATAATCTCCATTGGGGATACGCTATTCAGACCCTTGATCTCAACCTGTAGATTAAGTGTCCCGAAGCTCAGCAATGAAAGCCGCCCCACAGCCAGCAAGCCGTTGAAGACCAGCCAGGCTACTTAGTTTTTGATAGGCAAACAGGGACCAGAATTGCTCATTATTCTGCAGTTATCATTCTCATTACCCATTTCCCACTCACTTCCCTCATCCTGCAATGGTCTGACCTAGACTTGGGTCATAACAGTGGAGTATGGCTAACTCTATCTGTAAGACACTTGCTAACAATGCACACAGTCTGTGGAATCACGGCTGATTATCCAAAAAAATGTTTTTATTTTTTTGTGGTTGTCTTGAACAGATCATGTACAGTAAGCAGTTTAAATTCATACAAATATCTTGTTTAACATGACTGCTCTTAGCAAAACAAACACCACTAGATCACACTGCTACAATCCAAATTGCAATATTAAGTGAATACACTGGATACATCTGAGATAATTAATTTCTCTCTTAAATACATGGACATAATTCATAATGAAACATTTTCATCCTGTTATACCATATACTATAGCCTGTGTGCTCTGAGACTATCTAGGCTATCTCTCTTGTTTTCCCATTTTTCACTGACTTACACTGTTCTCCCACTCAAAAACATGTACAGTATAGACCCTACCCATACACTATTTTAGAATGGATAATGTGAAGAAAAAAAATTCTAGAAATGCATTTATTTAAATTTTTTATAACCGTCATTCAAATGTATTTCGTATTAGCGAAACTTCTGTGGAAGGGGGAGAAAAATGGTATCTGCAGAGCGTAAAAATGAGAAGGAGAGAACAATAAAAAAGAAGCCACATACTTCTGTTTTGCTTTTTAGTTTCATTTTTGACTTCCTGCGGCGGGTTTTTCTGCCTCTCTTCATTCGGTCTGGCTGTGAATCTTTCTGTGCCCATACTATGCTGGCATCCACCCCCTCTCATTTTGACATCCGCTGGTTTCTAAAAGTGCATTTGATAGCAGAGTAGTATATTCACCAATACACCAAGAGCCATACACTACCTACAGCAGGAACGAGACCACAAGGTAGGGACATAAGGACGGAGTGTGGCACAGTGGGTAAGGAACTGCGCTTGTAACCGAAAGGTCGCAGGTTCGAATCCCGGGTAAGGACACTGCCGTTGTACCCTTGAGCAAGGTACTTAACCTGCATCGCTTCAGTATATATCCAGCTGTATAAATGGATACAATGTAAAGTGCTAAGTAGAAGTTGTGTAAGTCGCTCTGGATAAGAGCGTCTGCTAAATGCCTGTAATGTAATGTAATGTAATGACCACAGAAGTGGTCAGGAGTGCACCCCTGTAGCCCATATATAGTTATTTTATATATATATATATATATATATATATATATATATATATATATTCATATATGAATTGAATGTATGATGCAAAAAATATATATATATATATATTTTTTTTTTTTTTTTTTTGCATTATACATTCAATTTGTGGAAACAGACGATGATATGAGCCTAGGATCAGATGTACATTCAATAAAAGCCAAGCCAAGGGAAAAATATTGTTCTGTGATGATCAAATTTAAAAGGAGGAAAATTAAATGAGTAGGATACAATAAACACAACTTCACTAAAGGTCCAAACACCTAAAGCAACTAATTTCTCTGGAGACAAATTGATGATACAATATAATCAAATACAAATGCCCTCTTCCTGGAAATATTCCCTTTGAAATCAAATTTAGACCCACAAATTGCATCAGGTGGTACGGTGTGTGCACCCATTTAACTGATGTTCAATTCAAACGCTATTCACGTTTCTTAAACTAATAAAGCATGCTAGTTAATTTCTGGAATCCACTGCTGCCCAACAGAGATGCCGTGAACAGAAACTTGCGCCGTTTCCCTCGCAACACAAATGCAACATTTCTGAACGTGCACATATTCACACAGACAAAACTTGTTTTACTTTAGAATGCAAGGCTGCGGCCCAACAATCTTTATTAGGACAGAGTGTAGCACAGTGGGTAAGGAACGGGACTTGTAACCGAAAGGTCGCAGGTTCGATTCCCCGGTAGGACACTGCCGTTGTACCCTTGAGCAAGGTACTTAACCGGAATTGCTTCAGTATAAATGGATACAATGTAAAATGCTATGTAAAAAGGTTGTGTAAGTCGCTCTGGGTCTGCTAAATGCCTGTAATGTAATGTAATATTAACTAACAAGCAATTAGCCAAACCAGCATTTCTTTGGACTGTGGGAGGCAACTGGAGTAGGCAACCGGGAGGAAACCCACGCGGACGCGGAGAGAACGTGCAAACGCCCGCACAGAGAGGCCCTGGCCGAACACAGGACCTGCTTACTACCCGCCGCGCCACGCTGCTGCCCTACGGCGTTGATGTCACACACGCGTCTTTCTTATGCAAAGAGGCAACGTCAACCCACAGCCAGTCATTCGGCTCAATGAAATCACAGCACTGTACACTCCTGGGCAAAAAAATAAGCTTTTAATGGTCTTAACAACAAATCATTGGTCAGGAAATTAGCGAGAATTAAACAAATAGATAAAGTAACTTAGTATGGGATAGCTTTTCCCTTTGATTTCTTTAAATGTTTAAGCCTTGTTGGGTAAACTTGCAGACAGCTTTTTACAGAAAGAAGAGTCAATGTTGTTCCATGCAGTGTTGATGGCTTCAAACAGTTGATGAGTAGTTGAAAAATGTTCCCCGGTTAGTTTGTGTTTAATGTGAGACCAAATATTCTCTATAGGGTTCAAATCTGGACTCTGACCAGGCTAAAACATGAGCCTGATGGACTTGTTCTCAAGCCACTTTTTGGTGGTCTTTGCAGTGTGGGCAGGAGCATTGTCTTGCTGAAAAATAACATCTGATCATTCCTCTTTAGAAAACAACTTTTCAATTGTGGGAAGCGAGCCTTTCTGCAATATTCTCCAGTATTCCAAAGCATTAATTGACTTTTCGCACTGAAGCAGCTCATCAGTACCAGAAAAGGCTCCCCACACCATGACACCTCTTCCTCCATGCTTAACTGTGGTACAGATGCATTCACTATTGTATTTCTCACCAGATCTTCGAAGACACCTCTCTGGAGCATCACCATGCAACGCAAACTGTGATTCATCACTCCGCATAACTCTGCTGAACCACTCCGAATCAAACTTTCCATATTATGCCAAAAACTTCATTCTGTCTTTGATGTTTTTCTGAGGCAGCAATGGCTTTTTAACACATCTTCTAGACAAAAAAACCTGCATTAGATAACCTTCTGGTTATTGTTCTTCTCGAAAGAGTCTTGTTTTCTGAGGTCTTGAATTCTGCTGACAGTTTTTGTAGGCTATTTTATCTGTCTTTGAGAACTGTAAATTTCAGCAGGTGGTCATCCCTGCATGATGAGGCTTTGGGCCTTCCAGATCCTGTCTTTCTGGCAACATTACCTGTTGTTTCAAAGCGTTGACCTATTCTCTTAATAGCTGATAGAGAAATAGGGATTTCCTCTGCCTTTAGGGTCTTTCAAATTTCAGAATAGCTACAGTTGGCCTGACAAAGACCAGCTATGCGGTTTCTGACAGTAACCCCTGAGTGATATTTTGCTTTTTTTGGAGCAGATTTTTTAACTCCTTTACCGTGGGACTCACAACACTGCATACTGTAGATCTCTCCCTGCTCTATCAATCCTGGTTCCATGTATGAGCTTGTTAGCCTAGCACTACAGCAACTGGTACAACTAGGCTAATGAACTAATAGTGGTAATCAATCAACATCTTGATAAGTAGAATCAAGTGTATTAGGCTTAATGCTGGGCTAAAACAAAAACCTGCACCCACACTGGCCATTTTCAGATAAGATTGGACTCCCCTGTGTTAGAGGTTCAGATACCACAACCTGACAAATTCGATTACTATATTGTCTACTCTGTGTAGCCTACATATGAGGATATTCTTTGCACAGCAAGCAGTCAAGTTGAAGAAATATTGGACAGGCAGTAGGCTACAGTAGGACAATGTTAGCAAACATGCACAATCTCATTCAAAGAGAAATATCGATTATATTATATTTAGAATACGTAGCCTATGGCAACAGGACTTTTTTTTTAATTTTTTTTTTTTACTCATGCTACGACTAAATACTACATCTGTTGGTTCTTACTGTGGGTGGGTTGCAATAAGTTCCTGTTAAAAAAAAAAACAAAAAAAAAAAAAACCCCAAACAAGCAGTGTTAAACGAACTGCTTCAAGCAAGGTATTTAAGGCACTCTTTAAGCGGGAGGACGGAGGAGGGGAAACAACGGCGGGAGGAGGTACTGGCTGCCTGTTGCTTAACTTTCCCCCCACCCCCCCGCAGCAGCTCGCAAACTCAGACGAGCTGCAAAGACGACAGATGAAAAGGTAACCGCGTTGAATTTGGTAACTGTACTCTGTATTCGACCGTGCTGTTGTCTTTGCCTATGAACTTCCCTGCGTAGGCATCGCCTACTCATATTGCTGCAGCAGTGTATACGAAGACCAATTTCTGGCTTGGACCCAGAGCTGTGCATACGAACAATATAAGTAAGTTCGATTTTTAAATTTTAATTGTAGCCTATTTATATTAGCAATGTGTCATTTTTACAGACTGGATACGGCCGTGTAGCCTATGTGTAAGAATGATTAACTATCATAGATTACTGCGATCGCCTCTTTTTATTTGGCAGGGTGATGTTATGCAGCCTATTATTTTGTGTTTAAGGATAAACGGGTACAACTTTTTTTGTCTAGATATGCTCGTGCTTAGTTCAGAGAGCTAAACGCAAGTAGGCCTATTTTCATATTCAAGATTATTTAGCTGCGGTCTCTAGGCAGATAACTACTAGACAGAACTGTCCGTTAAGTTCCAACAGAGTAGGGTATTTCCGCCAGCCCATGATAGCATCCATTCATAATTTTACTGAGAAATAAATGACTGGGCTATTTTCATCAAGTTTCGTATTAATTAATGGGCATTAGTAGTCTACCTCTATATTTGCGCGATAGATACACAGCTGAATTCAAATATAAATTCTGCAATGCCGTGAACCTGTATTATGACTTGAACGTTTTTAATCTCTTTTTCAACGTTGCCACTAGACAGTAATGCAGTGAAATATTTCTTGTTGTAATATGAAGTTTAGAGAAGTAGCGCATTTATAAAACGTTTTAGCCTTCAGCACCTTTTTGTTTTGTTTATTAATTATTTATTTAAGTTAATGTATATAGCTTTAACACAACTACAGATTTGGGGCATTGTTTTCTGCCATGCATGATCAAAGGTGAGCAGGCTTCAGCAGAGCTAGAATTACAAATGTTGTGGGTCTAACAGATCCTTGGGGGGGGGGGGAGTTTAGGACGATGATCATATCCATACCCCTTAAATTGTGACTTCAGGATGACGTTCAAACCCCTTTTGATAGTGACTTTAGGCTGAGGGTCATAGGCCCTTAGATAGTGACTTTAAAGCCTAAATAAGATTTTTTGAGGAGCAAGGTTAGCTTATTTTCCTTTTCGGTTGATGAACTGCACCTGTTTATTCCCTACCTCAGTGTTAAAGCGAAAAAGGACATAATTAATTTGCCCTGTGACTTAACAAAGTGTATTTAAGAGGTAACGTCCATGGTCTGCCTGCTGTATATTTAATTGTATGTGTCCCATCTAAAGAATTTAGCCAAGAAACAGGTCTGGTGATCAGGCAGCTGGTTTATAAAAGGGGATGACTGGGTCCTGTAGAAGCTATTTCTGACTTATAATTAGGAATAATTATGTGATTTGAGATGTCACGTTCGACATGAAAAGTTGGGTTCACTGGAAAAAATTAATTAAACATGGCAGCTAAGGAAATTCCCAAATGGGAATGTGAAAAAATGATTTCATTAAATGCCACATTTTGAAAAGGCTTATTTAGTGTATTATGTGTTATTTATTGATCACCAAAATATATGATTTTAGTGGTAAAGGCATGAAGAAATGTTATTTTTCAAAATGAACGTTGCCATAACATGAACATTGGGCAAGGCTAGATGAAATAAAATTTAAAAAGACAAATTTGTCTAATTAATCATTGGAAATATTTCGGCATTAGCCCGTGTGAAATACAATGAAAAGGGAACAAATTGTAGGCTGCCTCAGTATAGTTACCGACAGTATAGCCCTTGGGGTGATTTAGTGCAGTGCTCGTTATTCAGGCGCACAAGGAAGCTGGGATTAGATAAAACTCTTGAATCATTGGCTAATATCAATCACATGCAGCTGGGGAGGTCCAGTAGTCCTTGCTAGCTTGCACGAGAGTGCAGGTGTGGACATGTTTTTAGCATGCTGCACTCATGAGAAAGTCAAATTGTCGTTAATATTTAAATGAAGGCCTAGGATAATTCAGTAGATCCCTTCATATGGGAGTTTACTTGTGCACATATTGTATTGTTTTCTCCACAGAGCTCTGTGAGTGTCATTTGTTTTTGTGTTGTTGTTTTTTTTCCGTTTATTTGTTAGAGCTGTGTTTGTGAGGAAGACATTGCATTTATTTGTTGGTCAGTTAAGGTGACAAATGTAGACTGAAGCGAGGTCATGGTCTCAGTAGTTGTATTCCAAGCTTTACCCCTGTAGCAGCGATGCCCAAAACTCACTGTTGACCTTTTATATTACTGTTGACTTTCAATATTTAAAGGTGTGCATTCCCCCTCAGCATTATCTGAGGGGGAATACACTCCTTTCAGTCCAGAAACTATATCCAAATGCGGTGTTTTAGACATTGCATGTATGCACATCTACCTCTAGACGCAGGTGGGAAATACAGGATTGGATAGAATAAACCCTGGCTTTAACCTATTAGTCCTCGTTCTGTCTTCATATTATGCACCCCGTGACTACAGGGTCAAAAGTGACCGACCCGTGCCAGACCCACCGTGATAAAGCCTCTTCATTGAATTTTAAACCCTAAATAAATATTTGTCATACTCATATAGAAGCAACTGGTCAATAAATCAATAAATTGTTGAATAAATCTTTTTTCTAATTCACAGTCCAGATATACTGAATTTCCTCAGTCTACGCCACTTGTTTTTACTGCAGAACATCAGAATTGATTTTTTTGCTGTATACACTCAACTTTGATTATGGCTTCTGATTTTATAACTGCAGGGTAAAAAAAGACTCATGAGACAGTATTTGTACCGTGATGGTGTGTCTCTTTTATGAATATATTAATATTTAATAAAATTTGAATGTTTTAAATTTCAGGGGTTTTCACTGCTGATAAACTCAGGATAGGGTCATTTTTGACCCTGAAGACAACAGGAGGGTTTAAAAAATTCAGCTGTTACATTTTGTAACAGAAAACACAATTTTTTATGATCAGATTGCTTGCTGGAAAATGTGGGGAAAAACACTTTTTATTATATTGAGTGCTAAGGGACAGAACTGAATTAATCCAAGCCGTAGGCTAGTTGTTTCAATGTTGTCGTTCACCAGTGTGGCTTGATTTTTCATGGTGATACTTATGCTGTTGATTGCTTCTATTGCAGGACAGTTTTAGGCTGGGGATCAGTCGACTTTTTTTTAGATGGTATGATTAGACAGCGTAATCGTGTTTTTGAAGAAAAAGGAAAAAACTGACACTAGCTTTTAATTGTGGGTCAAAGGTTAGGGACGCATGTTGGATGAATCTGGCTAAAGCGTTTCAGTGACTCATGTTGAATCAGGCTGGTAAGGGTTTAAGCTGGAAGGGTTAAAATACTGACCAGAATGCATTTGAAAGAAATGGTGTGAAAGCCACACACAGCACACTGCAGCACATATTCACAGCATCGCGGAGGTTGGGTTCTATATATCTCCACCCGGCATGCTTTTGCGAAACGAGGTTATTTTAAAAATGACATTACTTCCTTGTTCTCTCATCTCAAATGATAACTTTAGGCTTACGTTCTGCAACCACCACTCTTATTTCAATTGTAGGGTTCAGACCGTTTCTGTGGAAAGTCACCGCATGTATGGTCAGTAAATACGTCAGATTTTTTTCCCAAATGAATATCCACATCCTTGCGTCACCTAAACATATACAGTATGCTTTTTTGTTTTTCCTTGATTGTTGTTGTTGTTGATGTTTTTGGAAAGGCCCTGTAGATGAAGTAAGCCATATGAACAGGAAGTGATCTTTTTCTGTACATGTCACATTTGGATTCATTTGAGTGGCGTAAGCTGTAGCTCATTGATTTGTGTGCTCAGCTCTTGCATTTATGACAAAAGTCTTAGAAAGCTTGCGTTCGACATACTGGAAATTTAAATATCCATCCTCTTATGGATGGCTGTTACATACTTTACACATGGCAGTTTGTTTTCTGCTTCATGGTCTTCTTTTACGAACACGGTCCAAAAATGAAAAGTCTTGTCCGGATCCTGTAAATTAGATTCCTGTTATCAGAGTATGTATACGGCCTGTTAAGATAGTGATGAACTTTAAATTTATGGTTGTCCTTTCTACCCTTTGACCTTAGTGTGTTACCAACCCTACGGTTGTTGTTTTTTTTTTTCTTTCCAATGTAACGCTTCTAAGTGCAGTGAAAGTTGTGCACTTTTGCTTTTTGGTACATTGACCAGTAAACAAAGAGAAGTGTGTTTATGTACAAAAATGAAAATGAATAATTTATCCGGCTAATAATCAGCTCAGGCTTTAACACAACTGTTGAACTAAAAAAATACTTTAAGCAAGCTAGACCAAGATTTGATCGAGCTGGCAAATTGAGAAATGATGCTAAAACCTGCTTGAATGTACTGGACAGTTGAATAGCCTCCATTACTGTCATATTGCCAACTAGGGTGTAGTTAGGCTCCAGGTAAAACCTGAGCTACAGTAGGCTATATTGGGGTTAACCTAGTCATGTTTCTCAACCTCAATTTCCCAGCCCAGCCAGTGGGTAGTCAGTGTGCTTTACAGCAGAGAAGACAATGTTTCACGTCCTAGTATTTGAAATATAATTTTTCATATCAATACCTGCGGAGTAGGGTTGCTGGAACACTTATAATGTCTCTGATGCCTTAAGATCAGACTGCATAGTGCGTAGCATATCTCTTTGATTTTCTTTAGCCAATCAGGGGGGTTGAATCAAAGAGAATGTTAAAAGATCCGGTCCGGTTCATATTAGCTTCTCTCAGTCTGCAGTGGGTTGGATAAAGAGCAAATAATTAATCTGCTTCTTCCTTTGCTTTGTAGCCTAATTGTTGTAATAATTTCAGGTGTGGAGTGTCTTCTTAACTAGTGCTTTTGCCACCATTCTGCTGTGCATAAGCTTGTATTTATCTTCAGTAAGCCATCATATTTCCTTCTTCTCATGATCTGTGAATTCTTTTTTATTAATTTATTTTTCACTTCTGAAAACCCAGCATGAGAACAAGTGACCTGTTCTTTTAGTTCTCTCAGACAACAACAGCAATGCCAGTGTTTTCTGGATGTTTGGACACAGGTCGAACATTTCTAAAATTTTACTATCTGTTCCTTCTGATTTTTCTCTGGGTCAATATAAAAGGTCCAGGAAACTGGATTCAAATTGTGATTATATTCCCCAGAAATGACAATTGATTGCCTTCTTAATGTTTCTTTCAGGCTTTTACACAATGAGAAACACACATTAGATTGTAATATTTGATTATCGTTACCTGTTCAGCAGAGACAGGATAGCGTGTATCCTTCGTTCATTAATATTCACATTCATAAGACGCGTCGTACGTAAACCAATTGTCGTCGCTAGGTTAGAGCAGGTTGTCCAATGCAGAAACATTAGACTATCCGACAACACGAAACAAAGCAACATCAGCTAGGCTTTACCGTCGTATAGTTAAACCTACAGATCGTTCGTGTGTAATACTGCCCACTAACATTAGACTCAACTGCAGAATCAAACTCCAGGCATTACTCCCGAATAAAGAAAGGCTTTAATTCCTCATATCCAAGCGTGAAAGCCATTCAGTTGTCACTCGCTGACGGAAGGGCTACTTGCCGATCCATCGCTGATCGTCTGTGACCACCAGGAGCGTCACGAGCAGCAACAGTTGAAAAGGAGGGAGGGAAAGCTCTGCACTGTGTACCAGCACTAGCTTTTTATCAAAGCCAACTTGTTTTTGTTAGTAAGTGGTGAAGTTCTCCTCGTGAAAATGGCCACTACAAATATTAACTGACGAGGTTATTGCAATATTATTACAGCGCCTGTGGGCCTTCAGAAATTAAACCCATTTCTTGTGGGTCTCTTCATTTTTTGGAAAAGAAAAAAAACCATATTGGTTTTTCTGCATCCAGAGAAGGCACAGTGCTTGGGTATTTTCAACTCAGGTTACCCACACAAAAGTGGCAAGAGCATCATTTACATAATACAGGTAGAAAGGATTTCACCAGTCGCAGCATTTTGGTGACGTACATTGTACCCAGTTACCCATGCACACTGAAAACCTGGCATTAAGCCAAGGGGGAAAGCAAGCCAATCTTGGCACAGGCTTATCTGTTTTTTTTTTTTTTCCAAGAATCATTTTAAATATTCTTGGGTCATCAGTGGATGCAAAAAAGTATTAAAACAGCACATCAACAAATAATTCACAGTTTTCAGATTCCTGGACCTTTAAAGCTTCTCTGTTAGAAATCAACTATAATTCCCAGAAGGTCACTGGCTTTGTATCACCGCATACTGCATGAATAGTAAATGAGTATAGCTTGCTGGTGGGCATTCTTTCAGTGCTTTCTTTTGAATTTTTAAAATGTGGTTTTATACCTAGAAATTAACCGATCACCACAGCTGGCTTTCACTTTTCACCGGCAGATGTGCTAATGCGATTGGCTGACCACTAATTCATTGCTAAGGTTTGACTGACAGTGCATTTATCTATGCTACCTCACTTGTTGGTTTTGGGGTTTCAGCCTTGGTCTATTCTACCTCTTCTTTATTCCCGTATTTTCCTGTTCTCCTATTTTTCTATAAGGTTTCTTTATTACAGCATCTCACCAAGACAATACAAGGAAAAGGAACTGAATCTATACGAATGACATTATGTGACCCCTGCTAGAGGTGACAACACACTGGAGCTGATTCTGTTCAATGATTCTCACACTGGAGTTGATTATGTCCCATGATTCTCACACTGGAGCTGATTCTGTTTACCGATTCTCACACTGGAGCTAATTCTGTTCACTGATTCTCACACTGGAGCTGATTCTGTTCAATGATTCTCACACTGGAGTTGATTATGTCCCATGATTCTCACACTGGAGCTGATTCTGTTCACTGATTCTCACACTGGAGCTGATTCTGTTCACTGATTCTCACACTGGAGCTGATTCTGTTCACTGATTCTCACACTGGAGTTGATTATGTCCCATGATCCTCACACTGGAGCTGATTCTGTTCACTGATTCTTCACTGGAGTTGATTATGTCCCATGATTCTCACACTGGAGCTGATTCTGTTCACTGATTCTCACACTGGAGCTGATTCTGTTCACTGATTCTCACACGGGAGCTGATTCTGTTCACTAATTCTCATATTGGAGCTGATTCTGTCCCCTTATCCTCACACTGGAGCTGATTCTGTCCCCTGCTTCTGACGGATAGGCATACGGTATGTTGGACATCTAAAGGCCTCTCCAGAGGCATCGTTGCGAAAGGAAAGCTCTAAACATTTATCTGGAGGAGTGAAGGGACATTCACCCTGATAAATGCTGACTCATAAAACACTGGTAGCCAGCTACTGAGTTCAGTGCAAAAAAATGTTTGTCCCTTTAAGAGATGAGGTCAGAGATGTTAACACTCAATGTGGCTGAGGCTGCAAGGTTTAAAAAAAGAGAAAAGCTGAAGTAGTGACAGCAGATAATGTAAGCAGGGCCAGAAGATTGTGGCCGTAACGGGCTTCCTGTGCTGTGGCGAGATGACAGTGTTTCCTCTGCATTTATTGGCCTAAGAAGCCTTGTCTCAGGAACTGCAGGCTGGGTGCTGGCAGTGCAGAGTGTGAAATGCGCTGTAGAGTTTGTTGACAGAACTCTATTTCAGTTCAGGCCTAAACATTATCATTGTTGGAAGCCTGCCGGTGATTTGGCGCTGGTAAATACTGCAGTGCGGCTGTGGATATCTGAATAGAAGACGATCAAACGTTTTTACATGTTTGTGGTTTGAACTTGTTGATAGATATGCGCCACACCACTCAGACACTGAATCATGCTGAAGACCCGAATCATCCTAAAGACTCTTAATAGGCTATGTGCGGAAAAGCACAAAATTACACGAAATATCACAAAAATGTATTACGAAGTATCAAACGATTGAATAATTCTTTCAAACTCAATAAATTTCCAACTCTCAATCCGATTAATCCTGTCCTGACTCGAATCCTGGCGAACGCTGGCTCAGAGTAGGGCTTAGGTGCTGACTTCGTGTGACAGCGACTGCGGTCGGTCCGGCTTTGCTGCCGTCATCAACTCGACGCGTCGTCTCCCTGTTGCATTTCCCTAGCGCAATAATCATGCATCAGACACATTGGAAATGTTGGAAATGTACAGCTCTGGTCTTCAAGAGACCCCCGCAATGCATTGAGATGTTGGCTGTGAAAATTGAAACGCGTGATAGAAATGGCAGAAGTAAATGGCGGTTTATGTTCAAAGTCACGTGAGTAGCGGTCGCCTGAATGGCATGCACGGTCGTTGGGACTCTCATTCTTTTGTGCAATTAAGAAGATTCTGCTGTAGTTCATTCAGTGTCTTTAATATTGCATGTAAACTTGAAGGCTTTAAAAACTTGAAATGTAGTATGATTCTCAATGAAATTGTACCAATACATACATGGACCATTACTTATCGTTTTACAGGGTTTTTTTGTGTAAGTTCCCCTATAGGCAGCTGTAGTAGTTTGAAAGGACCCTTAGATGGCCTGCCTAAGACATTTCAATGCAGGAAAAAACCAGATTTGATTTGTTTATGGTGTGCAGTCGGAACACTTGCAGTTGGATAATGAAACCATCCTATAAGCCCTGTAAGGTAAAATATGAGCTTGTAAAATAGCCAGAGTGTGAGCTTCTAAACATAGTTCTCATTTTGTTGGTAATCGTATTTTAAGTGCATGTAACTGTAGCTTAACTGTAGCCTTAAACATTTTTCCTGGTTGCCAGCTTGTATGGGAATCCATTTTGATGACAAAGTTAATTAAGATTCAGTTTTGGAGATAAAAGTTTATACTGAGAATGACTGCATGTGACTTAAAGGAGGCTAATGGAGGAATTCAGAAGAAGAACCAGTAATATAGCTGTGCGAACAGTAAAGGCCTCGAAATGCGTCTGTTTGCCTGGTTACAGAGCACGCTCACTGATGTGACGCATGCAACGACATGTTGACCAGCGTTCCAAAATGTTCCCTTTGCTCCCAAAATGTTTGGTTCAGAGTCTGGTGCAAAAACAGCCCAACACTATATGAGAAAAACACCAAAACAAGTTTGGGATTATGAAATTGTTTATCATGTACAGTAATATGATCAGGTAATACTCCTTATGTTTGTATAGAAAAGGTGTGCTCAAAAGGTGAGGAATTATAACTATATCATACTGTAGTTTTGGCAAGGATGAATTCTGTGGTGTCCCTCACCTTTATTTGTCCTCTTTGTGTTTGATTAATTTACACCGAGGGATGTGCTACAAGGACTTATCCCATAAAACCCAGGGTAAGTGTTTGGTTGGGCTATTAAAGATGTTTAATGAGCTCATGTGTACATTTTCACTTGACACCAGGTCTGGCACGAGTGCTCATATAATTCAGATGAATGCATTTATTGCAAGTCACTCTTGCTACACGAGGCCTGCAAAATGAATGGTTGTTGGTTGTTCTACTGCTTTCTTTGAGAGACTTCTGTCAAAACCATATTGACTTTTACCTCTGAAAACATCAAACTAATTTCAAGATACGAGGAGCAGATAGATTATTATCTCTTACGGTTGGAAAGATGAAAGCGTATTGTGAACACTAGTGTAAGAGAAAGTAGCTAGTGTTGGAGTGTGGAGAATCAAGGTCACAGGTGTGTGTGTGTGTGTGTAGGTGGGTGGGTGTGCGCGTGTGATGTAGATCCAGAGAAGAAAGCGAAACGGCCACGCATTTTGCCGAGTGTGCGCGGCAAACGGCGGAATGCACGAGTGCACCAGATACCGCCGTTCCTCTGCATGCCCCGAAACGCGTCATCTCCCGAAACCGTCTGCGCCCGTCGGCGTTTTGGAGGGAGCTGCGGCGGCCCTGCAAAAAGTGCAGCCCTGCGCTCTGCTCTCTGCGTGGCACGCGAGCCTTTGTGCCTCCTTGTGGCCGCGACTCACACCTCCCAGGTGTTTTCACACTTGGCTCGTTTGGCTCGAGTCCGAAATTCGACTGCACGCCCCCACCCCGCCCCCTGCCCCTGCTGGTCTGCTTCCACACTGTGTTACTGTTGACCCAAACCACACTACATTTGTGTAACACTTTCACTGACATCGTGAGTACTACCAGCAGCTGTGTACCGCCATCACCAAGCAACAGTGTTTGGAGGGGAACACGCCGAATTCGACTATGTGTTTTTATGTATGGCTTATCAGCTTGACATGTGATTACAAGTAAAAACCTAAGACAATGCGCACTTTTTGTTTTTGGCTGTTTTTTTTTTTTTTGGTGTCACTACCAAATTTGCCAAAATAATGAACAACCCGTGCGCCTGTGTTTCTCGCGCGTCATGCTGCGGATGCATCGAATGAGAGCTTGCTTGCATTATGAAGTTTCTGAGAAGACGAGCAGCAATGAGAGGTGCATTGGCTGATACACTTGCAGTAAATTATCATTCACATGCATCTGCAAGGTCAGCTCTTCACTAGACCTGCTGCTGGCAGGTTTCCGGATTAGATTTTTTTAAATGGTTTTGTAAAACCACACACTGTATTCATTTCACACACATTTTTTTTATGGGTGGGCATTGTCACTGTGAAAATTCATGATCAAATACATAGAATGGACCTAACCCTAGCTCTATTGAATACCAGTAAACATGCTGGGCCTCATTCATGGAACACACGTATGATCAGATTTGATTGTTATCCTTGCTTATGAACAATTTGCCATTTGTCATTTTTTTTGCTTGCCTGAATTTGTTCTTTAGTATGATAAATATGTGTGTGTGTGTTTTGAAGCACACATAAAGGTATCTAAGCAGAAGATGCTTTAGAATGCTTTATTTTTTAATATATTTTATGTTGTTACGTACCTCATTAACAACAAAATGTTTATCAGTTGTACAATTATATTAATATTGTAATAATATTGAATTATTGATATTATTATATTTATTTTAAGTAATCTATCTGACTCCCCTCAAGTTTAACCCCCCCTCATTTTTCTTTAGTTTAATTTTGATTTAAATTTAAATTTAGTTTTAGTTAGCATTAAGAGCATGGTTGCTAGTTTTGGTTTAGTTTTTCATATTAAAAAATTTTTTATGATCGTGTCTTTTCACAACTAGTTTTCATCTTCATTTTACTTTACAAAATAAAAACCTTATTGGAAACACAGGTAAATCGCTTTGTTTATATGATAATAGTGATTGAGGATTACGACTGATAATTATATAAGCGACCCACAAGCACGCAGCCAAACCCAGCAATGGCGCATTTAGGCTACTGCTTTTGATTGCTCGACTGACCGTGCCTCGGGGAGAGAGAAACTGCGCAGATATGTTTGCTTATGTTTGCATACAGCCCTGAAGTCTGCTTGCCTTTTATGGGACTGCTGGGGCGTTCCCTTACTCAACACGAACAGGCGCGCACATCTAACATTTAAACAATTTCCATTTGTCAGCCGATTTACCTTGGATATGCAAAAAATATATAAAGTCTGTGCATGTTTCGTGAATCCCATTTAGAATTTTCGTAGGAAATTTTATGAAGAACAAAAGTAAGAATAATTTAAGAAGGGTTTTGTGAGTGAGGCGCATTAAGTTTAAAAGTCTATTGAGAGCCATACAATCTGCATGCAATCCATTGCTTTGTAGCACAAACTGAGGTACTTAATAAAATATTAAATAAAAGTTGAGTCAGTATTTTCTTTTTTTCAAATCCCAGGAGTGTGTGGATGCAGCCGTGGTCTTCCGTGTGTTGGGAGCGGATGTGTGGGAATTAGAGCGACACCGAATGGCTTCTCCCCGATCAGAAAGACGGCTTTCCCTCACTTGTGTGATATACTCAGGCCCTTTATCACCTGACAGATCACGTATCAAATCAAATCAAATCAAATGCAATTTATATAGCACATTTCATACAGGAAGCAACTCAATGTGCTTTGCACAAGCTGTCCAGATACAACAGATTAAAAAACTGGCAACCACAAAAAAATCATTCAATGAAGGAAGTAGCACTGAACACCATAAAATAAAAATAAAACCAATTAATCAATCAAAAGCGGCACTGAAAAGAAATGTGTTCCTTTTTTTTTTTCTTGAAGGCCTTTAGTTTCACTCTTTCTGAGTTCAGCTGGCCAGTCATTTCAGCGTGCATAGGACCTGAAAGCTGCTTGCCCTGCCGTTCTAGTTCTAGGCTCAGACTGCCAGTGATTGTTGAACAGCGTGTCGCTAATTCGCTCCTCGCGACCGGCTAGCGACCTTGAATACCGCTCCCTGGCACATTTGTTTGGAGTTGGCGAGTGTCTACTGCTTGTGCAGTGCAATCCACACACCAGGTCACCGGTGCCTTTAGAAAACACATGCCACCACATTGGATTACAACACCTAGTGAGGGGGAATTTAAGGAAGTGTACACAATGTATACAAGGGTTCAGGTACTGGGGATTTCCACTGTGTGGAGGTGCCGTTGATGGGACCCACGTTAACTTCATTGCCCCATCGGAGAACCAAGCAGAGTGCTATAACTGAGAGCGGGCATGCTGTATCATTGTACAGGCCGTAGTCGATGTCTAAGTTGAAATTCCGGGAGCAGGGAGAGCGTTTGGCCGGGGAGATTGCATGATGCACGTGTGATCCTTCCCTGTATCAGAGGGGCCAGAGTGGCACCCTCTTTGCCTGGGTTGTATTTGTAGGTGTACGCAGTGCTGAATGGAACGTGATCTTATCGGTGTTTCATGACAGGCTCGATGCAGCCAAGATCCCTCTCCTGAGTCCCCTTCAGAAATACCATTCCTCGCATTTCAGCGTTGCCACTTTCCCGTTCTCACCAGATGCCTGTGTCTCATGCAAACAGTATTGAAGCACTAGTCATAGTATAAGGAAGGGGTATTTGAGTGTGCGTGTGTGCGTGCATGTGAATGTGCGTGCTTGTGTTACAGAATTTCACTGTTCTTTCTAGCAAAGATCAATTAAGCAAAACACAAAAGGCATGCAGAAGCAAATATGGTAGGCTGCTCACATATTGGTGCGATGGAGCGGCGCATCGTCTGTCTGCTTTGTGTTTAACTCCCTCCCTCCGTTGCGGAACTAAGCACTTACAGATCGTTCTTTCCTCTTCTTCTCTCTTACGTCTTTACAGCGATGTGACATTTTACAGCGAAACAACAACAGAAACAATATGTGCCAGCCACAGAGTAGTCTGTGTTCTGTTATTACGTGACTCCAACCATGACTACCGGGGCTTGGCCTCTGGATAGGGGTCTGGCCGACTATGATGTGGTCGGCTCAGGCCTTCTGGTATTATTATTATTATTATTATTATTATTATTATTATTATTACAGTTTTTAATATTGGCATATAAATGGGAAATATATTTTGTTTTGAGGGGGAAAATAAATATTAAAATATTTTGTATAGTCTCACGTTTTATTTTGATCTCACAAGCAATGGATCTTAGAGAGGCTTGTGAGGGACTTGTTCTTCTGTCACAATAAAATTAGCAGCCTGCTGTGACTTTAACGCTTTTTTTTTAAAGTGAAAGAAATGACGTGGTATGAATGGCAGCAATGCAGTCAAACAACCCCCCAGAATTCATTTTTATCGAACCTGTCTCTTACAGCTCCGTTTCAGTTGCACTAACGCCTCGAGTCACGAAATTACGAGCGTGCCCTACTTCGCCAGAGCCTAGACTTACCCCGAGCGTTTGGCTGCGCAAACAGAGCCGCTGTTTGCCAACAGAATCACGCATAAAATGCAGCTGAGAAACATACACATAGTTACAGTGACTCTAAAAAGATAACAGTCAACATTCGTAAACGGTTCGTTTGACCTAGCCCATATATGGTGTTCTTACATGTTAACTACAGTGGTGGGTATCCAGCGTGCTCGTGAGTTACTGCTGCCTGTCCTAGTGATGGAGAAATTGCGCAATTGCGGGTCATTGCCCTGTCTGCTGTAAACGATGAGTCACACATTAATGACATTGTTATGTGTTCATCCTGTGCTCTCGTGCAGGTGTAGAATGAAGAAATTGCTTGCTTTTCAGTTCACCAAATGACAAAGCAAAGTCGCCAAAGCTGTGCTCTTCGCAAATGTCTTCAGCATTATCTTTTTTGTTTTAATGCAACTCATTCAATGTATGGAAGTGATGTTAGAAAGATCACCGTGGGTTTCTGGGTCAGATTTGCGTTGCCAGTTCCCTGAGTGTATCCCAGAGGCTAAACGGACAGGAGATGAGGTACTTGCAGTGAGAGAAATTCTTTTAAAATGTTATCCACTGTGGCCAGTGTGGCTTGGGTGATTTAAGTGCTTTCAGGCACTGGCTGCTGATTCGGTGGTTAAGCGTGTCGAACGCAGCCGGGCTCCTCTCTGGAGCGCCCCCTGGTGTCGTGCTGATGGAAGAACAGCAGGGCTCAGCAGGAAGAGGCCAGGAGGGGGCTGCCTGCGAGAGGACTCACTGAAACTGTACCTAGGCTAGGTAAGGGCTCTGATTCAAGCCTTTGAAAATCGTCCAGAGGGTAATGTTTGGGGACCAAAACATTTCCCAGTTTCCATCCAGGTGAAAAGAAATCGAAAGCCGAAAGAGATCGTTTCGGTCACTCGCAGGCACCGCGTTTCCCTTTTTTCATTCTGTGTGTTTGCCCTGCCACGCCTTCCACAGATTTGCCGTTGTGCTTGTTGTTATGATTGTTTAACGCAGCAGTCTGACTGTGGTCATGTGACTGTAATTTCAGGACTGTACGTTCAACCCCATGGGCATTTCGCTTGTACAGTACCTTCTACAGGCAATGCAGGTGTAGGCCTGCGAGAATGCTGGGAATCCGTTAGGTGAGGGTGGACCTGTCCTCAAATGTTTGACAGGATGAGTCCCATAAATGTGTCGCCATTTTACAACAGGGTCATCAACCTTCGCCGCTGTCTTGTTGCAGTCAGCGATGCAGACAATAGTTCTCAGTTAGTCTGAGCGGTTGATTCACTGTGGTTGGGAAGTACAGAAGGAGAGAATAATGACAATTCAATTTAAGCTTTAAAAAAAAAATCCACTGTAGGCACATTCAATTTTAGTCTGACAGATGAATGCATTCTGGCAGAAACTGTGATTGCTGTTTGTATTCCGGCAAGCGCCA